>NC_134537.1:149715013-150031085 GCF_050624435.1 Tenrec ecaudatus
AAAAGGGAAGGCAGGAGAGGGGGGGTGAATGTGGGTGTTATTCTGAGCTTTCATCTGGAACCAAGGTCCTTTCTCATGTTCTCCTTTCCATGTCCTGCTCTATTTTCCATCTATACATCCGGCACAAGACACTGTCGCTGTTAGCATATCACGCAGCTGCTTAGGCTTCCAGGGTGAGTGGTTGGGCTTCTCCATTGCCCTCATTGGTTTTCCACTGACTATACTTCAGAAAGCTCTTGGATTCAGCCGTGAATTGCACTTCACATTTCCACCTCTTTTCCTTTCCATCCCTTTATATCATCTTAAGCAACAGTGAGGTGTTTTTTGTTTGTTTTTTCACAAGTAGGTGAGTGAATACAGATTAGAATTTTAAAAGCACCATCCATTCTCAGTTTGTTATTCTCTGGTGGTTTCTGGTTGTTGTCATGATGGAAGATATGCAACTGGTATTTCTAATACCAGCAGATTTACCCAAGGAGAAATGTTTCAGTGGGGCATCTAGATTAAGACTAAGAAGGAGACTTTGGAAATACACTTCTGAGATTTAGTAAATAAAACTTGTTGATTACAATAGGACATTGTCCAACTGGCTCCTTTTGGACATCATCACAGGGAACAATTGCTAGGGAATATAATAATTGGGTAGATAGAGGGCTGGTGTGGATGAGGAAAATCTTTAGTGATCTGGACTGGGACATTAAGTGCAATGATAGACTCAAACAAGAATGACAGAGGATTGGGCCAAGTTTCATTCTGCTGTACATAAATTACCTTTACCTGTGTCATGAATTGGTATCAACTCAATGTAGCTCTAAGAATGCTTCATCAGCTCTTAAAGCTATTCTCAATTCCAGCTTTGCTAGAGACTACATTATTATTTAATGCTATGTCTTACATATTTGTACCTTTACCTTTCTTCTCAATGGTTAATTCACTAACTCACAACAATTCTGAGAAAGATCGAGGATAACTGAGATACATTTAGTTTAAGGTTTCTCCCTGGGGAACAAAAATATCATTAACCTTTATATCAGTTTCTCCTGCTCCTCAGAACAGATCCACATACCAGATGTTCATGGGTCTTGCCTCTCACTCCCTGTCTTATAACTGGCAGTGTGCACTTCTCAATTGTAAAGTGAACTCTTAATTTCATTTTAATTACTGCTCATGTTTCTCATGAATACTCCATGAAGTGCCCCTATGATATTAGGCCTTTAAATTAAGAAGTCAAGACCTGGGCATTTTTTGGATCAGTTAAGATAAATTAATAAGTAATCAGATACTCTACTTTTTTGCTAAATATGTATTATTCTTTGAAACCAATGTCTTAGTTATAAGTTACTTGCTTTTGACCTTTTGATTTTTGTAATGTAAGATCCAGACTAGTCTGCAACAAGTGGCAAGGAAAGTGGCCAATTGGTTTCTATATTTGTAGATGATCACCATAAAATAATAATAGAATATAGATAATGTTGCTAGAACACAGAATCACACCTAATGGACATACCATAATTTTGAAGATTAAAGGCTTGAAGTAGGTAAGAAGCATTGCACTTGAGATTCCTGTCATTATTTCAAAAGAAAGTTTATAAAAGATCTCACGATTTGACTGATAACAAAACAAAAAAAAAAGCAGGACACGGGTCACCACTTGATGCGGCGAGCAGCAATACCAAGAGCAAAGGTCAGCGATATTACTTACACCAGCAATAAAAGGCTACCAACTGTCTGTCACTTTGTGATAATGTGGTGAATCATGTGTTGCTAGGTTGCTGGAAGCTATGTCACTACTCTTCCAAATGCCAGCAGGGTCACCCAAAAGTGAACACGTTTCAGCCGAGCTTCCAGAATACAAACAGAGTACAAAAAGGAACAGCCTGTTTAAGTCTGAGGAATTAGCTACTGAAAACCTTATGGATAATAAATCTTCTCATGTACTAAAAACCTCATGGCTAGAGGGAGAACCTGGTCAGAGATAGTGCTAGTAGAAGAGTCACACCGGTCCCTAAAGCACTCAAAATATGACTGAGGAGGAGCTGCCTTCTCAGCATGACATGGATGGAGGAAAGCCATTGAAACGTCCATTGGCTGCTGGGGCACAACTCAAAATGAGTAGAAACAGCTGCAGATACCAATTAATGATTGGAATATGGAATATACAAAGCATGAATCTAGGAAAATTGGAAGTCGTTCAAAATGAAATGGAACATGGAAAGATCGATATTCTAGGTGTCAGTGAGCAGAAATGGACTGCACTGGCCATTTTGAATCAGAAAATCATGTGGTTTACGGTGGGAATGACAGATTCAAGAGGAAAAGATATCCTCTCACCACACACAGCCATCTGTATGCTGGGCAACTATGCAGAGAAGCTGGCTTAGATGAAGAAGAAGGGACCATCTAGATTGGAAGAAGGCTTATTAACAACCTGAGATAGGCAAATGGAACCTTTTTTGCTGAAAGTAAAGAATACTTTCGTTGAAGTTCAAGGACTGCAGGCTTCAGTGTGGCTTGTAACTCCATATAAAGAAAACAGGATTGACAGACAATATGGCAGGATGTTGGTTCGAGTCCAGTGGACTAGAGATTAATGAGCAGATGCATGACCCAGACTCAGCAAAAGGTAATCAAACTTTACACATCAGTATTGGAAGATGGCCATATCCCCATGGAAACTTCTTTTCAATTGAATCTGTGAGAGCCGTGATCTTAGTAAGGGTAATTCATCCCATGCTAACCTTACACCTGATTGGCTGCTCATAGTAGATCCCATTACAGAGGGGAGCACAATGTGTTGGGTAATGCCATTGAGTATTACTGGCATTAACTCTTAAAATGCTCACTCCTGCTCCAGCCAAGTTGGCAAAATTCATCACACTACATTCCAACCCAAGTATGATGGGACCAAGTGCTAAAATATTTTCTATTAGTGATGATAATATGAACATCTACATAACAATGAAAATAATATCTGCATAACATCTACATAACAATCTACCTCTTAAAAATACTTTCTTAGATTACTTTTCCATTAGCAACCAGAACATACCACGAAATGCATGTATTTATCCTGATTTTCAAGGTAAATAAACAAAGTTCAGAAAGTTTTAAAAATGTGTTTCTTTATGTAGTTAACAAATTTTAGACAGGTGTTTCTTACGTCAAATATAATCCTAGTTCCTTAACACTTTTTATTGCGCATCCTTCTATTCTGCTTTAAGTTTTCCCTGGTAAATATATTAATTTTTCCATTTTGAAAAATAAACTAATTTTAAATTTTAAAAAAGAAAAATAATAGCTATGAGAACAAGGAAAAATCATTCACCCTGGGTACTGGTAAAACCAGGCCTAGAAAAAGAAATAAAAAATTAAGTATCTTCTTAAGAATGAATAAAACACAGAAATTACAAAAGGACCCTATAACTTAAAAGAATCATGCCACAACAGTCAAGAAGCAAAAACGCAGTACTAAGAGAAAAAAGAGTAAAAAGAAGCAGTCCACAGAGAGAAACCTAACTGGTGTGATAGTCCCAGACCAGGTAATTTCAGAAGGTTAACAGCAGCATGGGCTGAGAGGCAAGCTTGGCATGGTCCTACTGTATCATGTCATATCAAGTGGTACAGGAGGCAACTGAGACAGATCTTTTTTATTGCCACGTGATAACTCAGGTGCCTTAAAGAAGCAGAGCTGGAGGTCCACTGGAAAGACACACAGGGTGGGAAGAGCTACAGAAAGAGCTGAAGTTCAAGATGTTCTGAATTTCAGTAATGGCTCTGAATTATCTTGGTTCTGCCACCATTGGGGGGTCTACTCACTGAATGAAAACATTTCATGAGTTACGAAGGACATCATTTTTCATTGTTTTCTATCTTTTGTTCTTAAACCATATCACTGTAAGAATGGAAGAAAAAGCTTCATAAATTGGAATTAGTTCTTCAAATATTTAAGATCTTTATTTTTTCTACCAAAAAAATTATAATAAATATTTTCCTATACTGCTGCTTCTTAAATAACCATATTACATTTCCCTGTGAAGAAACTCACCTTTTATTATTGTAGGTTTATAATTTTAGTCCACACAATGCTTTACCAGTCTGTGTCTACGGTCCTAAAATCCACCCATGACATCCAGTTGATTGTGACTAATAGCTACCCTATATAGGGTTTCCTGTGACTGTAAATCTTTTTTTAGTTATTGGCCTATAACTCACATATTAAAATGTCAATCATTCAAACATTTTAAGAAAAGTTGTGAAATCATCACCACAATCAATTTTAGAACATTTTCTTTTCTTATGAAGTAAATGTTATTAGCTTGTTCCCCCTCAATCTCCCCTGCCATGTCCCTACATAATTATTAATCCAGGTACAATCTCTATAGGTGCATCTCCCCTGGATTTTATGTAGAGAAAAACATACAAAAGAAAAACAAGAAAGAAATCAAGAAAGAAAATTAACAACAATGACAAAATAAAATGGAAAAATTCTCAATAGGCAAAACAAGGCAAAAGTGTCAAAAACTGAGACAAATTTACAATGGGCCTAAAGGAGGTCAAATGATAGGGTGTTACATTTTAACCTACCTGCATCTGCCATAATCAAATTTACAGTATTCTCTGCCTCATGGTCAGGCCATTCAAATCTCTGGCGGTAAGAAGAATTCACCTGAGGCTTCATCCATGTAAGGACGCTGCAAATGGATTTGGAGCATCCACTGTTGTCTATAGCCTTTTGTGATCTGGGGGTTCAGTGTGCAAGCTCTAATATCATTCCCTCTTTCATATTTGAATTTTATTATTGATAATCCTTTGATCACACAGGTTGATGCGCTGCTTCCTTATAGATTCAGTTGATGCCTCACTTAGCTGACTCCCTGTTTTACTGCTGGAGGTCTGAAAAGCCTTTACACCTCACATCCTTTTCTGTATGTTTGTCTCAGAGAAAGCAATTACACTTCTGCTGGGGGATAAACTGGGTGGGCCAATCTGCCATTGAGAAAAATGACTAACAATGTTTATACAGACACCAAGGGCATGTTCCTGTGGACATCTTTGACCTAATTTCCATTCAGACCTTTGTGACCCTGGCAGAGTACTCTACACAATTGGAACTTTAGATTCTTCCCATAGGAGTCATCCTGTGTCAAGCATCGCTTCGAGGGTCTTCTTTTTTATTGCCGACCCTCCCTGCACTTACCAAGTATGTGGTCCTCCTGAGACTGTCTCTCTTTATACTGTGCCAAAGTACACACGACAAAGCCTCCCCATCCTCCATTCCAGGGAGCATTCTGGCTGCACTTCTTCCAAGAAAGATTTGTTTGTTCCTCTGGAAGTCCAAGGTCCTTTCAATACTCTTCCCAATGCCATAATTCAAGTGCATCAATTCTTCTGAAGGCTTCCTTATTCACAGTCCACCTTCCATATGCATATGAAGTGATGAAAATACCACAGCTTACGTCAGGCACACGTTACCCTCAAAGTGAAATTTGGCCTTTAGCAGTAGATTTGCCCAATGCAGTACTTCATTGGGTTTCTTGGCTGCTGTTTCCATGGCCAATGATTGTGAACCCAAGTAAAAGGAAATGTTTAACAATCCAACCTTTTCTCCGCTTATTACCTTATTGTCTACTAGTCCTCTTGTGAGGATTTTCCTTTTCTAGCTATACTTTTGAGTTGCCATCTATATTAAAACATGCAATCTTTTATCTTCATCAGTACATGGCTTAGGTCCTCTTTGCTTTCTGACTCTGCATATCCTAGTGTGTTACTGAGCTTTCCTCCAATCCTGATGACAAAACTGATTAAGAGGTAGTGGCAGCTGTCCACCACTAAGGGATCACAGAATCTTTAGAGAGCAAGAGCCTGAATTACTACCTGGAAGAAAGCCACCTGGAAAGCACGGCCATTTACACGAACAAGACATAGAGCTTCATTGGGGCAAGTAGGCCACTGTTGTTCCTTACAACAGCTAGTTCTATGCTGAACAATACAATAGCCAAATGCTCACTAGTGCAAAGTAATTAAGAAAGGCACAACATATCAAGACTGTGAAACATAAGTAGGTGTGTGTAAACTACTTCACTGAGAAGTAGGACAAATATAACTTTATGTGCACAATATTATAAAATGCAATGCTCTGAAAAGTGCATCAGATGATAACAGTTGATATAACAAGTTCCTTAAGGAATGCACAGTTTGAATTTGATGTACACTTACTCTTTGTTTCTATCTGTTTTATAGACATTTTTCATTGTAAAGCGAGCCGCCTAAGTGTTAGGAGGAAACGTTTTATTAAGAAACCCTGACCTATATTGGGCGTAAGATGGTGTATATAATGCACAAGTATCTTTTAACCACGTAAGAATGGTTCTAGGTCTCAACATTTCATATAAACTAACTGTTTATATTATTCTATCTATTATCAAGATTGTCTTCTCAAAATTTAAGTGGAAATATCTCCAATAATACATGACTAAAAGACAGTGTTCACTTTGCCTGTAGTAATGTTTTGCACTTCATTGTAACATGTAACCATATCAACATCATGCAGTGTGTCATTTATGAAAAGGTAGATAAATCACCATCTTTCTTTTATTGAAACGTATTGTATCAAAGTAGAGATAACAATGAGAAAGAAACCTCTTTGCCTCACTTCCCAACATTTTGCTCAGTCTCTCAACCCTCAGTGTCTTCAAAAGCCTGAAATTTACTACTTGATTCTGATATTATTAGTAAACTGTTCACAATGACCGTAGCATAATCTCTCCTAAGAGATATTCATACCTCTGAATCAGGCATTGAATTGAATCTTTCTGCCCCTAGCAGAATGTGGAATGCCCGGAAATAACTAATTATTCAATAGATGCAAAACAAACTTTTATTCAAAGAATATTGCTCCTTTTCATCATTTTACTCTCTTTTCCCAGTGAATTTGAAGGTTCTTAGGCCCACCTGTTTAAATCTCCCATCCCTCTGTACAACAGAGAAAACCAAAGGAAAAAGCTATAGATAATTAATTTGAGATTATGAGACATAATTTGAGATTATGATATTATGAGACTAATGGAAAGAACACCCCCACCAAAGAATCCATATGAACGCTTCTTCTATTATTTCATGATATAGGTGTTTATATACATGTGACAGGTTTTTATTTGATGTTTGAGCTTTTTAACACTTCTGTCCAATGGAGGGACAATTCTGCCTAATTATTAGTTTGTATGTACTAAGAATCTATAGTTTTCTTCTTTATTCACTTCTCCCATTGGTACAGAGAGCAACTGGAAACACAGGGAATCCAGGACCGATGACTCCTTCAGGACCAGGGGTGAGAGTGATGATGCCTGGAGGGTAGAGGGAATGTGGGGGAACCGATGGCAGGAATCTATGTATAGCCTCCTCCCTGGGGGAGAGACAGCAGAGAAGAGGGCAGGGGGGAGAGAGACTGGACAACACTGTAACATATGATAAAATAACAATAATTGATAAATAATGAAGGGTTCATGATGTAGGGGGGAGTGAGGAGAGATGTGGAAAATGAGCAGCCGATATTAAGGACCCAAGTAGAAGGCAAATGTTTTGAGAATGATGATGGCAACAAATATACATATGTTCTTGACACAGTGGATGTATGTATGGATTGTGATAAGAATTGTACTAGCTCCCAATAAAATGATTAAAAAATGATTTTTTTTTAAAAGTTGGCAAGTATGTGGTAAGATTGGCAGCCGTATCCAGTGCTGGTGGAACTGGCAAATGGAACAACCACTATAGAAAATGGGATTGTGCTTTCTCAAAAAAAGTGTAACAAGAACCACTTAGGATCCAGTGATCCTGTTCCTAGGTGTATGCCCTCTACAGCTGATGGAAGTCACACAGATACCGGTACACCAATGTGCACTGCAGCCTTTTTTATGAGAGTGCAAGTAGATTAAAAAGAAACAAACATGTCCACCAACAGAGGAGTGGCCACTGGACATGTACATACATACAATGAAATAGTACAGCGTCTGAAGACAATGACGAGTCTGAGCCATTACATGAATGGACCCAGAGGCCATAGTGTTAAGTGAACAAGTAAATCACAAAGGATCCCCCTTGTCTAGGAAGACAAAAATGAGCATATGCCGAGAGATCGATGTTCACTGTGGATTATGAAGAGGGGTCGAAGGATGGGGAAGTGCAAGCTCTCGTCGGAGACACTGGGTATTTTCCATGATGAGTAAATTAGCACTGGGAGGAGTGAGCACAGTGGATTAAAGTAAATGATAGCACTCTAAAGCACTCAAGAGAAAACCATGTTTGCACTAAAGAATTTGATATATGTAATTTGACAACAACCCAACAGTACCAAAGTGAGTGTATGGCCGTGTGTGTGTGTGTGTGTGTGTGTGTGTGTGCTTATGGACAGTGAATCCCGGTAGTGCTTTGGAGTAACGATTGGATGACCAACTAGAATGTTGCTCGTTCAGACCCATCCTGGGAGAAATTTGAGACTGTCTGCTCTCATAAGTATTGATGGCTCAGAAGTCGTTTCTAGTTTCACTACACCTGATTGCACTGGTGTGGATAGAGGCACACAGGTATGTGGGTAAGTACAGGTGTATACATATGAATGACAGATGGAAATATCTTTACGTGGGCACAGATGTACTTACATATCTGGAAATGCCATGTGTTCGAGCGTATTTTTTTATGTTGTTGCATGTTGTGAAGTATGTGAAGTCAGTTCAGACTCATCATGACCCCATACACAACAGAAGAAAACATGGCTTCGTCATACACCATCCTTGCAGCCACTGTGATGTTTGAGCACTGGGTTGCAGCCACTGGTCAGTCCACTTCCTTGCTGGCCTTCTACTTTTTCACTGATCCTCTACTTTATTGAGCATGATATCCTTTGCCAGATAGTGGCCGAGCCTGATACACACCCGAAGCACTTGAGATAAGGCCTCTCCTCCCCAGCTTCTAAGGAGCATTCTGACTGTACTTAGTACAAAGCAGATGTATTTTTCTTTTTGGCAGTAGGTGTTACTTTCGATACTTTTCATGGATACTGCATTAGTCTGAGAGGACCCGAGAAACAAATCCACAGAAACTCCTATGTGTATAAGTGAGAATTTTATATAAAGGGTAAGTGTGCATTCAGAAAGCATCCCAATCTAGCCCAGTCCAAGTTTATAAGTCCAACATTAGCCAATATGTCTAACACTGATCTACAAAGTCCTCCTCAAACTTGCAAAACATACGCAGTGATGCCGCCGAATACAGGATGATCTCAGGCCAGTGGGTAGAAAGTCTTTGGATCCAGTGGCGGTGTAAACATCTCAGTGCTGGCAGGGGTCTCTATGTGGCTGCTCCAGCATCCAGGGCTGCATCGGGGCAGGTCCATTTGGCTTCTCCTCAGGGATGTCTCACCGGAAGTGAACCTTGCAGTTGAGGCAGACTAGCTAAGACAGCTGCACGCTGGTCCAACGATCAGAGAGCAAGATACAAGACAGGCCAGGTCCGCGAAGTCATTTATCTCTCCGCCCTACAGTTAATCCCATATGTGTTCGTTGACCAGGTTAGCACAATAAACTTACCTATCACAAATACCATCATTCAAAGTCAGATTCACCTGTAGTCTTCCTTACTCACTATTCACCTTTCGCATGCATATTAGGTGATTAAAAATGCTATGGCTGGGGTCGGGGGCACCATACTCCTAAAAGTGATATTCTTTCTTTACAACACTTTAAAGAGGTCTTATGAAGGAGATTTTTCCAGTGCAAAGTATTGACTGACTCCTAGGCTGTTATTTCCATGATAACTGACTACGAATCCCAAGCAAACTGAAACCTCGAAAACTTCATTCTTAACTCAATTTTGACAATGTTGTCTACTGGACCAGTTGTGCGGCTTGTTCTCTTCTATACCATGAGTTGTAATCAATACTGAATGCTGCAGTCCCTGATCTTCATCAGGAAGTGCTTCAAGTCCTCTTTACCTTCAGTAACCAAGTTCATGTCATGTGCATATCACAAACCTTCCTACAATGCCGATGCCATGTTATATTCAATAAGATACAATTGCAGAAACTTCTCAGGCATAAACTTGCCATATTGGTTTCCTAGATGTAAAGGCTTAAGATAACTCAGATTAAAAAATGCATGTGCTACATTCCAGAGACATGACTAGCATCTGGGGTCTTAAAAGACAGTGAGCAACCCACTGAGATAAAACGATTGATCTTGACTCCTAGAAGCAAAGGCAGAAGGACTCCCAAGCCTCACAGAAGAAACAAGTATAGAAGGCTAATAACTCTGAGCCACAGCCTCGTCTGGCCTCTGGGATGGAGAGCTAGCTGATGCCTGGCACAATTCCCTACCATTCTGTCCAGGGATGTCAAAACGGACCCTGAGGGAAGGGAAGGAAAACAGGGAATGGAGCCCAAACTTGTTGAAATGTCAAGTGTACGGCACCACTCGAAGACCAGGAGCCTCCCCGAGACCACCACTCTGAGACCCTCGTTAAGACCTGGAGATCGCCTTTTAGCAAAACAAAATAATGGCATAGAACTCAAGCATATTATCCATAAAGAAAACTCTTTAATAATAAAAAAACTGACCTAAGACCAAAATGTCAACATTTACTCTAAAGCCCAAAACAAGCAGGTAAGGAAACGTGTTGCTGTGGTTAGTTGCCATCAAGTCGGCTCTGCCCGTAGGGACCCTCTGTCCAAGAAAGTGAACCCCACGCAGTGCTGCATCATCCTCACAAGTGCCGCTGTGTTCGAGTCCATTGCTTCACCCTCTGTGCCAATTTGTCTCTTTGAGGCCTTTCATTGCGTTTGTCTCTTTGTTTCTTTGAGTTTTTTCATCGCGTTTATACGCTACCAAGTGTGATGTCTTTTTCCAGGGAGGGGGTCTCCCCTCAGGCATTGCTCCAATGCTTGAGATGAAGTCTTTCTCATTTCCAAGAAGAATTCCAGCTGTACGTCTTCCAAGATGGATCTGTTTGTTCTTCTACAGTTTACTGTATTTTCAATATCTTCCCACAGCATCAACATTCAAATGTACCAATTGTTCTTTGGTCTTCCTTATTCATTGTACAATTTTCACACTCATATGAGATGATTAAAAATACCGTCACTTACACACCCTCATGAAGGAAACATAGAAGACAGGAGTGCTATAGCGAAATTGGGTGAAGAAATTGGATGGCTGCTGGTTATCAGGCAGAATAATGACTGGAGTCGTAGAAACTTGCTTTCAAACAAGCAGCCATTTATGTGAGATATCAAGTAAGCCCACATTGAAAAACCAAAACCAAACCAAAAAAACCTACCAATATCTGTGATCCAAGGAGTGGAAGAGATATCATCCAAATCTGAAGGATGGAGTGATATCAGAGTTTACGTTGTGAAATTCTGGTTTGCAGAAAGCAAAGGATAACAGGGGGAGCCCCAAATACATCCACAGGATCTACACCGACACAGGAATAAGCTTCCAGCGACTCTCCTCTGACTGGAAGTGAGGGGTGGGAATAGCCTGGTCATGACACCCAGATTATTGGAGAGATGCTTATAGTAGATTAAAATGATAAATCTGACTTGAATGGTTAAACCTTGTCACATGATCACCCTTTGAGGTTGATCATGTTTTCATTATTTTGTGTGTTTTTGTTTTGTTTTGTTTTCCAGATTGGGACTTATCTCTGTTGTACTTTGTAATTGTTGGTAGCATTCTTGACTCTCTGTTGTGTATCTTTCTATGTGTTTCAGTCGATGAAATCCAGATTGGGTGAATCTACAAAGAGAATAACTAGAATAAGGGTTCTTGGAGGATACAGCCAGAAAGAGAGGGACTGATGGGGAGCTGATGTCAAGGAGTTCAAGAAGGAAGAAAATGTTTTGAAACTGATTGTGGTAGCAATTGTACAATACTGCTTGATATGACTGAACTGTTAAATGGCATGGTGTATGAATTATGTCCCAATAAAATGATTTGGGGTGAAAAATACCATCTCAGATCAGGTGTGCTTTAGTATCCAAAATTGCAAACTTGTTCTACAACACTTTAAAGAGCACAACAGATCTGCCCAACGCAATATATCATTTGATGTTTTGACTTCTGCTTCTATGCATACTATAGAGTTCTTCCAAAAATCTGGTAGTCAACCCTCCAGGTAAGATGTCCCAAGCGTCTCCAAGATACACACATTATTTGAAGAGATCAAGAATTCGATGTTGGCTAGCACTTCATTTTTTCTGAATTCTTTTTAAAAAACAATTCTATGAAATCATTTGTTCATAAAAGTGTGTCTATAATATGATAGGCTATAAAAGAACAATAAGCTGAAAACCCATGTAGTTATAACCTTGTTTACAATACATTACATGATCAATTCTTTTGGAAGACTTCATTCTCCCTAATTGTATTCCTCTCATTTTCCTATAAAAGTAACCAATTACCTTGAATTGTTTTATTCTGTTTCACTACATAGGTGTAGATGCCATATTAATATGTAATCTTTTGCATATTTATGAGCATTATATAAATTGAATTGAGTGTTGATTTGTGTCAACTGTTTTGAATTCTCCTTGAAACTAGCTGTTAAATTATTTTATACTCTTCCATTTCAGAATGTAAAGCTGTTCACCACACCAAATCTATCCATCATGTGTATAGTATTTGTAAGCAGAATAGTTCTATGGTTAATCATCATAAGAAACATTTTTCCCAGCTTGATCATTTTAAACTGTTTCCTTTTTGGATGTTAAGTCTCATTTTAGCTTCTTGATCACAAGTTGTTCATCCAAATCTATTGAGTTTCCAAATGTTACAGAAAGATGTAGCCATTGATTCTAGGCAATGTCTTTTTCTGATACTATTTGACAAAATTTTCAGCCCCCTGGATTGACATATTTTACATCAAAGTAACTTATTCAGTTTCATTTGTATGTTGATAGAAGTACTAGTTAGTTATTTTTTCCTTTGAATTTCTTCTTCATTGGGGGAAAAATAGGATTAACGAAAAACCATGGGACAATATATGTATTAACTGCCAATTTTAAAAAAAACTATACTAAAAGGACCCCTCACCTTCCCTGCTACAAAAACAAGACTCATCTAATTACTCCTTCTAGAGCCTTCTTATGGTATATTATTTTCTAGAGAAAAAAAATATCATTTTAGATATTATATAAAGCAATCCCAGAAGTATGCAACCTCTAATACTAATAAATACGAAAAACAAAACTCATTGCCATTCAGTCAATTCAGAATCATAGAGATTCTATATGGCAGATTAAAATGGCTATGTGGTTTTCTGAAACTATAAATCTCAAACTTGCATGGCGATTGAGTTCTTTTGACTCATAGGGACCCTGTAGGGCAGGGTCCAACTGCTCCTGTGAGTTTCCAAGACTGTAACCCTTTAAGGGAGTAGAGAGCATCTGCTGCTCTTGTGGCTAGCAGCCAACAACCACTGTGCTACCAGAGCTGTACAGGAGTAGAAAGAAGCAAAAGGCACAGCACGATTAAACATCGACACTTGCTCAGCCACATTCAGTGTAGAACTGCTCACAATAGCAAGAAGATGGGAACAAGCTAAACGCCCATCATTCGAAGGAGAAATTGAGAAACTGTGGTACATGTAAACGTAGTCCATCATACATATAAACGATGGTACATATAAACGTAGTCAATCGTATATATAAATGATGGTACATCTAAACGTAGTCCATCGTACATGTAAAGATGGTACATATAAATGATGGACTACTAAGCATTCCTAAAAAGCAGTGGTGAAGCACCACATGGCATAGTTGGACCTGGAGAATATTATGCTGAGTGAAATCAATCAATCAATCAATCACAAAAGACAAATATTGTATGAGACCATGGTATTAAGGAAGAAGAGGGGGCAAAAGATAAAGACTCATACCAAGTGGTACAGACTTTGGGGGTTACTAATGTGGGGAGGGCAAGGTGGCAAGATGAAGGGAGAGGTGAGAGGGTTGAAAACTATTAACTTGGGTGAATAGCAATCCACTAGAGAGAAAAGAGAAATCAAAGTGGGGTAGGATAAACTAAGAAGAGGGTTGACAAGAAGTATAAACTGTTGAGTATAGAATTAATGATCTGAAATGTAAACCCCCACCTAATTCACAATTTAAAAATTAAGTCAATGAATAAATAAAGGCATTGTGTATATATGCTATTACTTATTTACAGTAACAGTACAAAATATTCCGCAGCATTTCACAGAAGGAAAGTTGAGCTCTGGGTGAGGTTAAGTTGCTCAATCTTTTGTGACTACTAAGTGGTTGGGATAGTATCCATCTCTAGACCTGCAGACACACCTATGTTTTCCCACCTGGCTGTGCTGTCTCTATACCAGGTCTGAGTCCAGTCCTGACAGAATCTCCTTAACTGAAATATATTGTCTAGTACTCCCTAGTGTTATTACAGAAATTAATCATTAGTAGTTGGCAACATTTACCAATTCCTAGTGAACAGATTACATAACACTATCCGCATTTAATCATTTACTAAATTGCTAAATTACTACTTCAATCTAATGTGAAAACAGCTCCAAAGTTGTTAGTGTTAATGAGAAATTGCCATACTTATTAGGGACTCCCATTCGTAAATAATTGATACCCTGTTCATATTGTAGCTTACAAGATCATGATTGCTGGAAGCTTAGCACATTGCTTGGAAGGCACAGATATTTATGGGGTTGATATCACATATTTTAAACTAAAGGAAGGCAAGCTATATTTTGCAGTATTAGAACCCATGGAAAATAGAGCCTATTTGCCCCAACTTTCTCTCCACCTGTCTTCTCCATTTAGCTCTACACAAAATGCATTATTAGGTCTCAAAAGTAACAACCAGACTGGTTTAAAATGAAATAGCATGAAGAGCACAGAAAAATTATATAAAATTTACTTCTAAGTTAGGATTACAACGCTCATATTAATTCGTATAGGAGGACCTGTTTAAATCCATCCTTTGTGCTAAAAATGCTAGGGAACAAAAGGGGAAAGGAAGTTGTAAGAGCATTGTAAATTACTGAATAATATTGATGAATGGTCTACCTCCTAACTACATCTATAAGCTCAATGCCATGGAGTTGATTCAAATGCATAACTAACCTATACACAGTTTAAATGCTTAAGACCGCAAAAAACCTCATCTTTCTGGCTCAGAGTGACTTGTGGTTTCAAACTGCTGACCTTGCAGTAGCATCTCAAAGTATAACTCACTACAAAGGCAGGACTATCTATCTGTCTATCTATCTATCTATCTATCTATCTATCTATCTATCTATCTATCTATCTATCTCACCTATCTATCCATCTAGATATATTATTTATATGTATATGTTTTACATGTATATGTTTTTATGTGTATTTATTTCAAGAACACATAGGTGAGAATGTTAGTCATAACAAAGGGACCTATGGTGTATTCCACTCAAGCGAGCCACTCATTACTGTTATTTCCGAATCAGCGAAGGGAAATGAGAACAGAAAAATTTCAAATGTAATAAAAACTGTAGGTTTATTGATCAAAGAAAGCAAGGTGCCAAAATTATGGAGTGTACATTAAGACACATCATTATGGCTCAAACAATAAAAAGAGAGGCTTAGCAACAGCAAAAGTTTTAAGTAAAAATGAACAAAAAATAATGGTGATGGCAATTGTTTTTTTTATTTATTTTTATATTTGGGGGATCTTACAGCTCTTATCACAATCCATAAAAATATGCATCATGCCAAACACATTTGTACATATATTGTCATCATATTTTCCAAAACATTTTCTTTCTACTTTAGCCTCTAGCATCAGCTCCTCATGTTTTTCCCCTCCCTTTCACACCCTCCCTGCCCATGTCCCCTTAATAATTTATACATTCTTCTTCTTTGTTTCATGTCTTACACCAACCACTGTCTCATTTCATCCACTTTTGTACTATCCATTCCCCTGGCAGGGGGACCATACATCTATCATTGGGAATTGTTTTTTTTTTGTTGGAAATGATGCAAGTGACAGTACGGTGGATCAACATGTTCACGTGTTAAAAGACAACAAACTGCCCACCTAGGAATCTCTACCCAGCGAAAGTATCTTTCAAGTATAAAGATGAACTGAAGAAGTTTTTAAACATGCAAAAGATGAAACATTAATCACCAGCAGGCCCACACTCTAAGATATAGCAAAAAGTTATAGAGGCAAAATGAAAGGATAACAAATGGAAATAAGGATTCACATCAAACAAAGAGCAATGGAAATGGCAGTGATATGGACAAGAACACAGTATGGACAATATGGATAAGTGTACAAGTTTTTACTTATTTTCATTCCTTTAAGTATAATTAAATGGAGTCCTGGTGGTGCACTGGCTAAGTACTCATCTACAGAACAAAAAGTTTAGTGGTTCAAATGCAGCGGCAACTCCTCAGGAGAAAAGACCTGGTGATATGCATCAATCAAGATGACTGCCTAGGAAACCCCAGGGAGCACTTCGACATGGCCCCGTATATCTACTATGGATGGGAATCAACGTGATGGCATGCATCAACAATGAAATGATTGAGTTCCTAAACAAAAAAATAATAATATCAAGTGAGATTTGTAGCATATGAGTGTGAATAGATAGCAATTGTTATAAAAATTCTCAGAATGAGTGCAGAAATGGACATATACAATTGTTGGGTGCTTATGCTATTTGTGAAGCAGTATATTGTCATTGAAGGAAACTGATAATATAAATATATAACTATAAACTTTAGAGTAACCACTGATATAACAAAAATGAGTGTTATAACTTTTATAATAACAATAAAGTGGGAAAATTGAATCAATTAATCAAGAAAAGCCAGAACAAGAAAAACAAGAGACCAAAGACAAAATATATGAAAGCAAAGAACAGGATGAGAGACTTAAGCCTATTCACACAATAGCCACATTCAATATAACTGTGAGCAGTTTTAACACCTAGCTAAAACACGGAGATTACAAATTGGATAAAAGGAGTCGCAAGTACATGGAGCTTACAAAAATGAACTTTAACATAATAAAATGGATCAAATCTAAATAGTTGGAAAAAGATAAGTATGTTATTATAAGGCCAGTGAAAATAAATCAGGAATGGATGAATGCTTATATTATTATCAGAAAAAGTTTGTCTCAGGGGAAAAACTATTATTAGGCTTAAAAAAGAAAAATATAATTTCATTATTATAAAGTAATCAGTTCATCCAAATAACATGGCAATCCTTCACATTTCTGCATTTAATAGTGTGACTTCAACATGCATAAAGCAAAAATAAAACTACAGGAGAAAACTGACTAATTGGCAATTATTACTGTAAATTCCAAACATAGATAGGATAGACTTCCAGAAAAGGTGGTGACCTAAACATACCTAGTACATGATTCCTCTTCAACAAAAGCTTGAGAAAACAGAGATAGAGGAAGAATCTTTGGGTCTAAATATGCAGAAAATTACAATTTTAAGTGCGAACCCTGAGAGCATAGGAAATGGTCTTACGGGTATTGAATCAGGATTGAAATGCATTCAATTGCAAAGAGATAGTCTCTTCAACCACTGGTGCTGGGTAAATTAGATTCCCTTTGCACCATAATGAATAAGGATCTATATCTTACTCCATACACAAAAATGATCTCATGGGATATTAAAGACCTGAACACAAATACTAGGGTTATAAAGATCATCAATGTAAAAAAATAGGAAACTCGGGTGTCCTAACACCTGGTATAAATACACTATCAAACATAATGAACAATATGCACACAGCAGGAGACAGAACATATGACTGAGACCTATTAAAAATAAGACACATATGAATAAAATTATTTCACACAAAGTAAAGAGAACTTCCAAACTGGGAGAATTTTTTGGCAATCACATATCAGACGAGGAAGTAATCTCTAAAAATTTCAACACCTCAATTTGATAAGATAATTAAGTTGTTGAATGCCAGAGTGATTATCTGATATGTAAACCTCCACCTAAATCACAAAATTTGGGGGTGGAGGTTGGTGGAAGGATTTGATAGAACAACTAAATAGAAAAACATCAAGGATCTTTTGCTTAAACTATAATCAACTTGTCCTAAATGACACATACCACTCTAATAATAACAAAATATATATTCAAGTACATCCAGAATATTTACCATACTCTATGCCATAAAATCCAATGTCCTGGTATTGTTACTCCCACTATTGGTCCTGAAGGGTTTATCTGTCCTGGATTCCTTGCGTGGTTCTGGTCTAGCTGGATTTGTAAAGTAGAATTGGGGTCATGATAGTGGGAGGAGGAAGTATAAAAGAACCAAAGGACACCACACCGAGGCAAAACACTAAGGTTATACAACAGAACAGCAAGGGGAACAAAGCAAGGAAGTCCACAGTGAATACCAAAACTAGACTTTGAGTCTAGGACTTGGTGCCCCATCAGACTCAACCAGAAAACACTCCAAACGACCAACAAACAGTCCTTGAACTAACTACAAGATTTTCTCTATTGTAGTTGTATTTTGTTTTGGGGTATTTTTTTTGTCATTGGCTTGTTGTTGTTGTTGTTTTGTTTTGTTGCTTGCTTTTGCTCTGTCTTGTTTTTGTGCATGTTATCATCTCCTCAGGTCTGTCTAAATAAGATAGGCTGGATGAACAATTTGGAGGAGAAAACAATGGGACTTAGAGTCCTAGGGGGACATGGGAGAGGGCCAGGCGGGGGAAAGGAAGTGGTGTTAACAAACCCAGGGACAAGGGAGCAACAAGTGATCCAAATTGGTGGTGAGGAGGGTGTAGGTGGCCTGGTAGGGTGTGATCAAGGGTAATATCACTGAGAGGAATTACTGCACCCAAATGAAGGCAGAACATGATAGTGGGACAAGAGGAAAGTAAAAGGAAATAGAAGAAAGAGCTAGAAGGCAAAGGGCATATAGAGAGATCTAAATAAAGGCATGTACATATGTAAATATATTTATATATGAGCATGTAGAAATAGATCTATGTGAATATATGTATGGGTTCAGTATTAAGGTAGAAGATGGACATTGGGCCTCCACTCAAGTACTCCTTGAATGCAAGAACACTTTGTTCAATTAAACTGGCATTCCATGATGCTACCTTCCTGACACAATCGCTAAAGACAAAGCAAGTACATAAGCAAATGTGGTGAAGAAAGCTGATGGTGCACGGCTATCAAAAGATATAGCATCTGGGGTCTTAAAGGCTTGAAGGTAAACAAGCAACCATCTAGCTCAGAAGCAAAAAACACCCACATGGAAGAAGCACACCAGCCTGTGTGATCATGAGGTGTCAAAGGGATCAGTTATCAGGCATCATCAGAACAAAAAAATCATATCACTATGAATGAGGGGGAGTGTGGAGTGGAGACCCAAAGCCCATCTATAGGTAATTGGACATCCCTTTATGGAAGGGTTGTGGGGAGGATAGGAGCCAGTCAGGGTGCAGTGCAGCAACAATGAAACATACAACTTTCCCCTGGTTCCTGAATGCTTCCTTCCTCCCCCCACTATCATGATCCCAATTCTACCTTACAAATCTGGCTAAACCAGGGGATGCACAGTGGTACTGACAGGAACTAGAAACACAGGAAATCCTGGGTGGATGATTCCCTTCAGGACCATTGGTGAGAGTGGCAGTGCCGGGATGGTGGAGAGAGGGTAGGGTCAAGAGGGGGACTGATTACAAAGATCTACATATAACCTCTTCCCTGGGGGACAGACAACAGAAAAGTGGGTGAATAGAGATATCAGACAGTGTAAGATATGACAAAATAATAATTTATAAATTATCAAGGGTTCATGAGAGAGGGGGGAGGGTGGAGAAAGGGGGAAAATATGCTGATGCCAGGGGCTTAGGTGGAGAGCAAATGTTTTGAGATTGGTGAAGGCAATAAATGTACACATGTGCTTTACACAAGTGATGTAAGTTTGGATTGTGATGAGAGGTGTATGAGCCCCTAATAAAATGACTAAAAAGGAAGAACCAGAAGAAAAGTGTATGTTTGGTCAGTGCTATACTGCACCCTGACTGGCTGTCCTTGTGCTTGTGACCCTTCCGTTCATTTTGACATTAAATAAGAGCAAGAAAAATGATGCATTTGAACTATGGTATTAATGAAGAATTTTGAAAGTACCATCAACTGCCAAAAGCACCAGATCTGCTTCGAAGAAGTACAACCAAAATGCTCCTTAGAGGCAAGGATGGTGAAATGTCATCTCGGCCAATTTGCATATATTGTCTGGGTGACCAGTCCTTGGAGAAGGGCATCATGCTTGGTAAAGTGGAAGGGCAGAAGAACTGAGGAGAATTTCCACGAGCTGGATCAACACAGTGACTGCAAGGAACTCAAACATGAGGACAATTGTGAGGCTGGCTCAGGAGCTGGTGACATGTCCTTCTGTTCGTCAGAACCGATTGAATGCTGGCTAGTGATAAGCCATGTAATGAGTTGCAGTAAATATTAAAGAGCTCACGTCCTAAGTACACCTTTCACTAAAGAGATTTCCCTTTTATATCTGATTAATTAATCCTAGGTTTCAATGAATTCCATAACAATCTATAACTTTAATTAATAAGATTTACAAGCACTTAAATGGGGTTAGTTGGGAAGAAAATGATTCCTCTCAGTCATGCTTAAAGATTAAAACAGAACCTACAATGGAATTGCACCAAATGAACACTCCAGGATGGCCTGAGTCTCCTTAAATTGGCCAGTACTGAAGAAGGTACCTCCACAATTTGTTAATCTAAAGAACCTGAGTCTGTCTCGGGCCGTCTCTCTCTCTCTCTCTCTCTCCCTCTCTCTCTCTCTCTCTCTCTCTCTCTCTCTCACGCACGCACGCACGCACGCACGCACACACAGTGATTATAAATACCCCCAGCACAATAAAGAGTAATAAAGACATGGTTTCTTCCTATTGCCAACACCCTAATCTCATTAATCCCTGGAGGTTGCCCCAGATCTAATCTCGGTCTCATCTCCTGAACAGCAGTCTACAATTCTTTCCTGAACTGATTGCTAGGATTTCTTGTAGATTTTTACCTATAAAATTATGGTAAATTATTCACAGCACTTCAAAAACAGCAGTGCCATTTTTGGATTACAAAATGGCAATTAGCCACAAAATTAGGTCAACAAAAGACAAGATAAATGATTGCAAAGAATAGTGGCATTTATGGGATGGAAAATGAGAGATGAGACAGGATATGAAGGAACTATATCACAAAATTATTATAAAATATGTCATCTAGATAAGCCTTTTTATAAGAAATGAGATCATTTTCATTATACAAAATAATATTCTTTCCTAAATGGCCATATAGTAATGCTCCAATTTATCTTATTAAAATGTTGGCTGAATTGGTTTCTTAACCAAGAACATTTATTTGGGGCATTTGCTTTTCCATATCCTTATTCATTTTGTTAATTTGCAATTGCCCTCTCCTTCCCACCTTAGCTGGATCTACGGAGGATTTTAAGGCAAGCAGACGCGTACACCAAATCTTTATAGTAATGTTGAGAAGTAGCTTAGAATTTCTAGGACAACTTCCTAAATGCCAGTCCTTGAGATCAGAGGCTCTGTTTCGCTTAGATGTACAGAGTGCAGCTTGTACTGAAAGCCTGAGTGATTCAATACCCTCCACTCGTCCACCAGGACCCTTTCAACTAAAGAGAAGGCTGGCTCCCAGACACTGACATACCCAGTGAGGCCCCCCAAAATGCTGAACCCAACTCATGGAGTCTATTCCAATACACTGTGGCCATGTAGGATAGGATAGAACTGGCCCTGTGGGTTTCCAAGAGTATACGTCTGAAAAGTGGAAAGCCTCATGCCCTGAAACTGCCAGCAAAGGGTTAATCTTGAAATAAATTCTCTGGAGAGTTAGTCTCCTCTCTCTCTCTCTCTCTCTCTCTCTCTCTCTCTCTCTCTCTCTCTCTCTCTCTCTCTCTCTCTCTCTCTCTCTCTCACACACACACACACACACTTTTTATAATCCAGCCTCTCTCTCTCTCACTTTTTATGATCCAGCCAGACTAACTGTTCACAAAAGAGGATACTAATTCAGGATCACTGTGACTGCAGTTCCTGAAATGCTCTTTCCGGAGTTCTTCATCTTTCAGGTCTTAGATAAACTCTCTAAAAACAGACCATCCCTGACTACTCTTTCAAACCCAGGCTTTTTCACTCCATTATTTTCTATCACAGCACATTTAAAAAAAAAAATTCATAAGATTTACAAGATTTGGGGGGGGGGGTTATTTATTTATCTATGATATAACTGCTGCTTGCATTGAATTGTAAACTCCTTGATGGCAGAAACTCTAAGTTGGATGCCTTATTCCATATTCCAAGCTTGTCATCGTGCTTGGAACATACTGAATATGGTAGTTAGATTTCATGTCAACTTGAATTAGAATGTGTATGAAAGTGTAGGGGTGGAATCCAACCTGTCAACCAGGTCACAGCTTGATGATGCTTCCTGGGAGGTGTGGGCTTTTTATCAAAGAGACATTGGGGACCCTTGCTCTATCCCTCTGCCCTTTCACCTTGCTGTTTGGTGGGACTCTGTGCCTGTCGCTAGGGGCAGTCCCATCAGGCCTGCCGAGCCCTGAGTCTGTCAGCATCCCGCCATGTTTGAACTGACCTTGGATCCACACAACATGGCACCCATAGGCCTGTGATCTTCCCACCCACCTCACCTTTCTGTGCCATCGGCCTGCTCCTGAATAAGTCCGAAGAAGATACCAACTAATTGCAGACCCATGGACTTCAGTTGGAATAGGCTGAGCCCTGGTGGCATAGAGGTTACAAATCGGGCTGTGATCCACAAGGTTAGCAGTTCAACACCAGCAGATGCTCCTCGGGAGAAAGACTGGGTTTTCTACTACAGTACACAGTTACGGGCTCAGAAACTTGCAGGGTCAGTTCTACCCGTCTACCCTGTCGTATAGATTTGCAATGAGTCAGCATCTATATTGATGGTAGTGAGCTTTCTTGAGAGGCTGGGCTGCCTTCCTGTGATTACTTCTTGAAATAAAGCTCTTTCTGATACACACATGTGTGTCAAGGGTTTTGTTTCTCTGGAGAACCCAGCCTAACACACTGAGCCCCTTTGCAGTCTTCGGTATTCACATGATGCCAGTACACTGGAGGCTCTGAATTCATTTTAGGCCTGACTGAGGGCAAGATTACACTTCCTACACATAGCAGTTCGAGATCTGGAAAACCTTATCAGCTAACATTGTAACTATAATGTTTCACTGTAGTTCAATGAAACATTATAGAATAAACTAATGGGGAAAACACCTTGAAAACCTTTGATTGAAGAGTTCACTTAGAACATAAATTATTTTACATTTATTGAGACTGACTTTATGGCCTAGCGCAGTGGTTCTCAACCTGTGGGTCACGACCCCTTTGGGGGTTGAATGGCCCTTGCACAGGGGTCGCCTGATTCATCACAGTAGCAGAATTACAGTTATGAAGTAGCAATGAAAATAATCTTATGGTTGGGGGTCACCACAACATGGGGAACTGTAGGAAATGGTCACCGCATGAAGAAGGTTGAGAATCACTGGCCTGGAGTCTGATAAATATTCTGGGTATATTGTTGTTTGAGTGTTATAGAAATGTCAATGAGGACAAGTTAGATTGTGTTAAATCTTCTATATCCTTGATGTTTTTCTATCCACTTGTTCTATCAGTTTTTGAACGTGAGGTTTGAAATTTTCAGTTATAATTATGGATTAGTCTGTTCTTCCTTGCAGTTTTATTTTTTGCTTCATGTATTTTTGAAGCTCTTCTATTAGATGCAGAAACATGTAGGATTGTTATATTCTTTGGATGAATTGATCGCTTTATAATAATGAAATTGTTTTGTCTGTTTTTAATTTTGTAACTCTTTTATCTGAAATATACTTTTTCACATAATAGGCTTCATGTTTGCCTATTAATAACAACTCATGATGCATATCAGATCCTTCAGCACCCAGAATTTAGTTTTTGAGTTAAACAGAGAAATCAGCTGAGAATCTGGTGCCTGTGTGAGCTTATAACATCTGTAAGAGGACACACAGACATTTGTGAACCATCCCTTTCACAAAGACAAGACACCGATGATCTCACTTCTTCCCTAATGGTTTCTTCCAAGCAGGAGGCAAACAGGACAGACAAGCAATATTTATGCACCAAATGTAGTCGGTTATTTAAGCCAACCACAAACAAAATTAGG
Source organism: Tenrec ecaudatus (assembly GCF_050624435.1). NCBI lineage: Eukaryota > Metazoa > Chordata > Mammalia > Afrosoricida > Tenrecidae > Tenrec > Tenrec ecaudatus. Next base: position 149,739,304 of record NC_134537.1, read on the forward strand.
CGTTACAAAATGTCGCCAGTAGGCACAGGATTTTCCAATGGGAACATTAGGTCCTTGTTCCCATTTAGGGAAATCTTTGCCTTTGTGGCTTGTGTCAAGAAAGGCCACCTGCAAGGTGTCCTGAGTGCACGCTAGTTGTACCACGAACATGACACCCCGGAAGCCCTTGACCCAGGCCTTTTCTCAGGGTGTGTTTGTAGCAAGCCACTTTTATTTATTTTTTATTTATCTATTTATTTTAGTAAATCATTTCATTGGGGTCTCTTACAGCTCTTATAACGATCATATGTTAATTATATCAAGAACATTTGTGCATATGTTGCCTTCATCATTTCGGAGACATTTTCATTCTCCCTGAGCCCTTTGTGTCAGCTCCTCTTTTTTCCCCTCTCCCCCAACACTCCTATTTTCCACAGTCTGCTGTCTCCCTACACCCACATTTCTGTTGTTCAGTCCTCTGGTGGGAGGAGGGTTGTACATTGATTCTTGTGATCTGTTCTCCCTTTCTCCCCTAGCTCCCCCCACGTTCCCCCCACCCTCATGATCTCTCTACTCTCATTATTGATCCCGAAGGGTTTATCTGTCCTGGGTTCTGTGTATGGAGAGCTCTTATCTGTACCAGTGTACACGCTCTGGTCATGCCAGATTTGTAAGACAGAACTGTGGTCATGATAGTGGGGGGTGGGGGGAGGAAGCACCTACAGAATTAGAGGATTGTTGTGGTTTTTGTCAGTGCTATATTATACCCTGACTGGTCCATTCCCTCCTTGTAACCCTTCTGTCAGGGGATGTCCAATTATCTACAGATGGGCTTTGGGTCTCCATTCCAACCTCCCCTAATTTGCATAGAAATAGTTGTTTGTTTGGGATCTTCTGGTGCCTGATACCTGATCCCATGGACCCCTCCTGATTGCAGGGTTTGGTGTGCGTCTTCCATGTGGGCTTCGTTGGCAAGCCACTTTTCAATGTGAGGTTATTCTTTCCTCTTGGGCAAAGAGCAAAGTCGGTCACTATTGTTTAGAAAGGTGGGAGATGCTCCGTGTTTTACGTTCCTCTGCTGCACTCAGAGTCTGCTTCGTGGACATGCAGTCTATGCAGTCACACGGGCCCCTCTATTCAGAAAGCCCTGCACTTAGCATAGTGCTCTTTTTGCCATCTTGAAATCTTTAATCATTCATTCCACCTTATCTGTACCAGTGTGCATGCTCTGGCCAAGCCAGATTTGTCATGTAATTAGTAAGTGAGGTCCAAAAGAGAGAGGAGCATATGGGTCAGCAGAGGAACTACATGTTATACACATGTCCACCACTCCTTACCAAGCCATTCACTTGTAGTGATTGTGATGCCCTCTCAGAACAGAAGGGGTCCTGGTGGCAGTGTGAGTTACCCCTTGAGCTACTAGTAGAAAGGCCACCAGTTCAAATCTGCCAGCATCACAGACCTTGGGGGAAAGATGAGGCTATCTGCGCAGATTTTTTTTTTAATTTGTAGTCTTTTTGTTTTTCAATTAGAAGGGAATTCTGATGGCATCACAACACCAGGGAATTAGGTGAGACGTAAACAACAACTATGTAAATTGTTACACTGATGATTAAGTGCTAATGGCTGGTAACTGGAAATTTGGCAGATCAAATTCGTCAGCCACCCCATGGGAGAAAGGTGAGGCAATCTGCCTGTGTTAAGATGTATAACCCAGAAAACCTCAAGGGACAGTTCTACTCTAACCTGTAGGGCTGCAATGATGTACTGTGAACTTGATGGAAGTGGATTTGGTCTTGGTTTTCTGAAATCACAACAAGGAATACTTAACACTCATCACAGGACTCTCTTGGGGTACATAAATGACGCAATGGAATTTTTAGAAATATCGATGGCCAAAAAATGCTGTCGTGTCCTTCCTAAATTAGCATTACTTCCCATATTAGTCAACCACTCAACACACACCACAAAATGACATGGAAGGAAAGGGAGTGTTGTTGTGATTGTCCTTGGGTGGTGTGGAGGGGATTCTAACTGACAGCAGCCCTAGACACAGCACGATGAAACACTGCCCGGTCCGGGGCTGGCTTCTCAACCATTACTGTGCTTGACCCACTCTGTCAATCCATCTTCCCGAGAGTCTTCCTCTTCTCTGCTGATCCTCTCCTGCATCTAGTCGGAGATCCTTTCCCAGAGGCCATTCTCTCCCGATGACATGCCCGAAGCATATGCCAAGAAGCCTCCCTATCCTTGCTCATACTTCTAACCACACAAATGTGCTTGTTCTGGCAGCCCATGGTACTTTCAACAGTCTTTGTCTCCATTGTAGTTGAATGCATCCATTCTCCTATAGTAACTGTCCATCTTTCATGAGGATATAAACACTACCGCTTGGTTAAGGGACACCATAGTCCTCCAAGGGACACCTTTGTTCTTTAACATATTAACAAGATCTTGTGTAGCCCCCGAGTTCTTTTCTTTGGAGCTCTACCTTACTTATCCTTAAACCAAAAGTAGAGAAAGTTGATAGAATACACGCATACTAAGAAGAAAAATAAACAGTTGGGCTAATTTGGGGAGCAATTCTAATATAAGCAAAAACACTTGTGAGTTACAAAATAGAAATTTTGATTACATATATAAGCATATTTCTAGTGGGGATTACATAATACACAGATGCATGGTACACCTCACGATGTTAGTTCTTAAGTGTGTTTTTTTTCTTTAATCAGAATGCCATTAGAGAGACCTTGTGACATGATGGTTACTCATTGAGCTGCTAACTGCAAGGTCAATTGAGCTCCTAGCTGTCAGCCACTCCTGAAGAGAATTACAGCCTCAGAAACTCACAGGGGCAGTTCGACACTGGCCTGTAGGTCGTTACAGTTGGCATCAACTTGATGGCAGTGAGTGAGTTAGTGTCCTGGATTTCATATTTAGAAAACCATACAAAATAGAAATGGGAAATAATAAAACAATGACAATGCAAGCGATAGTAAAATATTTTGGAATTATTAATGTTTCAAAATATTTCTTTCATATTCTTATAATTGGTTTAATAAAAATGAAGCTTTTTCTTTTTTAAATATCAATACTACAGTTTTCAATAATATGACTAGCTAATAAAGTATATGAATTTATTTTGTCCTTGGAAGAAATATTCAGCCAAAACATGGTTTTCTAAATCCTGTGAAATACTATATTCCTTCTATGGTAATATTAACCACTTGATAAACAGGTAAATTTATTTGCTTCTTATTTTCTTCTAATTTTATATATTTTATTGTAAGCTTAATTTAATTTTAGAATTAATAAAAAAACTTACGCAACTTCAAAAAATTAAAAAGTTTACTAAAACCTCCATCAAAAAGAAAGCGGAAACTATTCAATCTGAAACAACTTTAGACTGGGTCAAAAGGGAGAGCTAATGATAAGAGTATCACTTTAACCGAACTACGTTTGCCATCTTGACTTTAGAACACTCTGGGTGGTCTAGTAGCAGGGCAATTCACAGGCCTGGAGGACACCAGAGGGAATTCATGGGAGCCTGAATCTGTTCGGAGACCCTGCAGTCTTAAAGAGATCTTATTCTCACCAACCAGCTTCCTTACTAGGTGCCCCTTCCTTACAGTGCTGCTCTTGCTCCAAAAGACTCCAGCAAAAGACCAAAATATGGAAATGCTTTCAAATGCTCCAAAATACATTGTATTGAAACTTTGTTAAATTCTATATGTGTATTTAAAAGGATCTGTATGTTTGTGCCATAGGGGTTACTTCGGTGCTGCTGACTGCAAGATCAGCAGTTTGGAACCACCAATGAGTCTGAGGCTTTCCACTCCCGTAAAGAGTCGCAGGCTTGGAAACTCACAGGGGCCACTGAACTCACATGGGACTTAATAGCAGAGAATTTTGTTAGGTTTGGTTTGGATGTTTGTACAGCATAGAAAAATTGAGGAACGGCACAAAACTCAATAGCACTGTCGCCTCACTTTTGTGGGTCAAAGGAGAGGGGGAAAGAAGACATTCTCTGCTGCTTAGTTTCACGTTGGCATCGTTTACTTGTGTCATATAGCAAACCAAATATAGTACACATTTAAAAATATTTTCAGAACACAAATATCAGCAAAAGATCATACCTAACTTTTTACACCTTTACTGAGGAATTCTATATCTATTGTCTGTGGAAGAAAATCCAAAATCCTATCCTTGACATTAAGGGCCTTTAATAAGCAATGTCTTTCCTGACTATAGACTAACACAAATAAACATTTTCACCCCAACCCCTTCCTGTCTGCCACCCTGGGGAGGAATAATTCATCAAATTCTAACTCCCAACAACAAATAAATGATCCTCTCTTTTGCTTCCAAGATTATTTGCATAGTGAGCTTTCCTTTCTCTTCCTACATCATTCCATCAAATCCATATACATTCCAGAATCTTCACTGAGCACCTATTAATTTAAAATGTCCTTACAATTAGGTTAAAGGAGGGTGTGGTAGTTACATAATTGCACTTAACTTGATAAATAAGTATAGGGGTGGAGTCTAGCCTGTCAATCAAGTCACAGTCTGATGATGCCTCCTTGTGGGCATGGCCTTCTCATGAGGATTCTGAAAACTTTATCTCTTTCTCCCTGGGGGTGGGACACACACTCTCTCTCTCCCTGCCCTTATCTTCCTGTTGACAAGCCTCAGGAGAGCCTGTGTCACTGCTTCGCCTTCCTGTTGACAAGCCACGCAGAGACTTGCTGAGCCCTGCGAGAGACTCTCTCTGTTTCACCTTGCTGTTGAAAAGCCATACTTGGTGAGCTGAAGGAGCCTTGTGGAGACCTGTGCCAGCGCTGAGATGCTCCCACAACCACTGAGTCCACAAGACTTTTCATGCACCGGCCTGTACTCGTCCTACATTCAGCATCATTGCTTCTACTGCATGAGCCTGAAGAGGAATGTATGGGCTTTTATTGGACTTACGTGGTAATATATCAGACTTATAGACTTGATGTGGACTGGGTGGGGATGTTTTCTTTATATCCAATTACTCTTTGATATAAATCATATATCATACTCTTTGATATAAATCATATATATCTATATCTATCTATATCTATTAGAGATAGAGATAGATATAGATAGATATAGATATATAGATTTGTTTCTCTAGTCAACCTGGCCTAACACAGAGGGAAGCGGGTGTTGTCTACAGAGTGGTTGCCATGTAAATCTATAAGGAAGTCCGCCCAGACTGGTAGAAACCCCAACCAGAGGGTTGTGGGATACTGATGGGGGAAAACAGCACAGTAGAGGGAAAAAGGAGCAAACACATGTGGAGGAACACACATGTATGTATCTTGGTAGAAGAGGGGGTAGGGCCAACCTCCAGTTGGGGGAAAGAATATCTGAAAATGCTTTGGGAACACTAGCGGGGTGAGAGTCTTTGGTGGTATATACCAAATGGACCACATTGACCCCGGGCTTCTGGGTGAGTCCTGGAGACCCAGGCTGGGAGCTGTGAAGCACTGAGACACTGAATGCTGGGTCTCCAAGGTGCACAGCATGTTCCAGAGGCCGCATCAGTGAGATCCCATGTGGAAACTCCGCTGGGTGAACTGACTCTCCTCAACACAGGTGAAACGTGAGGACTTAAGTAGGAAATGACAGGGTGTCTGAGGATGTGAAAGACGGCTGGATCAAGATTGCTGACCTGCTGGTAGGTTCTATATTAATACTTGTTCGCTAAAAGTTCTATTATATAATGTCCTGCACAAGAAGAAAAATAAGGCAAATAACATTTAAATGAATGAATATGTTTTATGTTTCCCACTGCAGAAACTATGAAATACAACACATTCCTATAACTGTCACAATGCTACACAAAGCACACATAAGTGACTCCCAAAGATATTTATATGTAATCACCGCAGATAATATGAATGTTAGTTTATATTTCATTAGGAAAATCTTTATGGTAGAGTTATGTGATCAATGATTCTAATAACGTTGTTTATTTTTACCTATTACATTAAGGAAAATATGTTAACATAAAATAAACTATTAATCATTGCAAGGAACGTTTGTAAACATTAGAATGATGTGTATGGCCAAACTCTTCCTGGATTTTCAAGATCACTCTCAGTTTTCACCCTGAAAGTCTGCATCCTGAGATTCCCTTCAGTCCTAGATAAAAACCAGATGGTTTGTCATAAAGGTACCTGATCGGTTAGAATCATGGCAAGACAATTACAACCACAGGCCAACTCAAAACTCCAGGATCTAATGTCATCTCCAAAAAGACAGCATATTTGTATAACCTGAAAAATTCACATTACTATATACTAAAGATAGGGCCAGGCATTAAACTATTACATTAACCCTAAGGTGAGGGTCTGAAACAGGGTCTGAGTCCTTACATTGTCTCAGATAAATGTCTCAGAATCCCAAATTCCCTGTAGGCAATGTCAAGCAAGTTAGATTCTTACTATATTTATTTTTTTAGAAACACACTTACTTTCATTGATAGCTAATACTTTAATCTAATTTTAAAATATAAAAAACTGAATACTGGTAGATTGTAATATTATGACTGCAAATAAGTATTCATTAGATTTTTTTCCTCAAAGGATCTCCTGGCACTATTTAAAGCAAAGTCATCTACTGCAAAAGGTTAATCAACTCAAACCTGTCTGATTTTTAATCGAAAGTCCAAATGTCAAAATATAAGACAGGCTTTAAGAAGAAAGAAACATATTTAACATGCAGAATGATAAAATAAAATCTTCTTTTTAAATCTGCATCTCCAAGTCCTTGCTAGAATGACAGTATATACTTTGCAGGAATTGTAGTAGATATTAACTAAAAAGACAGAGGCCATTTTGATAATTACAAAACAAGGACGTGAGGGATAATGGTCTATATGCCATTTTCTTGTAATGCTTTGCCTGGTTTTCACATTTCTAAAATTGGGTTGGAAAGTGTTTCATTTTCTATTTCTGTGGAATATGATGTACAGAATTGATATCATTTTATGCCTGAATTGTGTGGTAAAACCAATAGATAAAATTATCATTCTCTCCCAGAATGGCATCTCAGAAATTTCAATATGTTGTAATTTTGGTTTCATTTTACTAAGAACATTTAAAAATATCCCATGTGGCTCTTTTTTTAAATCCATAGATTGCTTAGAACCATATTGTTGAATTCTCAAGTGTTGACTTTTTCCTGATAAATCTGGTTTTGACTTTCAGTTTAATTTCATTATAGTTGGAGAACGTGTAATAGGGCTTTTAAAAATTGTGGAAAGTCCTTTTATTCTTGGTATATCTAATTCAAAGATCATACAATTCATCTTAAGAAAAGTTGGGTGATCTGATCACAAACAATTTAATAACATATTCTTCTTTCTTGCAGTCATTGTTGTTAGTTCACCATTTCCACCTGACCTCTTCTGCCATTTCCTTAGGTCATTAATAATCCAGTTACTATCTCAATAGCATTACCTATCCAGGATTTCCCATACAGAAAAAAACATACAAGGACACAAACAACAAAAACAATGACAAAAATAAACCAAAAATCTCAAGCAAAAGGAAGCAGAAACTATCAAAAATTGGAAAAAATTTGAAATGGGTCAAAAGGGAGATCAACTGATAGGGCGTTATTTTTTAACCTATCTGCATCTGCCATCATCAACTTTACAAAGTTCTCTGCCTGATAGTATGGCTATCCATATCCCTAAACTATGGTCAGAGGGGATTCACCAGAGGCTTACTCCACATGGGGATCCCACAAATGGACTTTGGGTTTCCACTGTCATCCACAATCCTCTGCAAACTGGGTGTTCAGAATTTTCGCTCTGACACCATTTCCTCCTCCAATTTGGATTTTATTAATTACAATCCTTGGATCACATAGGCTGGTGTTCAAAGTCCAAATGGATTAGTTGACACCTTACTTAGCTGCTTGTTTAAAGGCAAGCCTGAAAAACACGAGGCACTGTCTGATTTCATCACCATATTTTGCTAACGTGCCAATATCATCAGTTATCTCTCCATCCAGGCAAGTATTGAGTAGGGCCAGGTCATAAGAACCAATTGCTCTTTCATTGTGGCTATGATAAAATGTAATCCCACAGCCCTTTCATATATGTATGATTCATACATATCCCTGGTTCATCTTAAAGACATCACTATCATTCTATTAGAGAACACTGTAACATCCCCATGGAGCATAAGGTAAATCTCTTGATAGTTTCTTTAGCCAATTGTATAGAATTTAAAGCACTCTTGACAAAAGGTCAACTTTTTAGAGCCCAATATGTGAATTGTTGGCTTCAACAGATTAAATTTAAGTGACAACCCTCTTTAAAGAAATAATGATGATTAAGGATAGGGCAAAATGTTCAATAACACTTATTCACAAATGCAAAACTATGCCTGCTAGATGACTGCATGTCATAAAAAAGCATAGAGAGCATGAAAATGGAAAATATAAAATCCCATTATTTTTTAATTCCATTTTCAACAAACTTCAAAACCCTTCATACTTTATGACAATAATATCTTAAAAGTTTATGAGGCTTGTGTCATGCCATTGAATATGGTCTGTCTTGGTTAATACTGCATTTGTACTTGAGAACAATATATATGCTGTTGTGGAGTAGTGTGCTAGCAATTTCAACTCAGTCAAGCTGGCTTATGGCATTGTTCAACTTTTCTATACCTTTACTGAATATTTATTTTGTTGGTCAATCAGTTGTTGAGCTTGAGGTATTGAGATGATCAGTTAAAATAAATTAAAATGAAATAACTTATTTCCCCCTTGTACTTCTGTCAGTTCTGCACTATTATCATGAATCTTTCTTATTAGGTATTGAAACATTTAGGGTTATAGACAAAAAAAAATCAATCAGACATAGAAGGCTTGAAAAACATATTCAAGCAAAGGGACATTTATCGAAAAAATTGCTCACTATTTACAGACCTAATCACCAAAAAAATAATTATAAGGATATATATTTAAAAATTCATCGAAATCCTGATTATAATAAAAAATTTTAAAATTAGGACAAATTAACTTCTCCTAAGAAGATAGATATATGCCTCTGAAAAACGGAAAGACAAAATAAAAGATAGCCCACATTAAAAACAGAAATATTGACAGCTATATTATTTAAATCCTACCATATTAAAAATATACATTAAAAGCATTAAGTGTAGATGGCTTGGATAATATGTAGACTGTCGTATTAGATGAAAAAGCAGAGTCAAACTCCATTTTGTCTACCAAACCCACAAAATCCATTGCCATCAAATAAGCTCTGACTAACAGTGACCGGATAGAGTGTTTCTGAGACTGTGTATCTTTCTGTAGCAGACAGCCACATCATAGTTTTGAACCACCGACCTTGAGGTTAACACCCAACACTTAACCCGCAGTGCCACCATCTATCACTTTAAACTTAAATACATAAATACTTTAAAACTCAAAAGGAATTGACATGATTGCAGTGGTTTCTTGAGTTTGAAAACATTTATAGGACACTTCACCCAATAATAGCAAATATATATATTCTCTCTGGGTGCACACAAGTATTCACCAAGATAGAATATACTGAGTCATGGAACAAACCTGAAAAACATGTAAATACTAAAGTTATTGAAATATGTTCTCTGTACACAAATAAACTAAATTAGAAAGATACTCATAAAATTCCCAAATACGTGGAAGTTTAAAAACACATCTGTAAATAACCTCTCTGTGGTAGACTGAATTCTTGAGATGTTATCTAAATTCAGGTGGGATCTATGCTTTAGGCTGCATTTTGGCTCTTGTGGATTTGTTTTGATTTTTGTAAGCTTCAACTAGGATTCGCATAGGAGCAATTGACTAATACTATTGAGCTTCTCCATTATGTCTTTCACAGAGATAGTCTATCTAATGTAGCTAAATCCATATGCATATTCATCATTTATGTTCCTGAAGAATGCTGTGTATAATGAACAACTTGTTGTTCTTATGACATCCTACACTACAATCTCTAATGTCTTTTCTATCACTAAAGCCTTCTTATCATTTTTAAAAGTAGTGTGTTCACATATACTTCACACGTCATACAATTTAATCATTAAATCATATTAATATTTATGCATTCATAAACATAATCAATTTTAGTTCATTTGCTTGTCACACTCATTTCTGTTACTTCTGCATGTCTCCCATCCTTCCCTGCTATTCTCCTAGGCAATTATCAATCCTATTATTGTCTATACATGCATTTATCCTGGATTTCTACACAGAAAATCATACAAAACACAAACAGAAAGCAAGCAAAGAAACAGAAATTCAACAACAATAACTAAACAAAACAAAAAAACCTAAATCAAAAAGAGAAAATATTTAAAATGGTAATAGTGATAAAATACATCAAAAGGAAGATCATATGATAACATATTACCTTTCACTGAATTGTGTCTCCCATAACTGGCTTTACATTACTCTGTCTCAGAACAGGGCTGCTCACATCCCTGGACTCTGGTGAAAGAGAATTCACTAGAGGCTTCACCCTGAAAATGCAATTTTGGCCTCGACAGTTATCCATTGCTTTCTGTAAACTGGATGTTCAAAATACAAGCTCTGATATCATGACTGCTTCCAGATTGGAATTCTATTATTTACAACTCGGATCACACACACTTGGACCTAGTACACTTCTTCCTTGACCACATACATGATATTTCACTTAAATGACTCTTTGAAGACAAGCCATTCATATGTATATGGTTTACATATATCTGGCTCACTTTAGAAATACCATTATTATTTTAAATAGAGAACATTGACAATCATCCCTTGGGACAAGAGGTGTTTCTCTTGATAGTGTCCTTAATTTTGCTGATGGTATAGAATTTAAAACACTGTTGAGAGAAGGAAATTGTACGACTATAAATTGGCATTAGACTGCAATACATGACCCATCGACTTGTACAGATTAAACCCTTAAGTGACTGGACACTATTTACATGAATAATATTGATTTGTAATTGGGCAAAATTTTCAATAATACTCATTCACAAAGCAGACCCATACCTCCGAGATTAATGCATGTCATAAGAAAGCAAGGAGCCAATAAAAGTAGGAAATATATGGTCATCGCAGGCCACCATTCATTGGGCGCCCTCAAAGAGGGCCAAACCAAAGTCGAATCAGAACCATAATCTTAGGATAGTGGTAATTGGCTTTTCCTTACACTGGGGCTTTTCAGTCTTTTGTACAAGGGAGTATGTTCATTCTTTAATCTGCTACAGGTGAATTTGAGGTAAAAGCCTGGTAGTTCATTTACAGGGGTTTCCACATCGAATCCTCTCGTGTAGCCTATTAAGGTTTCTGTGTCCCTTGAATGAATAGATACTAAAGTCTCAATAGTTCAGAGCATGTGGCCAGAGTCCCCAAGAGCTGAATAGAAACTCTATCAACAGTGCCCAATCAGAAGTATTCTTCCCTGGGGTTCTAGGTAAGTATAGTTAAACCTTTTTCCCCCGGTGGGAAGTTGCTCCTCTTGGTTTACCCACCACAGAAATGTAATTACCTTCTCTGAGACATACGTGCCCTTGGCCCCCATTTGACTTGAATTTCTAGCAAGGCATTTATCATGCTTGTAAGAGCATCCACGGATTTGGGGTGACCTCGCACAATGTGGAATGGCAGCCACTGATGCGCTTCTCCCTCGTTCCACACCTTTAAAGCTTGACTCCAGCTGAGGTTGGGTCTCCCTTGTCAAAGTGGTTTAAAAGATGTATCTATCATGGGGATGATATATGTATGGTTCATGGGGACTAGGCAGGCTCTCTACCGCTTTCTTGTTTTCCAAAAGGTCATTCCATTCGCCAGCAATTGTCAACGCATCTTATTTGCATGCATGGTCAAATTCATACTGAAAAGTTGGTCTCCTTCAAGCTCTTCATCTCTGACATGTAGTGGTTAGTGCGCACATTTGAATAATTGTCATACTAACTGGTCTTCCTTGTATACACATAGATATCATGCTACCACTGACATTGATGTGCCACAAGATAAGTCAAGAAATGTTCTTTTTGACAAGAAATGTGATGCCATTTCCCTTTAATGTGTTATTCCCAGGGTAGTAGACAATAAGATTGTGTGATTCAAAATGACTAATACCCTCCTATTTCAGTACATGAACGCTCAGGACATCAATCTTCTTGTGTTCCATTTCATTTTTGACAACTTAGATTTCCCTAGATTAATTAGACTTCATACATTTCATATTCTGATTAATAATGGATGTTTTATTCTGTTTCTTCTTCACTTGGATTTGGAGACCATTTCAAGAACAAATCTCCCAACAATGAACACTACTGTCTGAAGGTCAAACAGTGTGTGGAAGGACATCGTACATCAACTAAAAGGACATTAAAAATAAGGGAAGTAAGAAAAGGCCGAGATGGATGAGAGAAGAGACTCCGAAGATTGTTCTTAAATTTAGAATAGCTGAAGGGAAAGAAAGATCTAAGAAAAGAGTGGAGCTGAACTTCTACTAATGTATTCTGATTCTTCCAAATCAATATTCTCAGTACTTAGAATTAGACAACCAAACAGGAAGAACATGCCCAGTATTTCTCAAGTTGAAAGAGCTGAAGAAAGAAGTTCAGTCCTCAAGTTGCAAAACAGTGAATAGAGGAAGCATCCAAAGAAGGTGTAACAAGTGCGCAACACCCAATCATTTCAGGAGGTAGCACACAATCAAGACGTAATGTTGGTAGAAAAAGAAGTCTGTGGTGCAGTGATGGCACTGGAGGAAAGCAAGGCCCTGGGAATCGATGGAATACCATGGGATATTTCAATAAGTGAGTGCACCACTGGACATTCTCACTTGTCTATGCCAAGAAATTTGGAAGACAGCTACCTGGCTAACTAACTGGGGGTGCAGGTGGGCGGATCCTATTCATACCTATTCATAAGAAAAGTAATCCAACAGAATTTAGAAATTACTGAATAACAGCATTAATATCATGAAGAGTTGCAACAGTACCTTGACATGGAACTGCTAAAGACAATGTGGATATGGACGAAAGGTTATTGCTGATATAGAATGATTCTTAGTTGCAAAGGATAGTATAAGGATGTGTTCCTGTGTTTCATTAACCATGCAAAGGCATTGACCTGTGCCAAACATAAAAGCAATAAATGAAAGTGGGACGAAGGAAATTCCAGAATTCTTAATTGCGGTCATGGGGAACCCATACACAAACCAAGAGGCAGCCATTTAAATAGAAAAGGGGAGGCTGAATGGCTTAAGTCAGAAAATCAATCTCTCTCTCTCTCTCTCTCTCTCTCTCTTTCTCTCTCACACACACACACACACACACACACACACACACACAGGATGGGATTCAAAATGTCCATGGAAAACGGAATTGAAAGATAATGAAATGTTCCCATTAACTTTTTAAAGCCCCTCATATATTCCACTGGTTCTGGTTGTGTGATTGCTGTCGTTTTAAAGAACCCGGACTAAGACAACCAGGAAACCATAAAGTTGAACACTGTAATGTGGGGAAAACCTATAAAACCAAACAACGGTTGTTCGAAAAGATTAATAAAATTGCTAACCTTCTAGTCATATTGATAAAGAAAACCTCATCAATTATCATTATATGGGGGCATTTTAATAATTTCTTCACATCTTACATTGCCTACTGAAAATTTTTAAAAAATAAACAGAGATAAGAGAAATTAAATATTTGAATGATGGCAACTAAATCTTCATTTCTATATTATCATATCATAAAGTTATGTGAATCCAAAAGAGAGATAAAATATTCAGTGTGGTTTGCCTTTTTATACTTAATTGTTTTTTCAAGAGACTGAAGAATGAGCTCAACATGTTAGTTTCCCACAAATATAAGTATCCTATGGAAACAGCCTTGCACCAGATTTGAAAAAGGAAGGATTCTAGGTAAATCTGTTTATAGAAAGGTATTCCTGGACAAAGAACAGAAAAAGAATTGGCCTCAACCTCTGGAGAAAAGTAACATGTCAGGGAACATGTTAGTATGGGAACATATAAAAGTAACATGTCAGGTAACATGTTAGGTATGGGAACATATATTTTTCATCTAATATATTTGTACAGGAAAGCATCAACATTGTAATATGGGAATAACAATGCTAAATGTAGCCTAATTAAACATGAATTAGTGAGGCTAGGCTTACTAAAATTAAGGATCCATGGTGGAGTTTTAGGTTAGACATTAATTAGGCTGCTACCCACAAGATTAGTGGTTCAAACCCACCAATTGCTCCCCAGAAAAAAGGTGAAACAGTCTGATATTCTAAAGATTTGTAGCTTGGAAACCCAATACTGGGTCATTATGAGTCAGAGTTGATATACTAAAACCAACCCAGCATGTGTTTACAACCCAATAGTATTATCTGTGTGAAACACTACACAACATGACAACACCTCTATATAAATGGGAAATTACATAGAATTACAAAATAAAAACCAATAAGTACGTATCGTGAAGCACAGGAAATCCCATACCCTGCAGTTACTAATTCTTTCTCATCAGAGATATGAAATTGTCCCAGTCACAAACACAGTGACTAAGCCATCCAGAAAGGTACTCTGACCTAAGATATTCCAGTGCTACCAATATTATGAGCAATTGAAAGAACATTTTTCCAGAACTCCGTCCAGGGGAACTTTATGGAGCGGAAACCACTGAAAGGAGTGGCACTACTTCTAAGTGATGTCAATCATGGATATGCTACTCATGCATGTAAGGCAACTGGAAACTTCCACCGAGAGCGTCTACACCTCCTGTAAATCATCACTACAACATTTAATGGAGCAGCCTGTCATCTCATCAAAATGCAAATCCATTTACTTTATTATGAGCCTTAGAAATGTCTAATTAATAGATCCAGTAGACTGCTCATCTATTACATCTTCTATTTCTATCTAATTTATGGCAGGGAAAATATCTTAAAATAAACCTCACAAAATTAATTTGCTTTTAGGAGTAAATTCACTTTTCTACATGTTTCCCCAGCCAGGCAAAGCACAACTCAGCTGTTCCAGGCTCACTCAATTTGTGCTCCAGTTGTCTCCTCTCCTCAGGCTCATGACCATGAACAGAGGTCAACTCTCGCGTTCACAAGAGCTAGACACTCACTTAGCGGCCTGTACCTGGCTGGACTGGGCAGTTGGTCAGTAGGACATAGAGCAACACTAATGTCTCACATCTGGGGGAATGGGGGGTGGGGGGATGTATCTGCTGAAAGTCTAGAAGACAAAAAAATCACATGCTGAAGTCATCATTAGTATTGATACAGTCATAGACCAACCTTTAGAAGAACCTAGGTCAAAAAGTATATCCTATATAAAGTACTTAAAAGTACTTATAACATCAATCACAGGCAAAAATAAATGACAGACACTAAAAGGAACAAAAATCTGTAGGCTGCTGCAGAATGATTCAAGTATAATCATACAAATTTCACAAGCTGAAAGTTCTTTAAGGAGGCTTGGTTGTGCAGTGGTTAAGGTGCTTGGCTGCTACCTGAAAGGTCAGTGGGTTGCAGTTCCTAGGGGCTCTGCAGGATAAAGAGGAAGCAGTTTGTTGTAAAGACTTACAGACTTGGACACCTCACAGAGCAGTTCTAGCCTGTCTTGTAGGCTCACTACAAATCAGAATTGATTCAATGGCAATGAAGTTAGTCAGTTCTTTATGGTTTAAGGTACAGGTTAATTTCATATGGCATAAGGAGCCTGTTAGACTACCATGAGGAATATAAGACTTCATAGATGTGTTTAAAGGCAAATTTTTTTAAGGAGGAAATTTCAACCAATTTAGGAGGAAATTTCCACCTAGCACTGACATCACAACTGGATGCGATTTTGTTTCCCATACACGCACAGCCAGAGCTTACACCATCTTTATTGAACTCTTCTTGGACTCTTATTTATTTTGTTTGGGGTATTTGTATTAGGAAGTTGTATTGAAATGAAGCACACTTTATATAAAAATAAGCTCATATTTATAAACTAAAAAAATAACTACATTGCAGAGCCTAAATTAGCTGCTAAGTGGATGGCATTGCCAGCTTTGACTTAACTCAAGCCCCTGAGCACTACGAGGCCCCCCAGCACCCAGAAAGAGTCTCAAGTAATGATAAATCACTGGCGAAGAGTTGGAAAGGTTATATGTAGGTTTTACTGAACTATAGTTGGCTCTGTATATCTCTGACACAAGAGAATTCATTCCGAAAAGCTAATAACAGCTGTAAACCAGCTATGAAGAATACCTAAATACCAGCTTTGTCACGCACAATTTAAAATGCTCCAGAAAAAAACAAGCATTCAAATTGTGAGCTTTCCCCATCCCTACCACCCCCAGCATAGTTGTATCCTCTTTAGCCATGTGCTAATCTCACATGTCCCCCAGCACAATCACGAAAGACGGTCACATAAGATGGTTCCCTGGTTACTATCTGCAGATGGATCCCTGTGAAAGGAGGCCCATAGGGAAGGTGGTCCCCTGTATAACTTTGTAAATTCTAACTGTTAAGAAAGGACATGAAGTAGTGTGCCCTTGTACCTCCCAAGATAATGTTAAATGTGGGTATCATTGTTAATTTTACAAACTCCTAAATAAACAGTGCCATGAAAGACAGAACATAAACTCTACCATGACTACTGCAGGGGGAAAAAACAAATTAGATTGTGTTCTGCAGATCCATGGCACAAATCTCTACTGAATCTGGGCACACATGGTGTACAGCTGTTGACTAAATCTGGCCCTTGGGGGCAGGATAAAAGAAAACCAAATTAGAGGTGAAATAAGCAGGTGCTTGCCTTTGTTTAAGGAGTCTGGGTAGCATATGGAGTTAGGTGTTGGGCTGCTAACAAGAAGGTCAGCAGTTTGACTCTACTCATTGTTCTGCCCCTGCCAAGACGGATGCCCTTAGAACCCCAAAGAAGCAGCTCCCCCAGTCCGGGCGGTTCACTGTGAGTCAGAATCAACCCAGTGACAGTGGGTTTGGACCTTCTGAGAAGGCCTTGTGGTGAAGGTGTTGTACACTCACCTGCTAACCAGGAGGTTGCTGGTTGGAAACTACCAGCCTCTTCATGAGAGGACGATGTGCCTTCTGCCTCTGTAGACATTGACACTGCGGAAACCTAGGGGACAGTCTTCTTCTGTGACGTAGCTTTGCCAAGAGTCAGAAATGGACTTGGTGGCAGTGGGTTTGATTTTTGAAATGTCCGTGCTTTCTTTCATTGTTTGAGTGGGAAGAGAGAAGTAACTTCTTCGATGGCAAAGCACACAGACGAATTTCAAGCTAATTACTTTTTCTCTTCATGGAAGAGTGATAGTGTTCTTTCTGGTAATAAATTCACCTTCATGCCAATGGAGTACAGAAATGGGGAAAGAAAAAAAATAACTTTCTCTAAACTAAAGTTAAAAAGACACTGTGATGCTAAATGTTATTCTGCCCTATTTTTAAATATTAAATGAACATTAACGCAGAACGCATTGTAACCTACCTTTTACTACAAACGATAATTTTCTCATCTCCCGTAACACGAAAAAAACAAAAACAAAAAACACCCTGAGGTTTGGAATTACAGTATTCATTTGCATCCCAAACACAAAACTTGCATAAATAATTATGGAATGCATTGCCAGCAACAGACGATCTAAAATATCCGTAAAATGAATCAATTCTGAGCCCCTGAGGGCAATGCTATGAGAGCCAGGGCTTTCTTTTCCTAATCATGATTTCAGAGACAGGCAGGGTCTATTCGTCGTGTTATTGTTGTGCAGTCCAGTCGAGTTGCCTCTGGTCCATGGCGGCCCTGTGCACAACCGAACAAAGAACTGCACAGCCCTGATCCATCCTCTCCATTCCTAGAGATGACAACATTCCCTTCTGATAGTAGTGTAGTTCAAGAACACAAAAAGAGTACTTCCAGCAAAGTCCGCATGGCTCCAGAGCCATGCTATAGGTGACAGATGAAGATATTTCATGTTCTCTCTCCTTCCGACGCCATTCATCTATCTACTCATATTTCATTGATGGAATAGGAATTATAGTGTAGAAACTTAATTGATTCGAATGAGTACAAAAAAATTAAGCCATACTAATAGATGTATATTTTATATAAAATTAAATCTGTATGATATCTCTGAGAAAGATTTAGGCATTACAAGTTATAGGAAAACAGACATTACTGGAAGGTTTTTGGTAATCACCAGGCCCCCTATTTTCTCAGTATTAATGTTTTTAACAATGGCATTCCATTTTCCCTGCTTTTAAAGTTCTAAAGCACGTATCCCTCCCAACATCATATTTGTAATGTTTGTTTTTAGTTGCTGTCAAGTCAGTTCTAACCCATACAACTGAATACTGTCCCATGGACATGACTCTTGGTATGCTTGAGTTTATTTTTGCAATTCACCTAGGAAGTTTAGCCCTCAACTATAACAATATTCTCCTTTGGTGCACTGGCTAATTTGGGGAGTAGATGGCCAGGTATAACCTTCCTGCTCTTAGTCTGAAAGGTCCTCTGTCCACCATGGACTAACCTCCTGGTAGTTTAAAATACCAGTAGCATAGTATGCAGCCTAATGGCAACATACAAGCCACCAAAATATGGCAAACTCATATGGGATGGTATTTTGTGTTTGTTGTTGCTAGTTGTCGATAACATATCACTGTTGTTCCATGTATTTAGAGTGACTACTCTCTTGCTGTATCCTTGGGAACATACCCTTATTAACCACCCCTGTGAGCATGTCAAGGGGAAATTTAATTTTAAGGACAAAATTTGGGGAAATATCGTAAATCTAATCTTTATCCAGCCAACCCTTGTACTTAAGATTTGCATTTCATTTTTCCTTTTAGTTCTTGGGTTTGTTTTATTAAGAATGATGCCATTACCTTAAAGTCTTCTAAAATAAACAAAGAAACACACTGCCATCGAGTCACTACCAACTGGTAGTGACCCTACAGGATACAGTAGAGCTGTCACTGAGTTTCCAAGACTGTAATCGGTTGGGGGAGTAGAAAGTCTCATCCTTCGCCCAAGGAGCTGTCCATGGTTCTGAAGTGCCGCTCTTTAAAAATGCTGCTTAACGTGTAACCACTACACCATCAGGGCTCTACTAAATAAAACCTTTTTTTTTTTAATTTGGGCTTTGATTTTTTTAATAAAAAGCTTTTATAATGTTTCCATAAAGCACAAGGGAAAAAAAGAAGTACTTCTTTCCGAGGAGACTAAACCTTCATACATAGTAAACATGATCATTTCATGGATCACGTTCTATCAAAGAATATATTAAGTCCACCTTTTTAGAAAAATCTTTAAACATAAATAAGTCCTTCTACAATTTTATACATAAAAACCCACCATATTTATAACTGACCTGTACTCATAATTTCCCTTTCTCAACAGTGCTTTAAATTCCATACCAGTGGTAAAACTAATGACACTATCAATGCTTAGAGGCTGCGCATTGGGCTGCTGACCACAAGGTCAGCAGTTCAAAATAACCATGCAGCTCTTCACGGGGGAAAGATAAGACTTTCAACTCTATGACTATTTTCAGTCAGAGGCCCACAGGGGCAGTCTGCCCTTCCCTATAGGGCTGTTATGAGTCAGCATTGACTTGATGGCAGTGGAAGTAATGCCCCAGGGGTTGATTGATAATGTTCTCTAACATTAAAAAAAATGATGTCACTAAGGTGAATCGGATACATACATAAATCACAGATGCAAGAATGAATTTGGGGCTTGCACTTAATTCTAGAGCTAATATAAGAACAATTAGCTCTTATAACGTGGCCTTGCTTGATGCTTGACTTCATGAAGAGATCAATGAAGATATGGGTGCTATGACAAAGAAACTAGATGGTGCCCAGCTATCATAAACAATAGTGTCTGAAGTCATAAAGCATTGTTATTAAGCAAGCAGCCATCTAAGTGAGGTGTCAACTAAGTCCTCATGGAAGAAGCACAGAATGCAATCAGAGCTCAAATTGTGAATACCTTGTTTACAGAAGGCTAGGATGACAGTGGAACCCAAAATCTATTTGCAGGGTCCACACATGGATTAAACCTCCAGTGATCCCCCTCTGGTCATAGTTGAGGGATGTGAATAGTCCTGGTATCAGACAGAGAGTGAGCATTGTAAAGTTGATTATTACAGACTAGGTCAAAATGTAGCATCATTTGATATCTCTTTTGACTCATTTTAAAAGCTGCTTTAGCTTTTGTTTGTTTTTTTAAGGGAAGGAGAACTACTCATGGATTAAGGACCTCATGAATTCCCTCTGACAAGGGTCCAGGGATGTAAAAAGTCTTGGTAACACGCAAAATGCATCGAATAAATAGATTGTTGCAGATGCAGTTAGTTTAAATTTAGTACCCTATCATTTGATCTCTCTCATGATCCATTGAAATATATTCCATTTTCTAATATTTTCTGCTTTTTTCCATTGAGGTTTTTTTTGTTTTACTTGGATATTTTTGTTGATTCTGCTTATTTGTTTGGTTGGTTTTTAATGTGTTTCCATACATGAAATCTAGGATAGGCAAATCCATAGAGACAGCACCTGGACTAATAGTTCCTTGGGGGAGGTTGGGAGGCAATGAAGGGCAAATAATGATGGGTCCAAGAATGAATAAAATGCTCTAAAACTGATTGTGGTGATGATTGTACAACTCTTCTTAAACTGATTGAACTATTGGATTGTATGATGTGTGAGTTACATGCCAACAAAACTGTCGGGGGGGGGGGGAATAAACAAAACACCAGGAGCTACAGAAGAGACATTGCATGCTGTAACTAGGGTGTGCAGAAAAACCACATGATTCAAAGCACCTTGAAACTGGGTAATGCACACAGCTCCAACTGAAACACATCTGAAGGTTCAAATAATAAATTTTCAGTTTCAGGGTTGTAGATATGTTGATTCATGTAAGCTGGGCTTGCAGAGAATGTTTAACTAACTACAGGGATATTTTTGATTAAAATATAATACATTCACCAAAATATCTTCTGAACAACAAACTTCAAAAGCTGAGAACATTTAACATTTGTATTACCAGCACCTTTAATTTCAGAGTGTGTTTTCAATAACCATATTTTGATCTGTGAAGAAGAGTATTATCAGCTAATCTTCTAACAGGAACAAGCTGAATTTTGTCTAAGAGTCAAAACAGTTATATATCACCTTAGAAAGCATCTTCCTTCTAATGGAATTTTTTTAAGCTTAAATGCTAAATAAACATGTCCTTGAATCCTAGCAAGTTATCCCAGAGATGCCAGTTTACTAATTTTCATATTTGAAAATGACTGACATAATTTTCTCTTGGATAGAGTTCAAAATTATTATATTGACTAACTTCAACAGGCTGGTCACTCACTCACTGCAACTATAGAACAAAGTAGCGCTTCCCGTGTGGGTTTCAGAGGCTGTAAACCTTTATAGGACCAGAAAGTCTCATCTTTCTCTTGAGGAGCAGCTGGTGGGTGTGAACCACCAACCTTGCAGCTAGCAGTTCAGAATGTAGCCTACTATGCCACCAGAGTGCCCACTCATTATATGGACTAGCTTCAGTAGGTTGGTGGCTTCCATAAACTAAGATGATGTCGAGTTCCCTGCTATTGCACTTATTCTGCATTGTCGCCCCCTTAGGTAAATGGTGGATTTGTTATCAGAGTCATAGATCTCTTACTCTTCCTCGGTATGAAAACCACAGCCACACGGACCCGAGGACAGGTTCAGAAACACTCAAGCCGAAAGCAGTAGCACGTGGCATTCATGCATATGGTGCTGATAACGCGGGTGACATGAGGCATTATTCTGATAAACTTTAACAAATCTTCAGAGCTTTCAATGAGTCCAACAGATACTTTAATCTTTGGCTGTAATTAGTGTGCTCCACGGACTTGACATATTATCCAACCATTACATCGCAAGCCTTGACAAATCTCACTGCCCTTTTACTAATTTGATAAAAGGCCTTATTTCCAGAGTTAGTAATTTCTACCCCTAAAATATATTCTGGGAACAGTAAAATGCATAAAACTACTTGCTGATAGCTTACAGTATATATGATATAAATCTTCTGTTCTCAGAATTTTCCACTTCCAGCAGTTCTTAAATCTTGTCAACGTTAAGAGAACCAATGGAGGATAATGAGTCAATAAAAAAGTTATTTTCCTCCATTGTATTTTCTGGTTTTCAAACTAGCTTCAGACACCACAATTATTTCTTTAACACTATCCATTTACTCTCTGTTTCTGTCTCTGTCTCTCTCATATCCATCCATTGCCTCTCTTTGCAAAGAAAGAGGGCCTGTGCTGGGAGGAGGTGGAAAGGGAGGATGTATGTTTGAACCTTCAGCCCCATATATATGATGGCAGTGAATAGTAAAACCTAAACATGAAAAAACCCCTATATATTTGTACCCATCCCCAGAGGACCTGAGGTGCCCTGGTGATGTAGCAGGTTACACACGGGGCTGCTAACTGCTAGGTCAGCAGTACAGAACCACCAGGTACTTCATGGGAGAAAGACAGGCTCTCTATTCCAGTACAGAGTTACAGACCCTGTCCCGGAGGATTGCTATACACCAAAAATTATTTAAGGACAGTGAACTAAAGTTTCTATGGTTATTACTCTTTGCCAAAATGTTAATTTTCTAGATTTTCTTGTAAGCTTAATGAAATTAAAATCATAATATAAAATATACAAAAAAATTTCAAACAGTTGTCTAACATTTAATATTTCACAGCTGCCATCAGAAAGGAGCAAAGAAGAATATATCAATATAAGACATAAAAATGAGAAAGGGATAGAAATTGAAATATTTGATAGGATACCATCTTGGCTAACCAATAGCTTCCTATTAAATACAAGTCAGTATTAAATTCTGTATGTGTCTTCATTCACTGCTGTTCCTAGTACCTTGAATTCTCTTTTCTCCTTACTGTGTGCAAACTCTGCTCCAGATCCCTAGAACACTTCAAACAAACATACTAGGAAAGGGATCTATTCCCCCAAGAATTCTTATGTAGTAAACGTTTTAATTGCTAGAAACACCAAATGGAAGTCTCTGCAGTTGTAACTTCTGTATAGACAGCACAGTAAAAACAATGACAGATCTCTTTGGAGAATTATACAAATTTATATTTTTGTCATTTTATCTATAATCTGTGTTGTAATGCTGAAGTCAGAATCCTAACATGTCACCATTTAACTACAAGGCGGGTTTTAGAGAACGACAGCCTAATCAAGCAGTTATGCCCATTGCAATTGCTAGGCCAGATGTGATCTCTTTGACTAAAGTAACTCCACCCAACTCCTAGAACCTGGCATGCAGCTACTGAGGTGGACAATTATTTTTCCACCACTGAATAGACAACAAATACTCAATCGGCCTTCTTCTCACCTAGGAGTGGCAACAGTAACTCTCACTCGTTTGCCTCATGGTATGCCAACTCTCAGGTTTTGTTAAACAATCTTTTATGTAGACCTTGACTGCTCCTCATTTCAGAGTATAATCCTAGTAAATTATATAAAAGAAGCATCAAGTAACCCAAACATATGTGGAATATATTCTGTGGAAATATTCCATGGAAATACAATAACCTGAAACCTCTGTGAAGATTTTGGAGCATTGATAATACGTCTGAATATTCCCCCAAAGCAAAAGCAGGTTTGAATATTCCCTCAAAGCAAAGGACAAATTGCCCTGTCATGTGTCTCCACTGACAATAAAGAAGTGTCATGTTCTGAAGGCTCCCTTGGACTCTAGAGGCAACATACATCCCCTGCTACCTTCTCCACCTTCTACTCATCACTATAGCCCAATGGGGAGCGCCCAGGGACCAAGGAACAGAAGAGGGCTAGGTGGTGGCAGCATGAATATTCAACTCAAATGGCCTACTAGAGAAAAATAGATACACAAATGCCCGGTAGCAAGAAGGTTAAGATGCTTGTATCTTAACTGGTTACTTTGTAATTTAGAATAACACACTTCATTTTACAAACAATGGTTGGTATACTGGCTGACTGGCTGATCATCAGACACTGGGAAGTAATCAATGATTCCTAGAAGTACAACGGGTTGCGTTTGGATGATAACAACAAGGTTGCAAGTTCAAACTTGCCCATGGTCAGAAGAGGAAAAAGATTTTCCGTCTCAGACATCCAAAGGAGCAGTTATACTCTGTCTTATAGGGGTCAGAATGCACTTGAGGACAATGTGTTTGTGTTTGCTGAAATAATGACCAGAAGATTCGAGAAGTAAATATTAGAGAAAGAGGGAATAAAGAGGTCTCTCAAAATGAGCCAAGAACATGAAAATGTCTGCGTCCCCAGGAAAGATCAACAGGACATTGATCTGTCAGATTGTGCTAGATATTTTCTGGTTTTCCCTACCTTCTGGGCTGCATCAATGGGCGGTCTTGCCCGCTGGCTGTTGTTAAGCTTTGTCCAATGGGATGACCTAGAAGGAGATTAAAGGATGAGAGAGGGCGACATTGGAGTATTCACTTCCCCTGCTTCCTGCTTGCCACGCATTGGCTGCATCTCCCTGCTGAAGCCCACAGCTCCAGGTATTGGGTCATCCCCTGCAGCTGCTCTCTGTGTATGTCAGTCTCCATTCTTCACTTTTGTTTCTTCAAGCCTGGAGGACTCCTGAAGTGTCTGGATCCAGGTTATTGCTTCACCCCTTCATTCCTTGTAACCCTTTACATAGATCCTTTATTCTCAAAGACTTATAACTAATTTTACCATTAGTTTCCTTGTAGCATCCTGACTGATGGACAGTAACCTTATTTGAAAGCCACTGAGGCAGTTTCTGGTTGAAATTAGGCAAGTTATTAGGTATCTAATAGAATTATCCATAAAGATATTGCATAAAATCTGCCTGATGAGAAAATCTGCCCATTGCTACGATGCCCGTGTAGCTCTCTGCACAAATATTCTCAATCCTCATAGAAAAGATACTTTACCTGGTGACTATATCCATAAACTTCCTTTCCCAGAAAACTCAGTATTTGCTTAATAAACTTATGCAGAAAAAATAGTCATGGTAGCAAAGAAACAGTTTTTCAATGTTGAAATAACTCATTTCTTATTGCTAAAAAACAAATTTGCAAGCAGCAGATGTTGACCCTTAATATCCAAGATGATATCATAGTCCAGAGAACTAGTCCCTCAACTTGTGGCAAAGCAATTTCATTGAAATCTCCAGTAATAAACCAAACTTCCTACCATCCTGTCAATTCTGACACAGAGTCACCCCACAGGGCAGAGGAGAATCAGACTTGTGGGTTTGGAAGGCCTCATTTGTCTCCCATGGAGCAACTGGTGGGTTCAAATGGACAAACTTGAGGCTAGTAGTCCAACACAAAACCCACTACACCACACTCTTCTGACCAAAAAGACATTTTCCCTTGAGTTGGATTTCCTTTCCCTGCTTGTCATTCCTCTATGATCAGCGCTATCATGTGCATTTACCAAATGTGCCAATCTTTACTTGATATCCCACACACATATTCTAAGTATAAGAAGTGAGAACAGTTCCTAGTGTTCATGGGATTCCCTGATCTTAAGTACTTCATCACCCAGATGCAGTCATTTATATTATATGTTTAAAAATGCTGGAATAAATTATTGAAAAGTAACTTCTCGTTCTAGCTAAAAAGAAAACACTTAGGAGTTTGTGGTGGATGCACTTACTAGAAGCAGTAATGCCCTGAACCAGTGATCCATGTTCAGTAGTGCATTTCCTATTATCAGAATAAACAGTTCTAGTTACCAAATGGTGGAAGTCACATCTTATTTTTACAACTGACTTACTTAAAAAACACCCAGGGCCCTGCTGGTTTAAAGAATAATACTCTCAATCAGGCAGCACTAGAATTAGTCCACTGAATTGGAAACTGCGATCCTTCTATCTCATGATGTCAGACTCCTAATACTTTTAACGGATATTTTAAAACAGGTGCTTGAGATGTAATGGTTGGATGGACAGGTATTTTAAAGCAGGTGAAGGTGATGTAATGATTGCCTAATGATAGATTACTCCTGCTTTTCAATGACAAATAATTATACATAGTGGAAACAGAAGCCAAACAGAACCCAAGGTCTTGTAGGGTGTCTCTCTACTCCAGTGCTTGAAAATACAAGAGAAATATAATCCAGGCTGAAGTACAAAAGCCTAATCCTCAGAAACAAGGTTTGTATCCCTAACACGTGTGTGTGTGTGTGTGTGTGTGTGTGTGTGTGTGTGTGTGTAAGAGAGAAAGAGAGGGGGGTAGGGCAGGGTCGGGGGAGGACAAGAGATTGCCTGAGGTATTGGGTAAGAAAAGAGAAAACATGAAATGGTGGTAAGGATGTCAAATTAGCAACTATGGACTCATAACTGGCTAAAGAAAATGAGCTTTAATATCTATCCATTCTTTATTCCTTGTGCTATCATGAACATTTGGGGGCCTTCAAAAATTTCAGGGGAAAATGAAATTAAAAGGTAAGGGAATTTTTATGAACTTTGTGAAGCCTCTTTGTAATAATGCATATCTAATGACTCCGCCTCTGCTAATTCCAATATTATCTTTGAATGAAGTGTTACAATAATGGTACTTTTTAAATCTTAGCCCATACAATACAAAAGTTCAAAGCAGGATTACAATACTAGGCAAAGAATGAATAGCATTGAGAGCTACTAGACTCAAGGGCTGAGTGGATAATTTATGAGAATTGGGTTGCTTCTTTTGAGGATAGTATGAGCATATATCCATTTTTAATGATAGTTAAATTAAGGAAGAGCAATGTGTGTCCTTTGAGAATCTAAGTATGGAAGATGAATGTTTATTAAGACTTGGAAGCAAATGACAAGGAGTAAGGAACGTAATTCATTTGCTTCCTCAGAAGAGAGCAATGTGAGAAATCAAGCCCTGCACGAAGGCTCTTATTCAGTTGGCATTGGAGGCAGTCGTGACAGTGTCTCATTGGCTATACAGCTCTGTTTCTCATGCAGAAATGAAACGGGGAGGATAACAGTGATTATAGCAACAATTTCATCTAAGGCTACATGGGCATAATCGCAACAGTGATAGTTTTCTCAACAGGCAGGTTTTATGCAATATGATTTTAGAGAGTGCTATTAGATACCTAATAACCTGCTTAATTTCAGCCAGACACGGCTTCAGTGGTTTTCAAATAAGGCTATTGTGAATCAGTCAGGGTTCTAAAAGGACATTAGTGGTACATTTAGCTATAGGTCTCTGAGATCACCTTACTGAAGAGATAAAAGAAATGAATGGGTGAGGCAGTAACCTGGGACCAGGAACTACAGGGAGCTGTCCACTCTTGAGGAAGCAAAGGGACAGAACAGCTCCACTGGCGCAGTCCAGATGGCGTCCCACGGAAAAACAGCTGCAGAACAAGTTTGAAGGGGAAACAGAAACATGGGGCTTCTCAAACTTGCTAGTGTGGCGGCACTTTAATACAAGTCCTCATGTTGTGGTGACTCCCCCCGCCAGCATAAAGTTATTTTCATTGTTACTTCATAAATATAATTTTTCTACTGTTATGAATCAGGCAACCCCTGTGAAAGGGTCGTTCAACCACCAAAGGTTGAATGCGACCCACAGGTTGAGAACAACTGATCTAGCACAATCTGAGAGATGCATGCTCTAATCACCACTCTGGTTCATTTTATGAAAACCCAACCTTATGATTGGACCTAAGATATCAATATTTTAACATAATCTGATAGTGTTTCTAGGAAATGGCATTGCCTGGTAAAATGCAGAAAATAGTTCTTAAAAGAAGAGTATTCAGAAGCAAGGGGTTTGGGGTCTCCCAGTCCTGTCCCATTATCTCTACCTAGTGTCTTTCCAGTTAACAATTTCCAATCTTCAAAATTGGAGTAAATTAATTCAATATTATCAAAATGAAATTAGGTATCTACATATTGCAGTATGACATGGCAGGATATGAATGATATTCATGCAAAACACACACACATATATATATATATACATATATATATGTATATATATATATATATATATATATATAGAGAGAGAGAGAGAGAGAGAGAGAGAGAGAGAGAGAGAGAGAGTCAGGATTTCTCTTCACTTGTATCCAAACTAAGGCTCAAGAAAACAATAGTCAAGAAATAAAATGATGTTATTGCATTAGACAAATGTACTGCAAAGCACTTCCTTAAAGTTTTAAGGAGTTGAGTTGTCACTTTGAAAACTAAGATAAGCCTCACCCAAACCAAGGTATTTTCAGTTGCCTCATCTGCATGTGAAACCTGGACAAAGAATGAGGAAGACGGGATAAGAATGGATGCATTCGAAATATGGTCTGGGGGATGAACATATAAAATACCATGGGCTGCCAGAAGAACAAATAAAACCATATTAGAAGGATGGAAAGACCTTTTCTTACATACTCTGTGTCACATATTGAGGGCATATTCTCAGGAAGGACAAGTCCCTGGAGGAAGATATATGGTTCGTAAAGGGTTTTTGAAAAAGAGGAAAACCTTCAATGAGATGGATTGACCCCAAATCCACAACAATTGACTCAACATAAGAATTATAATGATAGTACAGACTAGACGGTCTTTCATCCTGTTATACATCAGTTGGCTATGAGTCAGAATAGAGTGGACAACACTAAATAACTTGTTTTTTACTACCCAAAAGTTAAAGGTTAAAAAAATTGAATAATTATTCTTAAAGTAATAATCAACTTGGCCCAAAAGACCCTGGAAAATAAGAAAAGACCCAAGATCTCCAGGAATTATTTTTTATATATAATCAAAATCAACCACATGAACACAAACAACAGGGATAAATGATAAAGTAATAGTACAAATGAGGGCATGATAATACAATAGAAATCACTATAGCACATTTGTCATGAAGAATTAAGGGATGCTTCAAATGTGCTGAGCCAGTCAATAGAAAATTATAGGAACATTGGGTGACTCCATCATGCTAAAGGGTTTGCTTGCATTTTATTCTACACTGAATACAGACTTTGACAGGTGCTAGTTGGAAAAATGCATGATCTGATCATCTTTGTGTAAATGAGTCTAACTGAATTATAGCAGACCAACTGGACAGAAGAGAGGGAAGAGGCTGAGAGATCAGTCATTTATTGGATGAAAGAAAACTAGAGCAACGATCACTTTGTCTCCTAAATGTTTGGGCCCATGAGCCCTGATGGTATAATGGTTACACATCGGGCTGCTAACTGTAAGGTCAGCAATTCAAAACCACCAGCTGCTCAGGTGGAAAGATCATGCTTTCTCCTGCCATGGAGAGCTACAGTCTTGGAAACTCACAGGGGCAGCTCCCTGTTGGGTCACTAGCGGTCTGCCTTTACTCTATGCCAGTGAAGGCTATTTTGGAATGTTTGGGTCAAATAGCCTATTCTCCACAAACTGTTTTTCTTCTTCTAGTATTGAAATAAGATTTTATTTTGGTCACATCCAGAAATAAAATAAACAAAACCATGTGAAGAAAAGTAGAAGAAAATGTTTTATTGACCCTTCTGTAGCCCCTTTTCCCTTTCAGATATGAAGATGTTTTATATCCAAAGAACTTCATGAAAAACATATTTATTCCTTTAACTATTTCATATGTGGCACACAGTTTCCAAAAGAGCAGAGCAGAGGGGAGGAGTCAAGATGGCATGCAAGCAGAATCAACTGGCAGGCACTTCTGCTATTAGACCAGAAAATTAAGAGGTAAGGAAACCAATATTGGAAGGCTCGGTGCTAAAAATAGACTCAGTGTACTCGCATCTCCTTCGGAACTCCCCCTGTGATTTTCACCCATGAAGAAATTTGAGAACTCGTGGAAAGGCTCTAAGTTCATTGCATCTGCCTGTGGGCACTGCTAACTCCTCTCCAGGTCCAGCAGAATGGTGTCTGCCACCACTTCCCAAGCCCAGGATATGAGAACTGCAGCAAGCAGTAATTTCGTAGACTGCTGTCTAAAAGTGTCATAATCCCAGGCTCCAAGAAAGCCTCCAAGAACTAGTCAAAAGACCTCACACCAGAATTCCCTCGCTTCTAGCTGCCCTGCGCCAGCAGTCCAGGGCTTTGAAAGTCCCCTCCCCAACCAGGAATGGAGTGACTACATCAGCCATCCCCTTTCTGCCTCTCCTCAGCTCCATGCCTTCCAAGGTGGGTAACCATACAAAATTACACAATAATTTGCCGCAATTGAAGAGTTTCTGAGATATTTATCTGTGACAGAACGTAGTTCCCCAGAGCCCAACCAGCAGCACTAACAGGATAGAAACAGGAGTGGTGCAGGATTTCAGCTGGGGGAAAATTCAGATACAGTGGGCCCCAAACCCACCCTGTTTAAGGGCACCTCACAGCCCATTATATAAAGGAAAAACAATTTTTAAAAATGCTTTCAATTCCAGGCTGTGGTACTTTGTGAAACTTTGAATATGAGCTGCCAAAACTCTCTCCATTAACATAGTATTAACATAATACTCAGAACTCCAGAGTACAGCCTAGGATTTTAACATAACAAAACGGGAAATTCCAGCAAGTTCTAATAGCCACACCCAAGCTAAAAACTGCCTCTACCAGTTTGGGGTTCCACAGAGAATCTTTCAAAAGCTGCAAAGTGTGACCAGACAGTCCAATCCAGGCCTGTGGCAGTGCTGTAGTCCCTCCACGATCAGCCAATGTCATCCTACAGTCACCTACCTTAGCCACTGAGTTGCCGAAGCACCATGCCTACGAGGCATTCTGACCCACTACCATAGTAGACCACAGGTGGCCCTCAAAAACACTCTAACTAGTCACACAGAGAAAGAGCTCAGGGCCGCTTGGTCTCCCAGAAACGTGGCGTCAAGTTCTTCCAAAATAACAAGCAAATGGCAATAATACCTCAACACCCTCAACAAGAAAAGAAGAAAAATAAAATGCAACAGCAGAGGAAGGTGTAAACTTAATGATGCTCATATAGGAATCATTGAACTGCCACAAAAAGAAAGCAGAATGCTGCTTGGAGTAATACAGCATATGAGGAAAGCAACGCAGACTAAGGATGCAATGATAGAGGAGATGAAGTCCATGATAGAGGGGATAAAGCCCATGCATCAAAGAGAAATACAAGGACTAGTGGTAATAGAAGTAAAACACAACATCATGGACCTCACAAACAGACTAAACAAAGAGGCAGAGAAAAATGCCTGCGATCTCAAGGACAGGCAGGAGGCCTTCAACCAACAGTCCAAAAAGATAATCAACGAGGCAGAAGAAAACCTGCAAACAATGACAGATGGTATGAAGAGGCACAATATTCAAATAATTGATCTACCAGAATAAAATACAACAAAGACCTCAACAGGTAAATTAGCAAAGGAATTTCTGGAAGCAAACTTGCCCACCTTAATTAATGAGAAACAGACACTCATACAGGTTGCAAAGAGGACACAAATTAGACGAAATGCCAGGAAGAACTCACCAAGGCCCATCATAATTAAATTATCCAACTTCAAGGACAAAGAGAATATTTTAAGAGCAGCAAGAGAAGAAAAAGGCAGTCACCTACAATGGTGCTCGGATAAAAATATGCTGATACCTATCAGCAGATACCCTGAAGAGGATGAGGGAGGAGAGGAGAGGAGAGGAGAGGAGAGGAGAGGAGAGGAGAGGAGAGGAGAGGAGAGGAGAGGAGAGGAGAGGAGAGGAGAGGAGAGGAGAGGAGAGGAGAGGAGAGGAGAGGAGAGGAGAGGAGAGGAGAGGAGAGGAGAGGAGAGGAGAGGAGAGGATGAGGGAGGAGAGGAGAGGAGAGGAGAGGAGAGGAGAGGAGAGGAGAGGAGAGGAGAGGAGAGGAGAGGAGAGGAGAGGAGATGAAAGCTGAAAGAAAAAGGCACCAGCCCGAAAGTCCTGTACCCTACCAAACTATTTATTACGATAGATGGCAACATAAGAATCTTCCAGGACAAGGAAAAACTCAAAGAATATGCTATAAAAACACAACCCTGTGGAAAATCTTTGTCAACTCACTATGGTCAGAAGACCAACAACCACCAAGCACAAGCAGGAGCAAACCATATAGCGCAAGTCCACCCAGAAGTCAACACGCCAAAAAAAAATTACCAAGATAGCATTGCCTCCGAGGAAAAAGAAGGCAAGAATGAAGCCCCCACACAAAAACAGCACACTGATATGAAGGGAGATAGTAAATCCCCCAACACAAAATGTACAACATGTGATGACAGCAATGAATCCACAGATGGTGATAATAATAATAAATATCAATAGCCTCAGCTTGTCCATTAAGAGACAACGGCTAGCAGACTAGCTCAGAAACCATGACCCATCAATCTGTTACCTGTAAAAGACACATCTTAAGTTCACAGACAAAAATAGACTAAGAATAAAAGGCTGGCAGAAAACATACCAGACAATTGGTTATAATCCTAATTTGAGCCCAAGGTAAAAACCATAACAAGAGACGAGGAGGGGAACTATATAATGTTCAAGTGATTAGTAGACCAGGAAACATTGCGTATATATAAATATATATGCACCTAATGAAAGACACATAAAATTCATCAAACAAACTATTCAGAAGGCAAAAAAAGAAATCACAAATTCGACAATCATAGTAGGTGGCTTTAATACGCAGCTATCAGAGAAAGATAGATCACAGGAAAAGATGATCAGCAAGGAGGATACTGAGATAAACACTACAATTAGGTCTCTGGACTTGACAGACATTTATAAAGCTTTCCATCTGCAAAAAATATCACATTCTTTTGCAGTCCAAATAGCTCAATTTCAAAAATAGACCACATGCTGGGATACATGTTGAGCCTGAGTAAATTCAAACACAGAGAAACTCTCAGAATACCAGACAATCAACCTAGAGATCAACAACAAGATGACCAGGAAAATCAAGGGCACACAACATGAGGGTGAATAATGATCTTCTGTGACACGAAAGGGTGCTGGGCCGCATTAGAGATGAAATTATGAAGTGTCTAGAAACTAATGAGAATACAATGTACCAAAACCTATGGGATACAGCAAAAGCAGATATCAGAGGAAGTTTGATAGCAAGAAAGGCATGTATGAAAAAGGAAGAGATATTTTGACTGATACAAACAAAACCTCCAGCAACTACAGAGTCAATAGAGCAACCCTTCCAATAGCAAGAGAAAGGAAACAATAAAAATCAGGTCAGAGTTAAACAAGCTGGAAGACCAGGGAACAATGTAAAAAAATCAATGGAACAAAAGTCTTATTCCTTGAAAGGATCAAAAGAATCAACAGACAGTTGGCAAGCCTAAGCAAGGAAAGAAAGGAGAAAACATCAATAGCCAGGATGAGGACTGGAACAGGGGAAATCACAACAGACCCTAACGAGATTAGAGGGATAATCATGAAGTACTATGAAAATGTGTACTCTAATGAGTGTGGAAGACACAGACAAATACTTGGAACAAACAATCCCTCCCTAGATTGTGCCACATTAAGGTCAACAATCTCAAAAGAGTCATAGCAAAACTAAAAATAGATATGGTTATCAAGAAACTACCAATGAAAAATGCTCATGGGCAGACGATTTCACAGGAGAATTCCACCAAGCTTTCAGGGAAGAGCTGACACTGATCCTCCACAAATTATTGCAGAGCATAGAAAAAGACAGAAAACTCCCAAATCCATTCTAAGAAGATAGTATATCTTTGACACCCAAACAGGGCAAGGATCCCACAAGAATAAAGAACTACAGATCAATATCTCTAAAGAAGATAGATGTAAAAATCCTTAACAAAATATTGGCCAATAGAATACAAAAGTATATAAAACATTTCATCCACCATGATCAGGTGGGATTCATTTCAGGGATGCAGGGATGGTCCAACATCTGAAGGTCCATCAACATTATTTGCCACAGGGATAAGAACAAGAATAAGAATCACATGATAATATCAACAGATGCCGAAAAAGCATAGAGCGACATCCAACACCCATTCCTAATTAATACACTCAAAAAAATAAAATGGAAGGAAAATTCCTTAAGTTACTACAAGCTATTTTTTTAAAGCCAACAGCCAACATCATAGTCAATGGAGAAAAGACAAAAACAATCCCACTGAAAATGGGGACCAGGCAGGGATGCCCCTTGTCCCTACTTCTTTTGAATATTATACTGTAGGTACTAGCTAATAACATAAGACAAAGAAGGACATTATAGGTATCTGGCTGGGAGAGGAGGAGGTGAAACTGTTTCTATTTTTAGATGACATGATCTACATCCCAAAAGCTACACAAGAGGAATATTGGCAGTGATAGAGGAATATTGAACAGTGGAAGTATACAGGAACAACAAACAGAAATGTCTATTGGTTTGCTAGATACATCAGACGAGGCCATGGAAGAGGAGATCAAGAAAGCAGTCCCATTCACAATAGCCAACAAGAAACTGAAATATCTCTGGAGATATTTAGCAACAACAAAAAACCCCAAAAGACTTATACAAAGAAAACTATGGGACCCTACTACAGGAAAACAAAAGTGACCTCCACATATGGAAGAATATCCTATGCTCATGGAACAGAAGACTCAATATAGTTAAGATGTCAATCTTACCCAACGTAATATATAAGTTTAATGCTATCTCAATTCAAATACCAACAACCTTCTTCATAGAACTGGAAAAACTGACCACCAATTTCATATGGAGAAAGAAAAAGCCAAGATCTCCTCAAGAAGAAGGAAAAAGTTGGATGGCTCACTTTCCCTGATGTTAACACTTACTACACAGCCACAGTGGTCAAAACAGCGTGGTACTAAAATAATGGCAGAAATTCAGACCAATGGAAAAGAACAGAAAACCCAGAAATAAAACCATCAGCATATACACAACTGATCTTCAATAAGGGCCCCAAAAGCCTCAAATAGAAGGTAGATGTCCTCTTTAAAAAGTGGCGCTGGCATCCTGGTCCACCAGGCCTTGAGGACGATGTTCCCAATTAGAGCAGCCAGTCCACAAAGAGGACCACATGGCGGACCCCACTATGAGACATGACGTCCCTCACTGTCCCATAACTCTATAGGGGAAATCACCAGAGACACAGTGTGGAAACTGCACCCGATCTAATCCCACCACACCGAGGCAAAACTCTAAGGGAGTGCAACAGAACAGCAAGGAAATGGAACGGCGAGGTCCCCAGGGAATACTTAAGGTGGACTTTGGGTCCAGGCCATGGTGCCCCAACAAACTTGCCTGGA
Source organism: Tenrec ecaudatus (assembly GCF_050624435.1). Lineage (NCBI taxonomy): Eukaryota > Metazoa > Chordata > Mammalia > Afrosoricida > Tenrecidae > Tenrec > Tenrec ecaudatus. Next base: position 149,774,618 of record NC_134537.1, read on the forward strand.
AAACACTCCTAAAGGCCAACAAACAGTCCTTTAACTGACTACAAGCTGTTCTTTCTTGTCATTAGTTTATTGTTTTTTTGTTGTATATTGTTGCTTGGTTTTTTTCTGGCTTGTTTTAGTGCATGTTAATATCTCCTCAGGTCTGCCTAAAAAAGATAGGCTGGATGAACAATCTGGAGGAGAAAACAATGAGACCAACAGTCCCAGGGGGACATGGGAGAGGGGGACATGGGGGGAAAGGTAGTGGTGTTAACAAACCCAGGGACAAGGGAACAACAAGTGATCCAAATCAGTGGTGAGGACGGTGTAGAAGGCCTGGTAGGGTGTGATCAAGGGTAATGTAACCAAGAGGAATTACTAAAACCCAAATGAAGACTGAGCATGATAGTGGGACAAGAGAAAAGTCAAACAAAATAGAGGAAAGAGCTGGGAGCCAAACGGCATATATAGAGGTCTAAATAAAGGCAAATATATTTATATATGAGGATAGGGAAATATATATATATGTGCATATATTTATAAGTTTAGTATTGAGGTATCAAAAGGACATTGAATGTCCACAAGTACGCCCTGAATGCAAATATACTTTCTTCTATTAAATTGGCATTCTATGATGCTCATCTTCTCAACACAACCACTGAAGACAAAGCGGGTGAATAAGCCAATGTGGTGAAGAAAACTGATGGTGCCTGGCTATCAAAATATATAGTGTCTGGAAAGGATTGAAGGTAAATAAGCAGTCATCTAGCTCAGAAGTAATAAAGCCCACATGGAAGAAGCACACCAGCCTGTGTGATCACAAGGTGCCAAAGGAATTAGTTATCAGACATCAAAGAACAAAAAGTCATATCATTGTGTGCTCACCTCCATGATATCACCACTGAAGGCAAATGGGTGCATAAGCAAATGTGGCGAAGAAAGCTGATAGTGCCCAGCTATCAAAAGATATAGTGTCTGGGGTCTTAGAGGCCTGAAGGTAAACAAGTGGCCATCTAGCTCAGAAGCACTCCATGGAAGAAGCACTCCAGCCTGTGCAATCACGAGATGTCAAAGGGATCAGGTATCAGGCATCATCAGAACCAAAAAATCATATCATAATGCATGAGGGAGGGAGTGCGGAGTGGAGACCCAAAGCCCATTTGTAGACCGCTGAACACCCCCTTACAGATTGGTCTCAGGTAGGGGGTGGGGGGAGGAGACGAGCCAGTCAGGGTGTGATGTAGCAACGATGAAACATACAACTTTCCTCTAGTTCCTAAATTCGTCCTCCTCCCCAACTACCATGATCCCAAGTCTACCTTACAAATTTGGCTAGACCACAGTATGTACACTGGTACAAATAGAAACTGAAACACAGGGAATGCAGGGTGGATGAGCCCTTCAGGACCAGTGGTGTGATTGGCAATACTGGGAGGGTAAAGAGAGGGTGGGCTGGACAGCAGGAACCTATTACAAGGATCTACATGTGACCTCCTCCCTGGGAAACGGACAAGAGAAAAATGGGTGAAGGGAGACGTCGGACAAGGCGTGACATGACAAAAAAATAATTTATAAATTATAAAGTGTTCATGAGGGAGGAGGGAACGGGAAGGGAGGGGGAAGAATGAGGAGCTGATGCCAGAGGCTTCGGTGGAGAACAAATGTTTTGAGAATGATGAAGGTAATGAATGTACAATGTGCTTTACACAATTGATGTACACATGGATTATGATAAAAGTTATATGTGCCCCTATTAAAATGACTAAAACAAACAAAATAAAAACAATGGATAACCACCTGTAAAAAATGAAACAAAATCCTTCCCTCACTCTATGTACAAGAACAAACTCAAGGCAGCTCACAGACCTTGGGTTAAAACTCCAAATCATCAGGATCATCAATAAAGGAATCTGGACAAACCTAAGAACCTCGACTCAGGGAATACATAGGCAAACTGCAATAGGGAAGGGTACACACTCAGGTGAACCTGAAATTGACAAGTGGGATATACTAAGGAAAAACATGAGTGTGTCGAAGGACATCACCAAGAGATAACAAGAGTGCCCACAGACTGCGAGAGGGTTTTTAGCAATGACACAACACACGCAGGGCTTATTACCCAAATCGACAATACCCGCCTAGCCTGCAAAAAGAAAATAACAGTTAACCCCGTGAGGAAGTGGTCAAAAACCCCGAAAAGTTTCACTAGGGAGGAGACATATGACAAATGCTCCTGGCCATTAGCCATCAGATAAATGCAAATCAAAAGAACCATGAGAACCCTCCCAATCCCCCAAAGGATAGCACAAATCAGAAAATCAGAGAGCAACAGATAATGGTGGATGTGTAGATCCATAGAGCCTTTGTGAAAAGCATTCTGGTGATATTTAAAGCAAATGGAAATTGAGCTACTTTATAACCCAGCATACCCCAAGAAGGGGTAAGAACTATATTTTGACCTGTCATTTGCATTCCAATGTTTATTGTGGTGTAATTCACAATCACAAAGAATTGGGGACAACCTAACTTCCATCAATAGACAAGTTGATTACAAAACTCTGGCACACACACACACAATGGAATAATTTGCATCACTGAAAATCACTGGTGATCACATGAAGCACATCATCTCATGGGAGGAGTTTGAGGAAATTATGCTAAGCCAAGTTAGCCAATCACAAAGGACAAGTGCAACATGAGTTCACTGAGGTAAGTATAATCAGCACAGTAGGTATAGAAGAAAAGCCACTTATCTCACACTCTAAAGGTTTAGGTTCAGGGAGTCAGATGGGGACAGACCAAACCCAAGGATGCAAACATCTTTCAAACACAAAGACGTGGAAAGGGGGAAGGTGTAAGGAGAAAAAAAAGGATGGGGGGGAGAAACAAACCCACCCAGGGGGAGAGTATGGGTTATGTCTCCACAGAACTGGGAGTGTGCATGCAGATCCCACCACAGCACACCACACCTTGAGGGCAACGTAACCACGTGGAGCAACTCAAACTGAGTGGGCTATAGGTTCGACCCGAATCAGAGCCACAGGGACCCCCTCCCTAGAAGTATGTACTACAGAGGAAAACACTAAACCTACAGGTTGGGGAGAGGGGCCAGCCTGCCACTCTCACATGAAAGAAAGCAAGAAGGAACAACAGAGCGAGGGTTTTCTAGACCCCCTATCAGCACACCAAGCCTTGAGGACAAAGTTCTAGCATGGAGTTACTGAGGCACAGAGAAGACTGTGTAGGCCTGACAATCGCTCAAGACATGACGCCCCTGCAGGAACATAAGGCAACAGAGGACAATACTGGGTGGGGACACAGCAGGGAGTTAACCCAATCCTAACCCCCACAGCCAGCGGGGTGAACCAAGAAGAGAGCAAAAAAGATCAGCAATGGGAACAAAGCCAAGCCACAAATCCCCTGGGAGCCCCCAACATAGACTTCAGGCTAGGAGGGGCAGTTCCTGGAATTCCCCAGGACCAGTGGGGAGATGGTCATAAGGGTCAGCAGATAGACCTGGAGTAATGTATGCTCTGGTTTTGCTTTGTTTTCCTAGTTATCATTACCTTTTTCTCTTTTTATTCAATCTTTTGTTTTCTTTTTTGTTTTGTCTCTGTTATTGTTGGTTTGCCTACCTATATAAGGTAGGCATGGAAAGCAAGCTCAAGAAGAAAGCAACAGGATGACAGTTCCAGAGGGATTTGGGGGGAGTGGGGAGGAAGCAGTGAGCAAATAATGCCACCATAGACAGGGGAACAATTTCAGAATTAAAATCAACAATGAGGAGGACATAGAGATCCTGGGGGTGTTGGAACAGCAATAACATAGCTCAGAGGAATTACTAAGAAGCAGAAGAAGAGAGAGCATGATAGTGGGACAAGAGGAATGTAAAAGGAAACAGGAAAGATCTAGGAAGCAAAGCTATGGATAAAGCTATAAACCTAGGTGTATTCATATGTAAATGACTTAATTCGTAAAAATACAGGTATTGGTGTATGTACATAGATTTATATGGCAATACACTAAGGTAGTAGTGGGACTTTGGCCCTCTGCTCAAGCCCTGCCTGAACGCAAGAACACTTTGTTCTAACAACCTGGCATTCTGTGATGCTTACCCTCACAGCACAATTGCTGAAGAGAAAATGGGTGCATAAAAAATGTGGTGAAGAAAGGTGATGGTGCCCGGCTATCAAAAGATATAGCATCTGGCTTCTTAAAGGCTTGAAGTTAAACAAGCGGCCATCTAGCAAAGAAGCAATAAGCCCACATGTAAGAAGCACACCAGCCTATGTGATCATGAGGTGTCCATGGGATCAGGTACAGGCATCAGAAGACCTAAAATAAACAAACAAAATAAGCATATTGCTGAGAACTAAGGGGTCAGAGTAGAGAACCCAACCCCATCTGTAGACAATGGGACGTCCTCTCACAGAAGGAACAAAAGGAAGGAAAAAGTCAAGTTGGGCACAGTGTAGCACCAATGAAACACAATGTTCCTCTGGTTCCTTGAGGGCTCTCCCCCCCCCCCCCACTATCACGACCCCAGTCCTGCCTTTCACTGCGGGCTAGACTGGAGCATGTACACAGGTACAGATAAGCGCTCTTGACACATGGAATCCAAGACAGGTAAACCCCTCAGGAACAGAAATGGGGATAGGGATCCCAGGAGGTTAAGGGGAAGGTGGGGAAAGGGGAACTGATTGAAGTGATCAACACATCAACACACACACACACACACACACACACCCATCGGGGGATGACTAACAGAAACCATGCGGGAAGGGAGACAGAGGTTGGTGTAGGATATGAAAATAATAGTAATTTAAAATTTATCAAGGGGTCGTGAGGGTGTAAGGGGGAAGGGAAAAAAGAGCTGATACCAAGGGTTCAAATAGAAACTCAATGTTTAGAAAATAATAATGGAAACATATGTGCAAATATGGTTGATGCAATTGAAGTGGATTTTTCATAAGAGCTGTAAGAGCCCCCAAAAAATGATCTTTAAAAAAAACCCAGCATAGTAAATGGATAAAGTAACAAATTAATTTAAAAAGAAAACAAGAAAGTTGATCTCTCCCTCTGTTTCCCTGAGTCAGAAGAATTTCCTCAGAACATTTGTCTATGGGTGAATCTCTAAAGCCTCTCCCTGTGTGACCTTTGCTTCACTATTCTAGTTACACCTGTTATACCTAGTGTAAGTTATGTTGCCTCTTTAACCCTTTGCTGCTTATATTACACCTATTGTAAGTTATGTTACCTCTTAAACACTTTGCTGCTTAGCTCTCTATCTCATTAATAGAAATACCTTGACTCCTAAGATTCTATCCCTCGGCATTACCCATAACCATACATTTTGACTATCTGAAATGGCCGGTACATTCACATATTTACCGTATTGCAGTCAGTCAAGTACTCAGATCTGTTGAATATACACGGAACAGGTCATTTAATATTTCGATTCTTCTCTAGTATAACTTACTGACAACCTAAAACTTTCTGAATACAAGTAGGAACCTCTCTAATGAGTAAAATTTGTTATAAATTTACAAAATGAGAGGGAAAATAAAAGCAGTTGGGTTTAACTAGGCTTCATTAGAGTTACTTCTTGGATTGTCAGTCCTGGGGCTCCATCTAGTGGCCAAAGTGTCTATTTCTAAATTCCAAAGGATGCCATTATTTTTCAGCCTATCTTCCTGAAAATATATTTCTAATGATAAGGGACATGACGAGAAATCATACCAAGACTGTACGAGTTCACTTAATTACTAACTCAGAGGAATAACACAAACTAAGAACGTATTTACATAAAATATAAAAGGAAAGTTCACATAAAATAAGGTTCACCATTCTAAAGGACAGAATTGATCCTCATTCAACAAACACAAACAAAAAAGGACATGCATTCTGCCCTAAGCAGAGAGAGAACTTTTCACAAAATCTTCACTAAGTCACTCACTAGTCCGCATATTCTTACTGCACATATTGGTATGGACCAGTCTTTGTTCTCAATGCAGGGGCTATATATAGTAGTAAACATTTTTCCTCCTTCTAAGAGTTTACATTACAGTTGGGAAATACAAATAAACAAATACTATAAACTATGATGTCTGAGATGGAGTCAATGAATCTAGCCCTTGTAGTCATAACTCCTATGTGATAGGTTACAATCCTAGACCCTGTGTCTGTGGTATGATCCCATTTGGAAGGGCACTCTCTGATAGTGCAGGAAGATGGGGTGAAGCCCTGATTTTAGTAGAGGCTGGGAATTCAGTTATACCTCTATTTCCACGGGGCATCTTTAAGATTTCTTTACTCGGGGGGGGGGGGGGAGGCTTGGGACACCATTCTCTGTTTTCCATGGAGGTTTGGTCTGCTAACAGACAACCCATACTGGGTTAGAAGCCATTCCTCCTCTGTATAGATGAGTCATTTGGGACACAGAAATCTTCAGACCATGGGAAGAGCATGCATGATGGAGATTTTTGTCTAGAGTGACCGAGGTCAGATGCAGCACCGACGGTGGCACTGAGAAGCAGCACCAAGGACTTGGGTGTATTGTCTTCATCTGTCCCAAGACTACGGGATGGGAGGGAGAGACACAGGCTGGCTTCCCATCCCATGGAGGCAAACGGCAAGAGACCACGTGGCTCAGAGACAGATGGATGGAGAGAATTTGATTACTGACTGAAGAGAGGTGTTGCCGTGGACCCATGACTGGTTCGCACTGTTGGCTGATCCTGACTTCTGATTACTTATTGACTTTCCTAATTAACCCCTCAATCATGAGCATCATCTGTGAGTTCCGTGTGGCCATTGTAGCAAGTGATCACACATGGTACAGAAGTAAAGTGCTATGGGAGGAATGGCTGCTGTCAGAATGTGTAGAGAAGGTTGGAAGGTAAAGCCATGTCTGACCTCTGTCTCCTGGCAATCGGGAAGCCAGAGCAAGTTGGAGAGGGGAGTCACCTTCCACACCATTTATTGTGATGTCAGTTTGTCATCAGTGTTCTGAAGCAAAATAGAGTATGGGGAGAGCAAGTAGCCGGGGTAAATATGTTGCTGTACTTTATTTAAACAAAAGATGCTTCAATTAATGAGAGATTTATGTTTCTGGAGCCCCAGTGGTACAGTGATTAGGCATTGGGCTTCTATTTATATGGTCAGCAGTTCAAAACCACCACCAGATCCACAGAAGAAAGACTGGGCTTTCTACTCTCTTAAACAGTTACAATCCCGGAAACCCACAGGGGGTCGCTATGAGTCAGTGTTGACTCGATAGTAGTGAAGGGGAAGAAAAAAATTGTAGTTAAGGAGCGGTGCACACAAAAGGGCCTGAGATGAGTAAGTGGTAAGGTAATGCGATGGGGAAAGTGGGAGGTGATGACATCAGAGAAGTCGCAACAGGTAGATCATGCAGGGCCTGAATTGTATTCCAAATGTCTTGGGACACAATCAGATTTGGGTCTTCAAAGGCTCGTCCTGACAGCCAGGTGAAGAAGAGACTGGATGTATGTGATGGCAAGGCAAAGGGGAGATCAGTTAAACGTTTGTCTCTCTGACACGGGTAAGAAATGGACGCAGCTTATATCCAGATGGCCGCAGTGTGAGACTAAAAGACGAAGGTTATGCTTCAACGGGAACTCCAGCAAGGAGACAAGAGTGAAAAAGAATAATAACAATTTATCCTGACGATGTAGTGGACACAAAACTCATTGCAAAGATGGAGAACAGTAGGAAAAGGTAGCCCCTAGGCCAGAGTAGAACTGGCCCGTTGTGTTTCCAAGGATGGACGTTATCAGCCTGCCACACCTTCTCCTGTGGGACAGCTGATAGACTCAAACCACTGGCTTCTCTGTTCAAACTGGCAATTAGAACCACCAGACTACCAGGACTTCCAGAAGGTATGCCACTCAGGTCTGGGATTCCAGGGAAATATCAAAACTGGACAAATAAACCTAAGACAATTGTACCATAACGTGTGTCATTGGTGTTCGGTGTTTTCAAATTGGTTCTGACGTGCAGCAAAAGTATATAAAACACAAGGAAGCACTGCCCGGTCCTGGGCCATCCTCACAAGTGTCCCTGTGTGTGATCCCCTGGATGCAGCCACTGTGTCAATCCGTCTTGGTCTCCCAAGAGGCCTGCCTCTGTTTTGCTGCCCTGTTACATAACCAAGCATGTGTCCTTCCCCAAGAATTGGCCTCGCCTGAGACCACATCCACTGTACTTAAGACAAAGTCTCACCATACTTGCTCTAAGGAGCGCATGGCTGTACTTCTTCCAAGACAGATTTGTTTCCTTTGAGAAATCCATGGTACTTTCAATATTCGCCACCAGGACCATAATTCAAAGGCATCGATTCTTCTTTGGTTTTCTTATTCAGTGTCCAAGGTTCACATGCATGAGGCACATGATAATATGGTTTGGGGTAGGCAAACTTTAGTCCCCATAATAATATCCTGACCATTCAAATCTTAAAGAGGTCTTCTGTAACCGCTTTGACCAAGACAGTGTGTTGTTTGACTTTTGACTACTGCTTCCATGAGCTTTGGTTGTGGATCCAAGCAAGAAGAAATCCTTGACAACTTCAACCTTTTCTCAGTTTACCACAATGTTGTCTATTTGTCCAGTTGTGAGGTCTGGGATCATATTTACATTGAGGTGGAATTCATACTGAGAGCTACAGCCCTTGACCTTCATCAGCAAGAACTTCAAGTCCTCCTCACTTTCAGCAAGCAAGGTTGTGTCATCTGCATATCTCAGGTTATTAATAAGACTTCTCCAATCCTGATGCCACATTGTTCTACATATAACCCAGCTTGTCTTATTATTTGCTCAGCATACAGATTGAATAATATGTCAGGATATAACCCTGATACATACCTTTCCTGATTTTTATTTTATTTTCCTTTCTTCATTTAAAACCATGCAGAATTTCCTTGTTATGTTCACACAACTGCCACGTGATCCATGTACAGGTCCCATGTGAGCACAGGGTAGTGTCCTGGGATTTATTTTTCTCAAGGCTATTGATAGTTATGGTCTCCACAATTGAATCATTGGTATAGTCAATAAAACACAAGTAAATATATTTCTCGTATTCTTGGCTTTCAGCCAAGATCCACCTGACATCAGCAATTATATCCCATGTTCCACGTCCTCTTCTGAATCTGACTTAACCTCTGGCACTTCCCTGTCAATAAATTGCTGCAATGATTGTTGGATGATCTTCAGCAAAATTTTTCTTGTATGTGATATTAATAATATTGTTATATAAATTGAGTATTCTACTGGGTTACTTTTATTAGGGATATGTATTAATATGGATCTCTTCCAGTCAGTTTGCCAAGAAGTTTTCTTCCAAATTTCCTGGCATAGAAAAGTAAATGCTTCCAGTGCTTCATCGGCCTGTTGAACATTTCAATTGGCATTTCACCAGTTTCTGGAGCCTTGTTTTTGGCTACAAGGGGGTACCAAAAAAAACCCCAAAAAACCTGGAATGCCCCCCCACCACCAAGCTATGTATTATTTTTTTTACAAAAGAACCTTATCACCTTCAAACTACATGCCATTACACTTAAAACATTTGTCAAATCATTCTTGGAAATATTTTTCAAAGTCATTTGTTTGGATAGCTGATGGCACCTCCCTTGTTTTTTCTTCACCTCTTCTGCATCATCAAATCATTGTCCTTTCATATCCCTCTGCATTCACAGAAACAAAATGAAGTTGCACGGAGTGAGATCAGGTGAGTAAGGTGTGTGGAGCAAGAGAGGCATGCTGCTTTTTGCAAAAAAAAATTAGTGCACCGAGATGGCTGTGTGAGCAGGTGCATTGTCATGGTGGCAAACCAGTTCCATCTGCCACAGATCAGGTGTTGGTTTTTTTTTCTCACACTGTCAGGTAATCTTTTCAGAACCATTAAATAGAAAGCTTAATTAACAGTCTGACCTGGCAGAAGGAACCACAAATGGACTACTCGTTGGTATTATTTTTTCCTTTCAGGAAACTGACAGACATCCAGAATGAGGTTTGTCATCAATCACCTATTTTGAAATGAGAAAACCATTCATACAGTTGAGTTTCCCCCATAGCATTGTCCTTGTAAGCTGTGTTGAACATCACAATAGTTTCTGTGACAGTTTGCCCAACCAGGAAACAAAATTTCACAGCTGCACGCTGTTCTTTTAAATCAGCTATCACACACACAAAAATGAGGTTCAAATGAAACTGCTTCTACAAAAATGTCACTGACTCTACTTTGTGAAGGCAGCTCTTTCTCAATCATATTTTGTGTGCTTTTTCATGTGAGTGGTTCATCTTCTGGCACTGTCTCTCACAATGGGCTAGTTCTTTTCATGGGGTTTTCAGTATTTGACAATATTCTGTCCATAAGATTTCATTGGACAGCCTATTTCTTCTTCATAGTCCATTCTTAGTGTAGAAGCTCTGCTGAATCCTATTCAATTTGGGTCCCCACTGACATTTGAAATACCAGTGACATAGCTACTAGCAGCATCGCCACACCACAACACACACATCAACACGGCAGGACAAACTCACAGATGAGTGGTGACATGTCAATGGTCAGTGAAAAAATGTAAAAAGGTCACGCATACAACCTACCAAAGAAAAACATTTTAATGTCAAACTGATGGGATATTTTAGAACATATGAAGAAATATAATTAATGAGTAGTTTCAGCATGCCTACTATGTACTGTTCTAAGCACTATACGATGCACAAAGAAAAATCAAGTTTAGTCACGGCATAGTAGCTTTCATTCCTGGGTGAGAGATGAGATAAATTAATAACTATACTTATTTAAAGTTCAATAAGAGCTAACTCAATATGAGACAATATTTACGACAGTAAACTCAAAACTCACTGCCATCAAGTTGATTCTGACTCACAACAACCTTATAGGACAGAGAACTAACTCCCCGGTGAGTTTCTGAAGCTGTGACCCTTCACAGGAATAGAAAGCCTATTTTTTCCCTTGGAGCGGCTGATGGTTCTGGACCACTGACCCTGCAGACAGCACGTCAGTGTGTAACCACTCTGCCAAGAGGACTCCTATGTATAATTGTAGTTTAAGAGAATCCATAAAGAAAGCATGAACATACGTACGGTGCGAAGACTAGAGGCTGATGGTGGTGATATGATCAGAAAGTTCATTTTAATGACAAAAATTAAAAAATTAAATTAAGTCATTCTATTCCATGTCTAAGGGGCCCTGTTGGTGCTTTGGGTTAGACATTGGGCAGCTACCTATAAGGTCAGCTATTCAAACCCCACCCCCACTTCACCACCACCTTACCCCCCACCCCAGCCACTCCAGGGGAAAGAAGATGAGGCTCTTTTCTTCCATAAAGGTTTAAACTCTTAGAAATCCTATTATAGGGTCTTTAGCTTTTTGAATTGACTCAATAGTATGGGTAGGGTTTTTTTTTCGATTCTATATTTAGAAATTATTAAATTATATTTCATAAAACTATTCCAAATATTAAATCACATTGCTGACATTTCAGTTGTATAAAATAGTCAAGAAAATACTGCAGATAATTTTTAAATAATTTAAGATTGACATTGCTGAGTTTGGCCACATTATTTGTTCTAGTTGACTGCCATCACTTTAATGGTACAAATGCTTATGTTTTGATAAAATATTACTCTATATGCTGGGACTTTAAGACAATCTAGATTAATAGTTTTTCTAAGGAAATAAAAGTGGGCCAAGTGAGCTAAAGAAAATATATATATATATACCAAATATATATAATGTATATATACACACACACACCAAATATAGTTCTTGATACAGGGGCATGTTCAAGTCAAAATATAATTATTGAGCATTCTGTATGTGCTGTTTTAGACTTGATTCTGTAGAAAAATTAAACAAATTATATATAATATAGATTATAGATATAGATAAAAGATAGATAGATAGATTTATATCAAGAAATGGCTCACACAGATTCTGGCAAGTGCCAAGTCCAGGAGTCAGGTGTCGAGCTGGAGGCATCCCCTGACTCAAGTAGGTGCAGGAGCTGATCTACAAGTTAGACTGCAGACCGTTAACTTTGGAAGTGAATGAATCCAAGTTCAATAGGCAAGAAGGCAGGATGCTGATGTACAGGCTACATAGGCTTATGATTCCCCCAGAAAACAGGCAATGTGGGAGACTGTTATCTCAAGTCCCAAAAGCCAAGGGTCAGCTGAAGAGCCAAATGTAAGATCAAGAGTTGACCAGGCAAGTTTTACCAGGGCACGCATATCTATTTGAAAAAAGCCACGTATCCAAAGAAACTCCCTGTCGATCTGTTGCCTAAACTCAGTACATTTATCGTGGAGATGCTCACATTAGAGTAGATCTCACTATGAAGAAAATGATAACTGCAAATGACTGATCATGATAACCCACCCATGGAAATCTGTAGCAATAGTAACTGGATGAATGGTTTCCTGGGAGTCTGGTAGCAGAGATTGGAGGAAATGGGGAGCCAATAACAATAAGTACAAGAAAGAAGAAACGTTCTGAAATTTATTGTGGTGATGATCATACAAATCTTCATAATATGAATAAACTATTAAAATGTGTGATATGTGAATTACATGCTAATAATTTTTTAATAGGTAAAGTAACCCAACTGATGAATCATGTGAGAATCCAACTTCAGTAGCTATCCTGTGAATGGTAACTTTACAGCAGCGGTTCTTAACCTGTGGGTCGCAACCCCTTTGGGAGTTGAACAATCCTTTCACAGGGGTTGCCCGATTCATTAGAGTAGCAAAATTAGAATGATGAAGTAGGAGTGAAAGTAATTTTATGGTTGGGGGTCACCACAACATGAGGAACTGTATTAAAGGGTCGCGGCATGAGGACGCTTGAGAGCCACTGCTTTACGGTGTTTATCAACCAGTTTCTTCACTTCAACCCTAGTTGGTTTCGTCCTTCGAGGTTGACAGTCTTCCTTCTCTTGGCTCATCTTTCAAGTCATCTTGACCTGATTTAACCTTCTTGATCCATCAAAAAATGGTTGTTTTATGTGGAACGGGTATTTCTGAAAACATGCTGTACAACTTCAATTATTGGGGAATATATACACTTGAGTTTTGCTAAAAAAATGTTCTTGTCACTAACCCCTGAATCACTTTTTTCCATGTCACAAAAAATATCCTTACTTTGAAGGCATCCTAGTGAGATAAAACAAATGATTATTGCTGAAAAACATGTCTGCAACCATTCACTAAATTCACTCTGGTTGCTGCTGTGTGGCGTGAACTGGTCGGTTCCCATGCATATCAATCCTACGCACAACAAAACCCTCACGTGTGTTTGTGTGAGCCCACGGTTTCAGCCACTGTGTCACTAGATCTCTCCTTTGCTGACTACCAAGCATGTCTTTCTCCAGGGACTAATCTCTCCTGATAACTTACCCAAAGTACACTATCCGTAGTTCTAAGGAGTACTTTGGCTGTACTCCTTCCAAGACAGACTTGTTCTGTGTCAGTCCACAGTTCATTTAATATTCTTTGTCAATATCACAATTCAAGAAACAATGATTTTGCAGTTTTCCTTCTCCATTGATCTGCTTTCACAAGCATGAGAGGTGACTGAAAATGCCAAAGCTTGGGCCAGGGGAACCTTCGTCCTCAAAGTGGCATCTGTGCTCTTAACCACATTAGAAAGACCCACTAGTCAAGCAAATCTGCCCAATGCAAATGCATCGTCTAATCTTACTTCCATGAGTATTGATTGTGGATCCAGGGAAAATGAGTTAATTTACAACTTCAATCTTTTCACTGTTTATCATGATGCTATCTATTGGGCCAATTGTGTGGACTTTGGTTTCTTTACACTGAGTTGCAATCCACACTGAAGGCTGCCATCTTTGATCTTCATCAACAACTGATTGACATTGTCTTGGCTTCCCGCAAGCAAGGTTATATCATCTGCATGTCGCAGGTTCTTAATAAGCCTTCTGAAATGCTGGCAGCATATTTCCCTTCATATAGGCTTGCTTCGCAGGTTATTTTCCCAGCATACAGAGTAAGTACGATGAAAGGATACAACAGTGATGCATACATTTCCTGATTTAAAATCACATAGTATTCTTTTCTAATATTTAAGTGACTGTTTTAGACTATTTACAAGTTTCCTGTAAGCAACATACAGTTCTCACTCTTTGAAATGTTCACCACGGTTCATTGTGGTCACAGAGTCAAATGCCTTTGCATAATCAATAATGCATAAATCAAAATTTTCCTGATATTCTCCACTTTCAGCCAAGGTCCATATGGCATCAGCAATGATCACCATTGTCTCATGCCCTCTTCTGAATGTGGCGTGAATTTCTGGAAGGCATGGACTGCCAGGCAATGGACATGCCGGGCAAATGGACTGCCACAGACACTTTCAAATGATCGTCATCAAAATTTGCAAATACAAGTAATGGCAGCAAGCAAGAGAAAAAGGACCAACATGGATGTCAAAAGAGCTTGAAATTTTCTCTTGAATGTATAGTAGCTGATGCAAATGGATAAAACGGTTGAATAAAAGAGCTCAATGGAAAATTTCAAAAAGAAGACAAAATATTGTCATAAAATGCGAACGATCTGGAGTTAGAAAGCCAGGCAGGAAGAACATGCTCATTGTATTTCAAACTGAAAGGACTGAATGAAAAAGTTCAAGTGTTAAGTACAATACTGAGAGATTCTGTGGGCAAAATATTGAACAGTGCAGGACTCGTCAAAGGAACATAGGGAGGCACTGTACCAAAAAGATTTGGTCTACATTCAACCATTCCAAAAGGTAGCTTGTGATCAAGAAGCAAAATTATTGAAGGAAGAAGCCCAAGTTACCCTGAAGGTGCCATCGAATTGATTGCAGCCCATAGCAACCTATGCACAGCAGAATGAAACACTACACTGCCCCGTGCCATCCTCACGATTATTCCTATGCCCGAGTCTTGTTGCAGCCACTGTTCGATTCATCTCCCTGAGGAATTTCATCTATTTTGTTGCCCCTTCACTTGACTAAGCATGATGTCTTTCTTCAAGGACTGGTCTCTCCTGACAATATGCCCAAAGAATACAAGAAAAAGTCTTGCCATGCTTGCTTCTAAGAAGACACTTCCTCTTCCTCTTCCTCACTTCTCCCAAAACCAATCCGTTTGTCCTTGTTGCAGTCCATGGTACTGTCAATATTCTTCTCCAGCACCACAATTCAATTACCTTGATTCCTCTTCAGTCTCCACATGCAGCTGATGCAATGAACAACATCAATGCTTTTTCTGACACTTCTTAGTCCTCAGTCACATCCTTGCATTTCAATAGTCTAACGAGGTCCTGTGCAGCATGGTTGACTGCTATTTCCATGAACGCTGATTGTGGATCCAAGCAAGACAAAATCTGTGATGATTTAAAACTTTTCTCCATTTCTGATGCTACGTATTGGTTCTGTTTTGAGGACTGTGGCTTTCTTTCATGGCATGGTGATCCATATTGAAGGATGTAAAATCCTTTATATCATCTTCATATTTCAGGTTGTTAAATAAGCCTCCCTTCAAACCTGATAACACATTCTTCTTTATCTAACCCAGCATCTCCGATTATTTGATCAGCATATAGATTGGACAAGTATGGTGATAAGATACAACACTGACCCACACCTCTCTTAATTTTAAGGCACACACTATTTTAAGTTATGCAGTATTCCCTTTTTCTGTTCACATAACTGCCTCTTTCTTGATCCATGAACAAGTTCCTCATGATCATAATTAAGTTTTCAGGATTCCCATTCTTCTCAAGTTTACCCACAGTTTACTATGGTCCACAGGGTTGAATACCTTTGCAGAGTCAATAAAACACAAGTATTCTCAGCTTTCAGTCAAAATCCATCTGAAATCATCCATGATAGGTCTTGTTCCACATCCGCTTCTGAATCTAGGCTGAGCCTCTGGCAGTACCCTCTCAATGTACTTCGACTACAACCATTGTTGTCTCTCAGTTTGTTGTACTGTGGTGGCTTATGTGTTGCTGTGCTGCTGGAAACTATATCATCAGATATTTCAGATGCCAGCAGAGTTACCCAAAGTGAACGATTTTCGTGGCGCTGAAAGCGTAACAACAGACGATGAAGGAGGACACGGCTCTCCAGTCCGGAGACAGTAGCTGCTGAAAACCTTCGGCATAGCTTCTAAACCGAAGGCATGAGTGAAAACCATGCTACGATACTTGGCAGAACACCAGTGAAGTGTTTCAACAAATGGATGAAACACTAGAAGCACTCAGTAGTCTATGCCAAAAAATCTGGAAGGCAGCTAGCTACTTGGCTACATGGAAGCAGTCAACTAGAATGCAAAAATTACTGACCAATATCATTAATATCACTGTTCACAGAGATGTTTAAACATATTTTGTTCCCAATAAACCCATACATGTATGAAACAACCCCCTAGTATCAATACTTTTTGACTTACCCTCACATAAGCATGCATACATGTACACCTATGCACACATTTATAATCACAGAGAGTAAAGCAAATATGATTAAATGGAGAATTTAAATGAACTCCGAGGCCAGTTAGTTGCCAAGAAAAAGCGGACGGTCCATCCCAAAAAGACAATGACGGCTATGGCCACCAAGAAACCCAGCGAGGTCAAGAAGAGCCTCAAGAACCCCAGGAAGACAAAGAAGGACCCACCCCCCCCC
Source organism: Tenrec ecaudatus (assembly GCF_050624435.1). Lineage (NCBI taxonomy): Eukaryota > Metazoa > Chordata > Mammalia > Afrosoricida > Tenrecidae > Tenrec > Tenrec ecaudatus. Next base: position 149,791,317 of record NC_134537.1, read on the forward strand.
CCCGGTGCAAATGAGGCAAAAACGGGACCCATGAAACCAGCTCAGGTGAAGCAGTTCACACCCAAGCCAAGCACAGCCAAGGAGAAGGCCCCTAGGAAAGGTGGCAAGCCCACAGCTATGGTGGCAAAGCAGGGGAAAGCCACGAAAGGGTCCGTCAAACCAGAAAAGGCTCCGAAGGACCCTTCTGGTGCTGCCGGGCTCAGCAGGACGTCAGCGGTCAAAGACTCTCTTCCAGGAGATGTGGAGGCCCCCAAGAAAACAAATGCTGGCAGGAAGAGTTCCAAAGAGAAGGTCCCCAAGGGCAAGAGCAATGCTACTTCCCCAGTAACGAAGAAGGCAACAACCACAGTCAAGGCCCCTAAAGGGGCGGCTGCCCAGGGGCCTGGGAAGGAACCAAAAGCCAAGGCAACAGCTCAGCCCAAGAGTAAGGGCACCACTGGACACCCCCACCCCCGAGCTCCCACGCACCTGGTCAAGAGTATCACAGCTCCCAAGGCCCCGCGAAGGCCTGGGCTGCCCGCCAAGGCCCCGCCGTCCTTGAAGGTGTTGGTCAAAGAGAGCTAGACGCTGGAGCAGGGAGGCTGAGATTCACCTGAAGTTTTTATTCCCCAACAAACCTTTAGTCATTCTATTTAATTGCCACTGGTTTGTCAATAAATCTTTTTTGCTCACCCACAAAAAAAAAAGAGTTAACAAGAATACATTTATTCTTGCAACATTTCTTAATTTGAAAAGTATTTTAAAATAATTTTTCTCCACTTATAATGAGACTCATTTCATACCCACATTCTTAAGCCTTTAAATGTCAAACTATAGTGTTCATAAATGGTATTTTTTTCTAAACTGTTGGTGAGGATATAATTTGGAAAAGAAGGAAGCGTTTTGTCATTAATTAATGAAAATACGTGTGGTCACACTTCATGACTCAGGTCCTAGGAATGGCCTCAGGACACATTCTTGCACATGCGCACTAGACTCAAGTGCAGGTCGTGTTATGGCGCCAGTAGTCGTATTAACTAAAACAAGACACGACACAAATTACCGTCGGACAGGATGTGTCAGCTGTGCTATATTCACGCATTATGCAGCATACATTATACAGCGATGAAAACTAAGAAGCCCTAATTATATGCATCAATCTTAATGAGACTCAAAAATCTAATACTGATATAATAAATCATAATACCAAAAGAATGGTGCCATTTTTATAAGGTTAATATGGCAAAATTGAGGGATGCATCGATAGAGATGTAAAAATACATGCTTACATAAATTTTAAAATACAAGAATAATGAATACAATTATCAGAATAATGGGTTATTTTGGAGGCCAGAGTAGCGAGGAGACTTCTTTGGTATAGTAACATTCTATTTCTTGGCCTCACAATTAGCATTCATTTTATTACATATTAGCTACTTAAAGTGTATATGTGTTGTAAAACATTCTACTTATGTATGGTATATTTCAAAATTTACTAAAATGGTGGAACATATGGGATCACAGCTGAGTTTTATGTAATCTAACCAAGTAGGATTGATTCCAGGAATATAAAAATGCTTCAAAATAAATTTATCAGCATAAATGATTATATCAAATGAAAAGAGAAAATGTCACAATTGAATCAATAAATTCTGAAAAGTATTCTTTAGCAGTCCTTCCTAATAAAAATACGAAGTAAAATAGAAGCAGGAAAAAAATCCACTGAAAACAATTTAAAATAAATTTTAAAACTTTAAAGAAATTCAAAGTGTATTCAGATGAAGATTTGGAATGAGGAATATAATTATTGATGCCATATGGATCTTGGCTACAAGTAGAGAATATCTATGTTTAATTGACTATGCAAATGCATTCAACTGAGAATAATAATAATTAATTATGGGTAATATAATGGAGAATGAGAATTTCTGAATACTGAGAATTCTTATGTGTGCATAATGTGCCAAGGTGTCATAGTGAGCTAACCATTGGGCAGCCACTAAAAGGTTGGTGTTTCAAAGCTCTCTAACCCTCCAAGGGAAAAAGTCAAAACTGTCTGCAACCACACAGATTTACAGATTTAAAAGTATATGGGTCAGTTCTACTTGTTCAGAACTGACTGAGCAGAAGTGGGTGTGTTAATTTGGTTTGACTAGAGAAATAAATTCATAGACTCATATGTGTGTAAGAGAGAGGTTTTTTTTTTTTATAAAAGAGTAATTGTAGATTAAAGAAACATCAGCTTAACCCATATGTCCGATACCAGTCTGTAAATTCTTCAGATTCACACAGCCATGGAATGATACTGAATTCAGGAAGACCACAGGCCAGCGGGTGGAAAGTCTTATGGATCCAGTAGTGGTGGAAGCATCTAAGCACTGGCGTGGATCTCTACGTGGCTCCTCCAGCTCCAGTGCTCTGACTCTAGCAACGTAGCTCCATCAGGCTTGTCAACAGGAATGTCTTGCAACAAGCATATGGCAGGATTTCCCAGAAACCTCAGAAGGCCATACCCACACAAAGGTCTTATTGACTGTGACCTGATTGACAATTCACCCCTTTGCAAGTTGACAGATTATGTAACTGCTACAGACCACCCCTTGTCAACTTGACACTCTTACACAACTCTTTATATATATATATATATATATAATTTTAATAAAACAATTATAAAATTAAATCTATATCTAACAGGGTAAATCTAAAAAGCATAAAATTCATAAGTGCCATCCTCATTTAAACATAATATTCTGTAAGTGAACAATATTCAAATGCTTAACAATTGCAGTTAAGTGAACACCTACATCATAATTCCCCCCACCTATGAAAGTTTGTAATCCAACTGCATGTCTCACCTGTGTTTCCAATGGTTACCTTGCTTTTAGACAATGGGTTCTTCAAAAATTCTCATCAAGCCTAGCCCCCTTGTGCTAGGTCATGAACTTCAGACCAGTCAACCCTCTCTCGTTTTCTCCTCTAGTTCCTGTGAACCAGGTTCATGGGTATCAGTGGCCAGATTCAACCTGTCTCTATTGCTGCATTTCTCTCACGTCCACTCAACGGGTGGACCTAGGTGGTCACCTAGCAAGCATTTCAGCCTTCCCACAGGCTCCCATTCAGTCCAAGAGCAGAGAGTTCCTTCTATGTCTCCATTTTTTCCAGCTTCTGACACAAACCACTTGTTCAAAATTCAAAAATCCAAAGGGTTCCTTTTTTTCTTCTGTCAACAGCCCCTTAGACAAGTCTCTTCAACTTTGAATGTCCTGAGCACTCAAGACACTGGGTGGGAAGTAGATTTTCACAGCCTTCTTCGTAGGTGTGCCCTAACTCATTTATAGATTCAAATTAATGACTGAACTCAAGTGGGCTTACAAGCTCTCTATTTTCAAACTCTACAATAATGATTTCTATCAATCATTATATCAATAGCGATAAGGAGAAGAAAACAGTATAAACCTAGTACAGCCAAATCCAAAACTCAATTCTTGAACCATCAAGTTCAATCCTTATCTATTTTATCTTAATTACTATCTAAGCTACTGTATTCCATTGATACAAAATATTGCCTTAGGTCTCTGAGTGCATTACCTCAAACCAGGGCCAGACCTCCTGTCAGTCATTCTGACCTTCTGTCAGTCATTCTGACCTTCTGTCAGTCAGTCATTCTGGCCTCCTGTCAGCCATTTTCACTACAGCAGGGCCTCAGAGAAGTTCAGGAGGCGATTTTGCCACCAGAGCTCAAGATTCACATGATCACAATCGTTCTCACCGTTTCAGATAGGATTAACCAAAGATGATTTCTAGGAATGACAAACTTTAAAATCTCATATTCTTTCCAGAAAACAACATGGTAAACTACATGGACATATCAGGCCTGGCTGACCAAAGAAGAAAAATTACCGTGAGGCAGAGAGCAAACAAACATCCACTCTCCATCTTTACCATTTGTTTCTCCAGTACCCCACTCCCAAGGTACCATAGTGTGTTAGTTTGGGTTGACCAGAGAAACAAATTCAGGGGTACTCATACATGCATAAGAAAGCGCTTTATATAAAAGCGTAATTGTATATTAAGGAAACATGCCAGTCTAGTCCAAATCAAGTCCTTAACTCTGATATTAACCCGATGTCCGATGCCAGTCTATAAATCCCTCTTCAGACTCACACAACACATGCAATGATAGCAAATGCAGGAAGATCATAGTTCAGTGGGTGGACTGTCTTGGGGATCCAGTGGTGGTGGTAGCATCTTAGCATTGGCATGGATCTCCACTTGACTCCTCCAGCTCCAAGGCTTTGGATGCCTTCAGCATAGTGCCATGTAACTCGTCAACAGGAAGACAAAGCAGAGACAGAGTGCATCTGCCCTCCAGTGAGCTATTTATCTCCTCCGGGTCTCCAAATGAAGTCATCAAGATGTGACATGATTGACAGGCTAGACTCCACCCCTTTTCAAGTTGACAGGAGATTATGTAACTACTACAGTGGGCAACTCTACGTTAAGTGAACTGTGTATAAAGAGCAAGAAACAGTGATACAAAGAGAACATCGGAGTACGAAATGGTTGAAAATAAAAAGGTGTGCCACAAGGTTTATCTTTTTCCCATACTAATTCAGAAGAATGTGGATTAGAGGAAGACTCATTCAATTGTTGATATGACTCATTTTTTAAATATTAAAGTGGTATATAAACTAATATATACACCTAATTACTTCAAGTATAATGAGGAAGACATGATGTAGATGATATAATGCTGCTTGCCAGGAATGAAGCCTACTGGTATTACTTATTGATGCAGGTCTAAGTCTACAACCTTCAGTATGGATTACATTTGAATGTAAAGGAAATGAATATTCTCAAAACTTGGCCCATCATCATTATACAAATGGTAAATAAACTTGTTTAACAATCAAATCCAGGGAAGTAGTAGACAAGAAATCAAAGCAAAACAAAAAAATATTGAATTTGCCAAATCTGCCTCACAAGACCTCCTGAACATTCTCAAAAGCAACGACGTCACTTTTTGCTAGACTGAGTTGTTGCAGACCGAAGTCAAGGCTTTTTGAATTGTTTCATAGGCATACAAAAGCTAGACAATGAAACCAAAGTTGGAGGGATCATGGATGCCTCTGGATGTGGTGTTGGCAAAGAACAGCGCACATACCATGGACTGCAGAAGAATAAATAAATCCATCGAAGAGAAACTAGAACCATAATGTCCCTCATAAGCAAATGATACTTCACCTCACTTATATTGGGTCAATTGAAATGTTTCAATAAAGTGAAGCACTGGAAGCATTCTATGCCAACAAATTTAGGAGACAAGAAATATAAATAGATTGTATTTACTCAGTGCCTGCCCTCTATTTAACTTTTTGTATGGGTTTTGCATTTGTGAATCCTTGTGAAATTTAATTATTTTTGCATTTTAATTGAACAATAATATGCACATACAACATAGTTCATTATCAAATACCAACCAATCATTCTTAATCACGTATTCAGAATTCCCCCAAATAAACCGCTATCATGTTACCTGTGATTGTCACCTTTATGATTGTCTTTTTATATATTTTCACCTCAATAAACATTTTACTGCCGAAGTTTGCCATTGTAACCACTGACCATTATTAAGTGAACAAATTCAATGAATTTGCAATGTCCTGTTATCATCTCCGCACTGCATTTTCAAAAGCTCTTATCATCCCAAACAGAAACTCACTAGCATTTCTGCAATAATTCCCATTAGCTTCACTCCTAGGTCATCAAAGGCCACGAATAATTTTTTCACCCTTTTGTTGCTGCTATTATTATTCCTCTTTCTCCTATTAATTCTTTAAAAATAGTTTTGACATATAGTTCACATATTATAAACGTTCATATTTTAGTCATATTAAGATAACCATCACTACAGTCAGTTCAAGAATATTTCTTCCTTACACTCATTAGCTCTCCCTTTTCTCTCCAAGCCCCCCCCTCCACACACACACACATCATTCCCCCAGTAAATCATTAATCCAGTTACTGTCACTATAGATTTACCTATCCTGGATTTCATATACTAGAATCATATAAAAACAAACAAAAAAACAGCAAAAAAAATTTTAAAGACCAACAATAACAAAATACACCAGAGGAGAAAACCTCAATTGAGAGAAAATGCAGGAAATGTTTTTAAATCAGAACAAATAAGAAAGGGTCCAAAAGAATGCTGAATGACCCAGAATTAAATGTTAACCCAACTACACCTGCCATAATTGAGTTTAGAGTAGTCTGTCTGATCCTGAGGCTACTTGTATCCCCTGACAATGGTCAGAGGGGACTCCCAGGTTTAAGCCATGTCGGAACTTTGGCCTTTCATTGTCATCTGTAGTCTTCTGCAAAGCACAATATTGATTTTGGGCCTCCACTGCCATGCTTAGCCTTCTGCAAATCCGGTGTTCACAATTTAAGTTCTGATACTATTCTCTCCTTCGGACTTGGATTTTCTTGTTTACCATCCCAGGATCACATAGGCTGATATATTTCTTCCATGTGAATTTAGTCAATGTCTTGCTTAGATGGGAGCTTGTTGCAAAATACCCCTTTAAGAACCCAGACACTATTCTTTCTTCACCACATTTTGATTTAGCACCCATATTTTAAGTGATCTCTTCATGAGGGGAGCATCAGCCAGTCATATCATAAGAACTAATTTTTCTTGGATTGGGACTAGAATGGAGTGGGGGTCCCACATCCATTGACATATCTATGGTTTATATACATCTCTTTCATTTTAGATGCCTTGTTATTTTATGACAGAGGACATTAATAATCATCCCTCCTGGAGATCAGTTATAGAATTAAACACACTGTTGAGAAAGGAAGTTTTATCTGTATAGACCGGGTCTAAACCACATTCCATGAGTTATTAATTTTTACAGTTTGAACACTTAAGTGATTTGGCACTATTTACTTTGATAGAGTAAATTTCCCAATAATATTCATTCACAAAGATAGAATCATGCCAATAAGGTTACATCAGAAATCACAGGGCATTAAAAGAGTAAATATAAGGGCCACCTTTCATTGAGAACCCTTAAAGAAAGAAATTAGAACCAAAGTCTGATGACTACCCATTCCCTGTCCTTAGAATGGCATTCACCTGTTTCTTCTCAACCAGGGAGTTTCAGTCTTAAAAGTCAAGGGACATAAATGTGAGTTTGAAGTAAAGCCCAGTTCATTTAGTGGGCTTTCCAAATCAAATCCTTTTGAGGTGGCTATAAAGGATGTTGTGTACCTTGAAAGGACTTTGTGTAAAGTCATAATAGTTTATAGAACAGGGCCACGGTCATCCAGGGTTAGACAGAGACTGGGTCAAAAGTACCTAATTAGTAATAGAGTACTGGGTTTATTCTCCCCCTGGATTCCCTGTGGAAATTTGCTCCTTACCATTTGTCAACCAACAAAAAATGTACTCGCCTCCTTCCAAGTATAAACTCTCTCCTCTCCATCCGTGACCCAACTTTCCAGTAAGGGTGCTTTATCACTTTCAGGAGCATCTGTTGATTTGACATGGCCTTATCACAATGTTGTATGGCAGCAAAAGAATAAATAGTTCTCTCCCTTTCAACCCTTCTTGAAGGAATGGCTCTAGCAGAGGTCAACAACTCTGGTTGTTAAGATGTGCATATGAGAGGGTTGAGGTATGCTCTATACCTTTTTGTTTGGGAGACTGGATTACAAGTTTTTGTGATTTGAGAGCAGAAGACTATCTACAGCTTGATATTTATCCTTAGAGTAGTGGATTCATACACTATCTGACCTTTTGCAATTAACTAACTTCACTCAGCCTAATGGTTTCAGGTCTTTCCATGCCATGAGGCGTTCATGCTTTCATCACTGTTTTCTAGGTATGCATTATACTATTGTGTCTATATGCAATATTTTCTTTACTCATTCTTCTGTACTTAGGTACTTGAACTCTGCCTTGTTATTGTGAACTGTGTGAGGGAGCGGGGAAAATGAGGAGCTGATATTAAGAGCTCAAGTAGAGAGCAGGTGTTTTGAGAATGATGATGGCAACAGATGTACAAATATGCTTGACACAATGGATGGATGTATGGATTGTGATAAGAATTATATGAGCCTCCAATAAAATGATTTTTTTAAAAAAAGAAAAGAAACACAGTAGAGCTTCTATCTATTCCTGTTCACTCCCTTAGTTCTCTGGGGTATATGCCCAATACCAGTATTGCTAGAGCATATGGGATTTCCATTCCCAGTTGTCTTAACTAGTGCCAAATCACTTTCACTAGTGATCATATATGTTTTCAAGTCCACCAACAGTGTGTATGAGTTCCAATTTCTCCACATCCTCTCTAGAATTTGTTGTTTTCTGTTTTTTTTTAAACTGAGTTATCATTGTGGGTAGAAGATGGTATTAGATGGTATGTGGGTATAATAGTTTTAAGATGTATTTGTCTATGGCTAGTAATAGTGAGCATTTTCCCCAAATATTAGCTATATGAGTGTCATTTTTGGTGAATTGTCTGCTTATGTCTTTGACCTCTTTTTAATTAGGTCATTCATTATTTTCTTATTGAGATTTTGTAGCGTTCTGTAGAGCTTGGTAATTTGACCCTTGGCCCCCACTGTGTATGTTTCATTGATTATACTTGGTAATTTATGTATGCCCTGCAGTAGGGCCCCACTTTTCTCATCAATGGTCCTAATAACTCTGAGATTTACATTAATCCGTTTTGAGTTCTTTTTCATTTATGGATTACATTAATCCATAATCTTTTTTGAGTTCACAGGGAGAGATAGGGGTCATTTTACCTTTGTCTACATATGGAGATTGATTTTTTTTCCCCAAACTAAATTTGTTGAAGAAGCTGTCTTTATCCCATCTGACAGTTTTGGATCCTTTGTCAAAAACTAGTTGCATGTAGGTGAATGCACTTATGTCTGGGTTTTTTGTTCTGTTTCATTGGTCTTTGTGTCTATCATTGTACAATACCAGGCTGTTTTGACTACAGTGGTTACATCGTAGGTTTTTAGGTTAGGTATTATGAAACCTCCTACCTGGTTCTCCTTCGTAAGTTATTTGCTTATTCTGGGTCTCTTCCCTCTCTATATGAAGTAGATAATTCATTTTTCTCTTTCTTTAAAGAATGCATTTTGGATTTGGATTGGAGTTGTATTGTATCTGTATATTGCTTTAGGCAATACTGAACTTTGTACACTATTATCGGCCTATCCATGAACATGGGACGGTCTTCCATTTACAAAGGTCTTTTTAGGTTTATTGTAATAGGGTAGTACAGTTTTGTTTGTATAGGTGTTTTTGTTTCTGTGGTTAGGTTTATTCCTAAGTATTTCGTCCCTTTTGTGGTTACTATGAATGGTACTGTTTTCTTATCTTGTTCAGTGCTCTCTTTGCTGGTATACAAGAATCCAGATGATTTCTGCTTGAAATTTTGTACCCTGCTCCTTTGCTGATTTATTTCCAACAATGGTTTTGTAGAGCCTTCTGAGTTCTCTCTCTATAGTATCATATTGTATGAAAATAGCAAGTTTCACTTCTTTGTCCATTTGTATTCCTTGGGCTTATATTTATTGTCTAACTGTTCTCATTAAGACTACCAATACGAGTTAAGAGTGGTGATAGGCATTCTTTGGCCCCTGTTTTCAGCAAAAACGTTTCTAGCTTTTCCCCAGTGAGTGTGATGTTGGCTGTTGCTTTGTCATACATGGCCTTTATTATGTTGAGGAATTTCCCTTCTATTCCTGTTTTGTTCAGGTAATATCCAATTAGCGTTGGATATTGTCAAATGCCTATCCTACATCTATTGACATGATCATGTGACTTTTGTTGCCTTATGTATGTGGTGGATTACAATGATTGTTTTTCAAAAGCTGAACTCTCCTTGCATCCCAAGTATGAATCTCACTTGGCAATGGTGAATTAGTTTTTGATACATTGCTGGGTCCTATTGTCAGAATTTTTTGAGGATTTTTACATCTATGTTTTTGAGGAATATTAGTCTGTACTTTTCTATATTTTCCACTAATAAACTTCTGTCTGTTTGCCTATTCTTGATATTTCATGTAAAAGGGATAAAATAATTTTTGAGAGTGTATCTGACTTGATTCATTTAGTAAAGAGTTTAAAAGATCATAATCTATGCAGTAATGTATATAAAAACTTCATTCCTTTATTTGAATTTATTATTCTCTTGTGTGCATATACTCCATTTTGTTTATCTATTATTCTGTTCATTTACGTCTTTTAGCTATTGTGAATAATTTTTCTGGGAATATTCGTACACACACAGATCCTATTTATATTTTGATCTCCTAAGCCATATTCATGAACATGCATATAAGTATCAAGATTAATGCACAAGAATATTCACAAAAGGACTATTACATATAGCCATAAACTAGAATCAATTTTAGTACTGATCATCAATAGAATGGATAGAGAATTATATATTCCCCCAATTGAATATAGCCTGAAGAGCAAATGAATTGTTACATATTACAATATTGATTAAATTTCACAATCTGTTTTTTAAAAGTAGACATAAATTTACGTTAACATTAACGACAATCAAAATGTTTGGATGAAGTTTTACCTTATAATACCATCCCTTCCTTTGCTTTCAAACTTACTTTGTCCTTCGGGAGCAATGGTTGGCAAACTGTGGTTCACAAACTGTGGCTCTTTCAGTACCTATATGTGCTTTGAAATACAATGTAAACTATAAATAAAGCTATCATAATTTCATTTATAAAATGTTTAAAATATATTATTAAGCCAATGGTGATTTCATTTGTCTATATATATATATATCTCAAATAATTTTTCAATTGTTTTGAGAGGACTGTCTCTTACATCTCAAAAGTTTGCTGACACCTGTTCTAGAGGAGCCCAGGTGATGTAGTACATATTCACTGGACTACTAAATGCAAGGTCAGCAGTTAGAAACCATCAGCCACTCTACAGAAGACAAAGCTTTCTAGTCCTGTGAAGAGTTCCAGTCTTGTACACCCACAAGGGTAGTTCTCCCTGTCCTATAGGGCTGCAAAGCGTCAGCATTGAAGCAATGGCAATGAGTTGAGTTTTTGTTGTTATTGTTGCTGTTGTTTGTTCCTTCTACTTTAGGTGTATATGTTGTACACTGGGGCTCTGATGGCCCAATGGTTAAGTGCTAGACTGCTAACCAAAGACCTGTAGTTCAAACCTACCAGATTCCAAGCAAGAAAACACCTGGCAATTTGTACCTTTAAAGTAACTCTAATGGGAAGATCATTATGGTTCACTGAGTTTTTCAACCTGTTTTCTTTGTTTTGGGCAACAACTGATATATATTTCTTATTATTCCACATTTTCCTACTAACTTTACTTAATATACCAATTTGGAATTCCTTAGAGGAATGTTCAAAGGCTACCACATGCAGCTTTGACTTAGAAGAGTTCAAATTACTGAGGTTTCTTTTACCTTTCCTATACAACGGCATTCTTGACATTGAGTTCTGATCCATACTGAAGGATACAGTCCTTGATCTTCATCAACAAGCGCTTAAATTTCCCCTCACTCTCAGCAAGCAAGGTTGCGTCATCCATGTATCACAAGTTATTAATAAGCCTTCTTCCCACCCTGCTTCACAGTATCCAGTTTCTGTCATGATTGTTCAGCATACAGATTGAACAATTAAGGTGAGAGGATCCAACCCTGACATATGGAGAAAAGGTTGAAGTTCTCAAGGATTTTTTTCTTGATTGGAACCACAATCAAGTTCATAGAATCAGAGTCCAGAGATCAAAAGATACATTGCATTAGATAAATCTGCTGCACAGGACAACTTTATAGAGTATCAGAGAGCAAAGATGTTACTCTGATGACTAACATGTGATTAATCCAAGCCATAGTATTTCTAATGGTCTCATATAGAAAGTTGAACACTGACTGAAGATCAAAGAAGAATGAATGTATTTAAAGTCAGAAATTGATCAAAAATGAAATCAAGATTCATTGATAATTATTGGCAACTGTAATGCAAAAGTTGGAAATAGAGGATGGAACAGTAGGTGGAAAATATGGTCTTTGTGATAGAAAGCAAGTTGGAGGTGCATGATAGAATTTTGCAAAATTAATGACTTGTTCATAGCAATGCCTTTTTTCAACAACACTCCCACAGATGGAACAGACAAATGAAATTGACTGCTTCTGTGGGAAGAGTCACTGGAGAGGTTCAATATCAGCCGCTGAACCAGACCAGGGGCTGACTGTGGAAGAGACTTTCAATTACTCATATGTAAGTTCAGGATAAAGCTGACGAAAATTAAAACAGGTCCACAAAAGCCAAAATACAACCTTGAGTTCATCTCACCTGAATTTTTGAGAATATCTCAAGAGCAGATTCCATGCATTGAACACTTATGACAAAAGATCTGATAAACTGTGAGAGGATATTAAGACATTAGGGTATTAAGATTCATAAGCAAATGGTCATTAAAAATGCAGGAAAGAAAGGATCCAAGTGAATGTCCAAAGGGACTCTGAAACACTCTTAATCACAGAATAGCTAAGGCAGATGGGGAAAAAATAATGGAGTCTAAAAGTTGAACAGAAAATGTCCAAGTTCAGTTGGAGAAGACAAGGCAAAATAGTAAATTAAGTTTGCAAAGGCTTAGAATTAGAGAAACAAAAGGGAGGAACACGTTTAGCATATTTTAAACTGAAAGACCACAAGGAAAGATTCAAGCCTCAAGTTGCAATCTTGAAAGATTCCATGGGCAAAATATTTAATGATACAGAAAGCATTGAGAGAAAATGCAAAGAATATGATCCACAATTTTAGGAGCTAGAATATGAACAACCACCAAGGGTGCTGAAAGACATTCAAGGGTCACTGAATGCATTAGACAAAAACAAGGCTCCAGGAATTGATAGAATACCTATTGAAATGTTTTATCAAGGTGATGGAGCATCGGAAGCACTCACTCACCTATGCCAGGAAATTTGGGATACTACTACTTTACCAACAGACTGGAAGAGATCCATATTTGTGCCCTTGACAAAGAAACCTGACCCAACAGAATGCTCAAATTATACAATATCATTGGTATCACACGCAAATTAAATTTTGCTGAAGAGCATCCAACAACTAATGCAACAGTACCTTGACACTGTTTACGCCAGATTCAAAAGAGGATGTGGGAAAAGGGATATCACTGCTGATGTCTGATTGATCTTGTTTCAAAGTAGAGAACTCTGAAAGATGTTTACTTCTGTTTTATTGACTCTGTGAAAGCATTTGACAGCTTGGACCATAATAAACTATCGATAACCTTAAGAAGAATGGGAATTCCAGAACAATCATTGTGCTCATTCAGAACTGGTACATGGATCAAGATGTAGTTGGGTGAACAGAACGAAAGAAAAGTGCATGGTTTAAAATCAGAAGAGGTGTGTGTCAGAGTTGTATTCTCTCTTCATTCTTGTTCAATCGGTATGCTCATCAACTCATCACAGAAGCTGGGTTATATGAAGACTATGGCATCAAGATTGAAGGAAGGTTTATTAATAATCTCAGACATGCAGAAGACACAACTTAGCTTGCTGAAAGTGAGGGGGCCTTGAAGCACTTACTGATCAAAATCAAGAATTGCAGCCTTCGGTATGAATTACAACTTAATGTAAAGAAAACCCAAATCCTCACAATTGGACCAACATGTAACTGTGATAAATGGAGAAAAGGTTGAAGTTGTCAAGGATTTTGTCCTGCTTGGATCCACAACCAACGCTTGAGGTAGCCGCAATCAAGAGATCAAAAGACCACGTTGCACAAGAGAAATCTGCTGCACAAGATCACTTCATTGAAAAACAAGGATGTTATTTGAGGACTAAGGTGTGCCAGACCCAAGCCATGGCAATTTCAATGATCTCATATGCCTATGAAAGGACGAGAGGAGAATAACCGATGCATCTGAATCATGGTGCTGAAGAATACCATTGAAAGGATAATGGACTGCTAAAAAGACAACCAGATCTGTTTTGGAAAAAGGCCAGCGTGCTCCTTAGAGGCAAGGATGGCAAGATTTTGTCTTACACACTTTGGACACATTGTCAGGAGAAACCTGTCCCTGGAGAAGGACCTCTTGCTTGGTAAAATGTACGGGCAATGAAGGAGGAGAAGGCTCTCAAAGACGTGGACTGACACGGTGGCTGAATCAATGGGCTCAGGCACAGGAACAAAGGGGAGGAGGGTACAGGACGATGTAGTCTTTCATTCTGTTGTGCACAGGGGGATTATGGGTTGGACTCGATGGCACCTAACAATATGCCATGGCAGAAGCGTTTAAAACATCTTTACTCTGTTTGTTTCTGTTTTGGTTGTTGTGCATTTTAATCTCCTAGACTCAGTGGTGGGATTCAGCCAATTTGCGTGGGTTTGGAAGAACCGACACTTAGTTTTTGTTGAGTTTGGCTAACCAGTTGTTAAATGGAACTTGTAATCAGGGTTCTCTCTAAGGTGAGAGGCAAGGCAGCTGCTCCATATGGAAATCTCAAAAATACATTCCTTATGCTAATGTTCATCTGCACAACATATGCTAAGTGTCCATAATGATGTTCATTGTGTTCACAGACACACGAATTAGTGGAACTATGCTTGTAAGGGCCCAAGATTCAGCTCCCTACTTCAGAGGAAAGAGCCGCTGAGAACCTGATGCATAGCTTTGATGCCTTGGCAGATACTGGAGAATCAAAAAATGGAAGCAGAACATCGTCTGAAAGAACGCTGGAGCACAGGACCCTCAGTTCCCGACAGCACGTGAACTGGGAGAGAAGAGGACCTGCTTTCTCGGGATGGAATCAACTATGGTGACTAGGGTCCTGTAAAGCCTAGGAGAGGGGAGCATTTGTGATCTTCATTTGCTGATGGGGCCTGACACAAGGAAAAGAGAAACAGCTGCAAAACTCTGCTAATGATCAGAACTTGGAATGTGCGAAGTATGAATCTAGTAAAACTGGAAGTCGTCAAAAGTGAAATAGAATGCATAAAGATTGATACAGTAGGCCTGAGTGAGCAGAAACAGATGTATTAGCCATTTTGAATAAGAAAATCATGGTTTACTATGCTAGGAAGAACACAATCAAGAGGAACGATGTGGCATTCATTGTCAAAAAGGACACCATGAAGGACAATGCTGTCTGTGATAGGATTATATTTATCTACCTTAAAGGAAATCCAACCAATACAACTATTATTCAAAGTGATGCCCCAGCCACAAAAACTAGTGAAAAAATGTTGAGAACCACTGAAGTAGAGGGTAACAAGCTGTCATTCATTTCAGCTTTGCATTACGCCCCAGATTCCCTTAAGATATTATGAGTGGATTATGCAACTCCTGAAAGTGTTCAAAGACCTAAAAATTATTTGTTAGAACAATGGCTGTAACTGCTGCAAAAATGGAAAGGAGTTTTTCAAAGATGAACATATGTTCGGAGAAGTCTCCCATTTCTAATTTATCAAGCACAGTGACTATTAACTAATTGGCCTACCTCTAAAGGAATGAGATTCTACTCATACACCGAAAAGATGGCTAAGGATAAATGAACAACCAATGATGCTCGGGTAAAAGCAGGTAATAATTCAAGCGAAGTTGCCAATCAAGAAGAAATACAGAAATATCGTAAGTAACAAACTTTGTTGGTTTTTTATCAGGTATTAGTTAATATTTTTCATTCATACTTTTAATTCTTTCGTATAATCTAGTGTGTACCTTTTTATTGTTCTCATTTAAGTATTAAGTAATAAACTACCTTTTGATATCAACTTGTTTAATACTTAAACTTTATTAGAGAAGTGACCTGGTTGTTAAATTATTTGAATCCCATCACTGCCTGAAATGCTATTTTAATCGTTTGACACTCCATTTTTACCCATATATTTACAATTCCCTTGTTAATTTTTTTTGTATTGCCATGTTTCTTAGATCTTTTTCCTCCTATGTAAAAACATATCTTGTCCTTTTTATAAGCATGTCTTCTAATAGGAATATTCTCAATGATGTCTGTCAATGTCTTTATTTTGCCATAAATTTGGAAGAACATGTTCCCTTCATAGAGACTTTGGAAGAGCAGTTATTTTCTTTCCAACTTAAAGATTTCTTTCCATGACCTTCAGACGGCCATCATGAGAGAGAATCCCCAAAAACACAGAATTTCACTGGATGGAGCGGAGCGTTCATAGCACACAGTTTTTAGCATCAAGAAACTCATTCTGAGTTAGTGTGCCCAGTGGTATCACCTGGGAAGGTTCTCTCGGGTCACAGTGAATTTTTTTTTCAGAGCAGTTTGGCTCAAACCTCATTTTTTGTGATGGCTGATTTAAGAGAACCGCATGCGGCTGCGAAATTTTGTTTCCTGATTAAGCAAAGTGCCACAGAAACTGTTGTGATGTTGAACACAGCTTACAAGGACAGCGCTACTGGTAAAACTCAAGTGTACGAGTGATTTTCTCATTACAAAAAGGTGAAATGTTGATGGATGACAAACCTTGTTCTGGACGTCCTCCGCTTCCCCAAATGGATGAAAATGTTGACTGG
The DNA here is from genome assembly GCF_050624435.1 of Tenrec ecaudatus. NCBI lineage: Eukaryota > Metazoa > Chordata > Mammalia > Afrosoricida > Tenrecidae > Tenrec > Tenrec ecaudatus. The sequence continues at coordinate 149,807,899 of NC_134537.1, forward strand.
TAGTGCCTCTGGACATCGTTCCACCAGGTCAGAGTGTTAGCCCAGCTTTCTGTAGAGGTTCTGAAGATAGAGCATAGCGGTGGGCAACAAGGAAGGCCTGGTTTGTGGCAGGCAGGGCACGGCTTTTGCCACCATAACAATGCAACTGCTCATGCAGCCGTCTCAATGCACCAGTTTTTGACCAAAAAACCCAGCATGCTTCTCTTGCTCCATGCTCACTTCACACTTCACCTCACTCCATGTGAGTTCTTTCATTTCCATGGATGAAGAGGGACATGAAAGGACAGCAATTTGACAAAGTAGAAGAGGTGAAATACAAACAGATGAGTAAGAAAAATGTTTCCAAGAGTAAAATCACAGATTTAAGAAATGTATTAAGTCTAATGGAGTGTATTTTAAAGATAATAAGGTTCCTTTAAAAAATTTAATGTACAGCTTTGAAAAAAAAGGTCCAGATTTGGGGGAATACTCCCTTGTATTGCTGAGAAATTAGCTGTAAGGTCTATTTAGAGCTTCTTTCAAATAATATGTCTTTTAACCTTTATGACTTTTCTGATGTTTTCATCATCTTTGCTTTTAGAACAGTGTGTTTTGCCTATTTCCTTTTTTTAAAATTTTGGCTTTATGTTAAATCTTGTTTGGGTTTGTAGCACTTTTAAACTGATTGATGGTGGTGGTGGTGGTTATTGAGAGTTCTTGAAGCAAGTCTAAGAGATGATGTGTGACGATATACTTGAGTCATTCGGTTTTTTACTTTTACAATAGTGAAAAAAAGCTTACAGTTGGAGCATTTTCCAAACTAAAGATATACAGCTGACAGTGACAACATATGTCTGGCATTAGTGAACACTAAGATGGGAGGCAAAGGTCAAGTTGAAAATGATGATCATGGTCATGTGCTTGGAATGGGCCAAAATTCTCAGTGGTTTGGCAATAATGTAATCATGTAAAAGCTAAGTAATAATATAGTTATCCTCCGATTTGAGACCTGATGTGGTCACCCTCCATTTTTATATAAATCTAATTTTTAAATAATGCCTGATCTTTGGAGCCTAACCCTATTGGTAAGTGGGAGTAGGTGTAGTTATATAGTTAAAAATCACTTATATTTTTCTATGTAAAATTTTTGTAGATTGCATGATAAACAATGGGTTTACAGAATATAATATGTATAGTGTAAAAGTTAAAATTGTAAAAGATAGAACAATAAATACAAAGACTCAGTAAACACATAAGCATTTATCGAAATTTTATAATAATAAAATTTCGATAAATTTCATAAATCACTTTAAACCTATCATGTAGGTAAAAATGTTTAAAATGACATAGGATCTACCAATAGTGTCAAAAGAAAAAGGTATTCTCATTACTCATAGATATCCTGTTGTTTTTGAAAGTAATACAGAAACACCTGTTAAAATGTTTAAGCTACTCAATCCAGTATGCCCACCTCTAAAATTCTATCTCATAGAAACAGGTTTATCACCCAAGCGAGGGTACTATATCCATGGAAATTGAGTGTAAATTCCAACTAGAATTAAAGTAACAAAACACTGAAAATCTGAGTGGTCCTCGAGAAATCACTGAAAATATTTAAAATACTCTCATTTACCCTAGAAATAGTTTAATGATATGTGACTAATAAAAGCAAAATGAAAGATTTGTGGATTGTCTTATTTTTTGCAAATTGATTACACATGAATATATATTTATATATATGTACCTATATACATTTCCACATATCTATTATAATACATGCACATGGAGACAAATTTGGAAGCATATATCCCAGTATGTTTCAGGACATTGTACAGGCATTAAATGGCAAAATGGGTGAAAAAACAAACAAATTAAGGAAATATGCAGGAAAAAAACCCTGCATATATGTTTGGAATGTATGACATGATCATAAATTATACATATGCGTTATACAATAGAAGCCCAAACCTCGACGCCAATTCATTCTAGAAGGTTGCGATGCTGTCAAGTTCTGAATCAATTTTTCCCATAAGAAATAACTGAAAATGTATTAACCAGTTCTCAACCACCAAATTTTACCCAAACCTTACCTTTTTATACACATTACACAGAAACTTCAAAGAAAACAAGTTCAGAGTTAAATAACATAATTTAAATAAGAAACGCATTTAAAAAGTTTTTTAACAACTACAGTATGGCCCATACCTTGAGATGGATGAGGATCCCGACGTGGTTAAGGACACGGATGTGGAGAGGAGGTGTGGAGAGAAGAGAGTCACTGTTTGGAAGGGGAATTCCCTTCCATAAAATAAACTGGGAGCTGCTTTTCAGGAGTTTTTCCCCTTCTTTGCCTTTTTTTACTAGGACCTGGCTGACTTTCTCTAAAAAGAAGAAAGCGTGTTTCTAATGTGGTCTGCTGTTGGCGTTTCCTTTCTGTTTTCTAAAAGGGTTTACTAAATTATCACCAGCAATATCAATAACACGGTTTAACAGTTCCTTATCATGATGATTCTTTGCAAAAAACTCTTTCTTAGGACCCATGTTTTATATCTAAAATCAGTACAAAAGCCACAAAACTAAGAAAAGTGTAGGAAAACACTTGGAACACAGCCGCAAAAGGTTTAAACAACGTTTACTAGCAACGCCAATTAACGCCGCGTGACTGAATCACAAACTGATTCCCTTTACAAAAATCACGTGCGTTGAGTCGGATTCGTTGTTTTGTTGGAGCTCCCGTGCAAGATGGTCTCAACATTTCACGTTGAAATCCTACGTCGAGTACTGATGCGATCGGGTAACGGGCTTCTACTGTACATATATACGATACTATGAAGCACTGTGAAAATCTGTATATATTTATTTTATTTAGATATGTGTGCTTATGTATAAAGCATCTGCATCCTAAATATATACATATACACACAAATACATATATATTACTCTACTTGAAATGTTTTTGTATTTTTATCGAGAAATTGTTTTAAATAAGATCAAAATCCTAGAAAGATAAATCAAAATAAATAAAACTAAAAATTATTTAAGCCATATATGATTTTGTGCCACTAGATGTCAGTATAAACCTCCCAAATACTGATTAAAACATTGTTCTTACCTATTGGGAATAAATTTCTCCTTTATTCAGTACCTTATAATATATTTGATTTATGAATATTTATTCAAAATTGTTTAATTTGAAGTTATGAAATTAGATATAAAGAATGAAGTTTCTTAAAATCAGACTATAAACCTTTTCAAATAAAATAATAATATTGATATACCATGTAGGGAGATCCTAAGCAGGCTATAACTTAGTTTTTAGAACTCATAACATATGCATTCTAAAAAGATAACAAAAATGAATAGACGTGTATATCATATCTATTATAAATGAACTATGGAGACAATGTAAAATCATAATTATATTTACTGAATTTTAGTCAAATCGAGCAAAAAAATAAGAGTTAAAATTAAATGTTTACCAAAATGAAAACAAAAGGCAATATACACTGGCATACAATGACACATCATCTATCTACAACTCAAGCCATCTATCCAGCCCCCAAAAACCGAGATTATTGTTTTAATTACTCAGCTATTAGTACCACAAATGTATTCACTGAAACTCAGTATTTATACCTATGCCGTTTTATTTTTATTATACCAAGAGGCCTAATGAATCCAGTAACATGGTTATTAAATGATCCAATTGTTTCAGCTCACACCTTAAAGAGTTTAGGATACAAAACAACAAATATGTTATTAGCTTTAGGAATTCTATAGGTTAGTAATTTGGAAAGGGCATGACATAGTTTTTTCATTTCTGAATAAAATCCATGATCTCAGAAAGGACAAATTGAATGGCTGAGCTTGGCCACAGGTGTAGCCTGAATTTCTTCACAGCATTCCAGTTGTAGGAAGCTGAACTTCCACCTGGTAATCCAGGGTTTCAGGTGCAAGTGTTTCTGAAAATAAGGTGAAAGTTTTTATCACATTTCATTTCACAGCCTCATAATTTCACTTACCATATGTTATCGATCGAAGTAAAAAATCTACCCATATCCAAGAAGCGCAAATCACCCAATAAGCATGGTAAGTATGGGCTGATTTGTTTGTACTTATAAATCTGTCATGAAACTTTTCACATTTTAACCACATCAAAGACTCTGCATCTTTATATGTCTGTCATCTATATCTCTTCCAACCATACAGCATCTTCTTAGAAAATTAATGCTTCTTTTCTGATTGACCATCCTGACAGGGTAGGAGTACCCAGCCAGCACAAGCAAACGCATGCTTATCTTGCTCATTAGGATCTCCCGGTGTCCAAGGAAAGGGCAATGATAGTCTACCTATTGATGGAGGAGTGGTAAAGTGGCATTGGATAAGAACATGTGAGATGGGAAATATTGTAATATTTTCAAAAATATAATCTGACAAAATATTTCTCCTACATACAATAATTAATATTCCTCCTCTACTGAATACACTACAAATCCCACTGCTACAAAAGACTAAAAATAAAACAAACAAACCAAAAAGCCAATGGCTCATTTCATTTTAGCATTAGAATACAGTCTTGGACCTCATCGTCTAAATCAGGTCAGGTCCAGATTCCACTGTTCAGAAATTGGTTTCTCAAATATAATTGCTCTTGATCTGAAGACCTATGAAACAGAACGACACATTAGTTCCTACATAGCCAGCATTCCTTTATATGACGAAGACAGAACAATTTTTACTGACACTCTAATTAAAAAAATAGAAAATAATACAGCACTCACTAGTCACAAGAGCCTCAGAAATTCAATTTAGTACGAGTTTCCAGTCTATTGACTCATTTTTAGACGCATTTCAATCCTGGGGCTTGTTTCCATGGGGTTTGTTGGGCTCCAGCCGCTGAGCTTTTGGTTCTCTTTTCCAAGCCATCCTCCCTGTGCCATGTTTTCATCTGAGTAATAGTCTCCGCCTGTTTTATGGTTTTAGGACTTTGGCAGAATAAAGGCCTCGCTTCTTTCTGTAATTTTTCCCCTCTACAAATTGATACGATTCCTATAAAAATGTTACAGATTTTCTATGTATCGATTTACAATATGCATTTTTTAAAATAACCCCCAGGCCTGCAACTGTATTTGAAATAAGTCCTTGTCTATCAAAAATTCCCTATGATGTCCCTCTGGGAAACCAAAAGTAAGATATGGAAATATTCCTTAAGATGATTAAAGGATTTTTGATTATTGACTTTATTATATGCTATTACTACGTGAAAGGGTCTGTGAGAAACCACTGGAAAGTGTCTGTGAGCAGACACTTGTGGAATCTTAAAGGGTTTCATGATCACAGCCAGATTTCATCTTTAAAAAGAGATGTTTTCTTGCACTAAAGAGTTGATGTTTGCTGGCAAATATATTAAAATTTGAGGTATTATGCCATCTAGAGAGGTTAGGACTAAGAATTTGTTCTGTTGTTGGATTCAGCAAGTTCTGGCTCTATTTTCCTGTATTTTTCTTGAGATCCAAAAGAAAGAAAGGAAAGGCTCATCTTCCTCTGCCTATATTTTGTAAGAAGTCATTTTGGTATTTCAGCATTTCACTTGGAAAACTCTTTAGTCTGCTTGGTTCATTAGAGCATTTTCTACTTTCCACATTACAGTAGGCATCAGTTTTTCTAAATCTTCAATAGTATATAGAATTGGTCTTACATTTCTTTTCCTCCAGCTTCCAAAAACATTTTCTTCTACTTCTTTATATTTATCTTTAAACTTATTTAAATCCACTTCTTTAATCTCAAATTTCCTCCAGCAGTCAATACATGGCTCTTCCAGTTTCTCTCCACTGCTCCAGTTAAAAGTTATGGCAGCACCTCATTGTAATACCCAAATCTATTACAGTTATTATTGCTATACCCAAACCAAACTCATTGCTATCAAGTTGATTCCAAATCATGGCAACCTTGTATTTCTACATAGCAACTTATTTCAATATGTAGTGGGAAAAAATGACAATATCATGATGCCCACAGATTGTATGAGCCAGGAATTTGAACAGGACACAGTGAAGTTGTCTCTTCTCTACTCCACAATGTCTGTGTCTTCCCTATCAGAACCAGTTGTCACTGAGCCAATAGCAATGAATGGCAACCTTGTTGTATCTGAGTAGAATTGGTTTCAAGGACTAATTCTTCAGAAGTAAGCATCAGGTCTTTCTCCTAAGGGTGTGCTGGGTGGACTTGAACCTCCAACCTTGCAATTAGGATGTGAACATGTTGACTAATTGCACAGCTTCACCTAGGGAAACAAATGATCACTGTTTCTCAAAGTGAGTCATACCATCACCTGGGGGCAGGGGAACAATGGAGGGGCTCTGCAAGAGTGGCTATTTCTGCTACATCCTGGATTGTAGGCTACAGTACAAAATCTCTAACTCCCAAGGTCAGACATGATGTGTTGTCTGTTTGGGTTTGTTTCTGAAAGGGTCCAGTAGGCCAAAGAAATTTGGAAATCCATGGACTCAAAAAAAAAAAAAAAAGAGGAAACAAGGAAGGCAGCGTTCTACTCCTATCAACAGAGTCTGGGAAACCCAGGGGGTGGTGGGTCAGCACTGTGAGTCAGCAGAGTTAGACTTCTTACATGGGAAACAGCATCACCACAAATATTCTAGTGGGCATGGCAGAGATGCACAGTCTATTATGACCCAGCTTCGGAAATCACACAGCCTCATTATAACTGTACTCTTCCCGAAGGACTCCCAAGTCTGCCAAGGATAAAGAAAAAGGGAATGCAACTCTTCATCGGAAAGCGACACGTTACACTGAAGAGAGAGAAGGGGGACAGGAGATAATGTTGTGTGACCACCTTTTAAAAACACAATTGTCCATAGCAGTAGCAATAAATTGTAAAAGAAATCAAGGTTCAACTGTCAGCTTTCATAATCATGAGGAAGCACTAAACTGCAACATAAGACATCAACATTTTTAAAGAGGTGAAATCCAAAAGGACAAGGAGAGTGGGAATAACAACAAGTTAGCTGATGCCTGTTTCACATGGTCTCGTCTGGAAGATTCATTGTGAAGGCACAGACCTAGTCCCTCCCATTCCTAATAAAAGGTTGCCTGATTCATCTTTCATTTTAATTTTCTGTCTGCTTCATCCTCCTCTCCTGATTTAAAAACAGGATTGTGATGGATGTTGAGATCTTTTGGACTAAGTAGCATTTCCAAGAATATACCTTATGCTGGGGTATTGTTTTTATGAAAGGGGAATTGAATAAATGAGGCTATGATAACTAAAAAATAAGAAATATTGAAATTATTCATAAAGGATAAATTAATTAGGCCGATGATTCTGAGTCCAAAACCATATGTCTAATTAACAATCTCCCTACTACTGATCAGAGACAAGTTTTTTTATCCTATAAAGCAATGGTTCTCAACCTGTGATCTGGTTCCCACTAGGGGCTCTGAAAACCTTTTAAGGAAATAAAAACTATTTTCATAAAATCACTGTTATTACTTGCTCTTTTTCTCATATTCTCTCATGAATCTGGGGATCGTGATCTGTAATATATCAACAGATGAAATGCAAAAGTAGATGTGTGAGAGACTACAGATATATTTTACTTGGCCAGAAATTAAAACAATGGCATTCTCATGAATTGCTATAAACATATTTCTTTTTATGAATGTATGCTATTTATTTTAAAATCTATATTGTTGTTTTATAATGATTAATGAAAACAAAGGCCACTAGCTGTCTAGTCAATTCTAAATTGAGATGACCCTTTGTGCTTCAGAATAGAACTATTCTCTAGGGGTTCTAAACCTGTGGCTTTTCAAAAGAGATTACAAGATCTTTCTTCCATCTACCTGCTGGGTGAATTCAACCACCAACCTTGAGGTTAGTAGTAGAGTCTGTAACTCTTTTCACCACCTAGGACTCTATTAATAATTGGTAAATATTTTAAACCTTCATTTTCTCTTATTTTCTAATACAATACTTGGATAGATACTGTTCAGAAAACATTTTTTAATCTCCAAGATCTATTCCCTTGGGCATGAAAGTCGTTATTTTCATGTCATTGTTTTCTCTTTATAACAGAGGTATCATATAATATTTCTTTGGGGAATTGGCTAATTTCACTCAGCATAATGTTCTCTAGGTCCATCCAAGCCAATGGGCGGTGCCAAGGGGAACAGGACACGAGGGAAGATGAAGTAATAGGCTGGACTGATGACAGGGTTTAACTTGGGTCAGCAGAAGATGGTAATGTCCAAGAGGGAAAAGAGAAACGAAGGAGGGTAAGAAGGGTAAAATTTGCAGGGGTTCTCAACCTTCCTTATGTCATGACCCTTCAATACAATTCCTCATTTTGTGGTGACCCCCCCCCCAACCATAAAATTATTTTCATGGCTACTTTATCACTGTAATTTTTCTACTGTTACGAACCAGGCTACCCCTGTGAAATGGTCGTTCGACCCCCAAAGGAGTCATGACCCACAGGTTGAGAACTGCCGTATTAGAGAGTTCGATTAATAATTTAAGCTCTTGAATACAAAACTGGTATACTAAAATGTACCCCCATCCCCATTTACATTTAAAAACATTTTTAAACAAACATTTTTAAGATCATGAAGATTTCTTGTGACCAAAAGTTTAAGAGTCATTGCTCAGAGAAACCCTACCAGGAATCAGACCGGTTTGTAATTTGGCGATTCCAAGAACAAGCTCTGCCGGAGTGGTGCACTCTACTGGAAACTTAGAGATAAAATGAATGCCAACGCATTGACTTGCAGACGTTTCAGTCTGTTTGCCAGCTGAGCTTCCAGAAATCCAGCAAAATGCCAGGTTGTTAGCAGAAGAAAGAAACCTCAAAAAGAAACCAAGATTTGACAGAAGAGGACATTCAAATGGCCAACAAATACATGAAAAAAATGATCAGCATCTTTAGCTAGCAGAGTGAAGTGAATAAAGTCACTATGAGATACCACATCACTCCCACTCTAATGGCTAAGATCAAAAAACAAAAACCAGAAGATCACAAATGCTGGCAAGGCTGTGAGGTCATCAGAACATGCATTCATGGCTAGTGAACATGAATGTTACAAAGGTTGCGCAAGGCAGCAGGAGGTTTTCCAAATACTAAAAGCAGAAGCTACCTACAACGCAGCAATCTCACGTCTAGGTTTTCTCCCCTAGAGCCCTGAGGAAAGCAACGGGCAGACACGTGTCCGCCAAAGTTTCTGCAGCAACACGGTGTGTTAGTCTGGGTACTTTAGAGAAACAAATCCACAGAAGCTCATGTATAAGGCAGAGTTTTATATAAAGGTTAAGTGCACATCAAGAAAACATCCCAGCCCAGTGCTGCCCAAGTCCACAAGTCCAACATTAACCCATTAACTCATATGTCCGACACCAATCCACGAAGTCCTCCTCCATCTCACAAAAGACAGGCAATGACACTAACTGCAGGAGGAAAGCTGAATCAGTGAATGTGTAAGCATCTCAGCGCTGGCAGGGGTCTCCACATATATGCCCCAGCACCCAGGGCTGCATCAGGGTAGGTCCATGTGCTTCACCTTGGGGATGTCTTGCAGGAAGTGAGCCTTGCCAACTGGAGCAGGGAACTAACTAAGGCAGCTGCACCCTGGTCCGACCATCATAAAGCAAGAGACGCGAGAACTAGAAAGGCAAGGCTCATGGAGCCATTTATCCCTCTGCCCTTCAATTAACCCCACGTGTTTATTGGCCAGGTTGGCAAAATAAACTAACTACCTCAGATAGGAACAACATAAATGGCCATCAAAGAATGAATGGGTAAACAGGATGCAACACATACATGTCATGGAACACTACTAAGTAAGACATAAAAAATAAAAGCATGATACATGCCAAAACATGAAGACATTATGTTGAGGGAAGTAGTCAATGACAAAAGCAGATATGCTGTATAATCTCACCTATATAAAATGACAAGAATAGGCAAATAGATGCAGATCAAAGTTTATGAGCCAGACACCATGGATATTCAGAAGGAATGGGAGAAGTGTTTGGGAAGCATTGAACTTCTGGTTATGCTTACGTAGGTTTGACATTAAGGTTCATAATGACACGGTGCAATTGATATCACTAAGCTGTGCACCTGAAAAATGTAAAATTGTAAATATTGTATCATATATATTTCTCTATGAAAAGGAGGAGGAGGGAGTAGCAAGTGAGGCAGTTTGTATAAAACCAAATAATTCATAGAATCTGATTTCTTGATTTGGAGATTTAGGGCCCTGGTTTTTTGGGACATTCTATTTATCTGAGCTAATAGTTTTTCTAGCATTGCTCCCCACCCTTCCAGTTTACTACACAGTGCCTTGGATTGTACAGGCTTAGAGGCAGCCATCCTAAATATAACAATGGGTCTATGTTCGTCGAGAACAGCAGAGAAAGAGAAGGTGCCATAGTCAGGGGAAAAATGAAAGGTGTGTCTGCTGCCTTCATGAACACCTGCTGCCTTTTCCATGAGACCAGAGGAACTGAAGGGTGCCCAACTATAAAATATGTTCATCAACGATTATGTAAAATAATTATGATCTATATAAATATTTGGCAGCGATTAGTATGTCCTGGTAATGCTGGGATGGAAATAGAAAGCAAACTACTACTGCTTAAATTTACATAAAATGATCATCTGAGTTTGGTGAATGGGGACTTACTGTCAATTTCTAAAAGAGACTCCCTCTCCATAATCCATTCACATGACTGAAAGAACGTGCTGAAAGAAGGTGACACTGGCATCACTTGAGTAATGGGCCTGCTAAGCTGCCAAAAACATTCTTATAAAAAGTCTGTCTCCTGGCCTTCCTCAAAAGAACTTGTCACTAATTTCCAGCATGTCTATACAGAGGAAAGGATACACCAAGACCACGTAATCATGGACCACTGTGGATGCGCTACCACACATCATTAGCTGCCTGTTACAAAATAGACACCTGGTTTATAAAGCCATAACTGGACAAGTAAAGCAACATTCCAACAAGTAAAAATATTGTGTATTATACCAGGATTAAAGGTATGTTAAGTTATATGTGCAAGTGGCTTCTCACCCACAACATACGTTTCAATGCTCTTGCTCTTCAAATACATGTGGATTCCCTGTGATCAGTTGATTGAGGAAGAAAAAGTTGTGGTTTGATTGAAAAATAATTTTATTTGATATATTGAAATACCTCCAATACTGAAGAAATGTAGCATTACAGTTCAATTCGGGGAGTTTGTTTTTCCAGTAGGAGGTAGAATCTCTCAGTAGTCAGGAATCTTAAAAGTACACAGTTAAGTGCTGTCAAGTTGGCTCTGAATCACAGCATCCCTGTGTACAACAGGATGAAGAATTCCCAAACACTTCACCATTCTCTCACAAGCTGCTTGTTGAGTCTGTCTTAGCTGCCACCGTGTCAATCCATCTCTGTTAGGGCCTTCCTCCTTTTCCTGATCCTGTGACTTTAGCAAACAAGATGTCGGCTCCCCCATCATAATTTGTCTAAAGTAAGTGATATGAAGTGCCCCTATCATCACTGCTGAGGACTATTCTGCCATACTCCTTACAAGACAGGAGTGCTAATTCTTTTTTTTTTCACAAAAGAAAAGCTTGTAGTTCGTTCAAGGATCATTTGCTGGCCCTTAGGAGCATTTTCCAGTCCAGTCTGTTGGGGCACCACGCCCTGGCCCCAAGAGTGCTAATTCTTCTAACAGTGCAAGATCTAGTAAATATATTCTTTGTCAACACTATCATTCAAATGCATCAATTCTTCTGTGTGTGTTTTTATGCCCTGTCTGGTTTTCATAAGCATATGAAGTAACTAAATATACCATGGCTCAGGTTAAGTGCATCTTAGTCCTCTACAATGACACCTTTGTTTTTAAATATTTTAAAGTACTCTTTTACAGCAGATTTGCCCCAAAATTTTTTGGTTTGACTTCTTTATCAGCAGCTTCCACAGGCATTAATTGTAAATCCAAGTAAAATGAAATACTTGATAGCTTCAATATTTTCTCCAAATATCATGATGTTCCTATTGATCCCGTTGTGAGGACTTCTGTTTTCTTTCCGTTAAGGATTCCTTGTTGGAGGGTGCAAGCTGGTATTCATCAGTAAGTGCTACAAGTCCTCCTGGCTTTCTGACAAGCAAAGCGTGTCACCTGCACATCACAGGTTGTTACTGGCTTTCCTGTGATCCTGATGCCACGTGTTTCTTCAAATAGTCCAACTTCTCAGCATTCAAACTGAGTTGGTACAGTGAAAAACATGCATCTTTAGTATGCACATTTCCTGATTATAATCCACACAACGTCAACTGGTTCTGTTGCAATGGCTACCTCTTGGTCTCTGTACCTGTTCCGCATGAACACAAATAAGTGTTCTGGAATTCCCATTCATCACAATATTATACATAATTTGTTATGATCACATTTTGACTAAGAGATTCTGCCCACTGTGATCCTATATAGTATAAAATACATGTACTAGAAACTACTTTGATGTGGTATAATTACTTAGTAAAGACTTCAATAAAGCTATTTTAAGTATATCCAAATTTAGAAAATTGTGTTTTAAAAACTACAAGGAAAACATAGTGACAGTGACTCCTAATATAAGGAATATCTATATAAACATTTAAGGATTATTTTTTAAATACATAGAAATTATGGAGGTAAAACAATAATTGAAAATTTAAAAATCACTAGGAAAATTTAACAACAAATTTGAGCTCTCTGCAGGAAGTATCAACCAACACGAATAGAGAACAACAGAATGTATCCAATCTGAAGAATAAACCATTAAAAAGGATAAATGAACATAACACATAGAACTGTAGTACACTATTAAATATACCAACATACCAGAAGTACCAGAGTACCAGAAGTAGAAGAAAAAGCTACAGAGATATAATAAGATTATATAAATTAAAACAAAAAATGTCCTAGATTTGAAGAAAAATATTAATCTACACCTCCACAAAGACAAATATAACAGGCATTAAACATAAATAAATGCACCCATAGGTATATCATAGTCACACTACTGAAATACAAATTAAACATCTTGAAATCAAGGAGAAAAATGATGAGTTACATACAAAGAAATCACTATAATATTAACATAGCTCATTTCACCCCAGAAATAAGATTCAAGAAGTTAACATGATGATATTAAGTGCCAAAAGAAAAAGACTCTAAAGAAATAACCACAAACTATCATTTAAAAATTAAGGCAATAAAGAAATTCCCAGATAGCCAAAGAAAGAGAGAAGACATTACAAGCAGACCTTGTAAAACAAAATTAAAGAAACTTCTTCTGGCTGAAATGAAGTAGAACCAGATGTGTTGGATTATTAGATGACTAAAGGTCACTAAAGTAACATATTTCACACAATACACAAAAGAACTCAAAATGTATTGAAAACCTATATATAAAACCCAGAAATATAAAAATCATCAATAAAAATAGAGATAAGCTTAGGGTCTCTAATGAGTGATATAAATCCACTAGCCAACACAACTGAAAACACTAAACAAGAGAAGACAAGCTAGATGAATGGGACCTCCTCAAAATCAGACACCTGATTTATGAAAGGCTCATAAATTCATGAAAAGATGTTAAATGTCAGCTAATGAGGAAGCACAAATGTAACCAATATGAACTATCACTTCACAGCCACAAGAAAGGGCATCATGGAGAAGATGGAAAAGGACAAGTGTTGGTAACGCAGATGAGAGGCTGATGCGGGCAGATCTGGAAAACAATTGTATTGTTAGCCACGAATTTGTCATACGACCCAGAAATTTTACTCCTAAATATCTATTGACCCAGAAATTTTACTCCTAAATATCTATTCAATATGATTGAAATTACACACATATGTCCACACAAAATCATGATCATTTAAAGCCATAGATAGATGATTTAGATATAGATAGAGATAGACAGAGACAGAGACAGAGATAGATTAGATATAGATATAGATTAGATATAGATATATGAATTCCTTGTCCTATGGGGTCACTATGAGCCTGCATTGACTCTATGGCAGTGAGTTTGGTTTTGGGGCTTGCAGGGTACCCAAAGGGGCACAAACAATCTTGAAAATTAAAGAAAGATGAGATGTTACACTTAAATGATGTCACTTACTGGTAATCAAGACCAATGGCTAAGCATACATATCAATGGAATAGAATTAGGTCAAAATTAAATCTTTATATTATTGATTTTCATAAAAATGCCAAGACAATGCAGTGAACAAAGAATAGTCTTTGTAACAAATGGTGCTAGGATAACTGGATACGAATGTATTAAAACATAAAGTTGGATCCCTACTTCAGACCATATGTAAATATCAACTAACAATTAATCATAGGCCTTTATTAAGAAGTTAAAAAAATAAAACCCTTATAAGAAATCATGCTCTTCAGTTAGGCAATTGTTGTTTAAATGAAACATCAAAAGCACAACCAACAGGATAAAGATATTTGTAAATCATTTATCTGGTGAAGATAATATTTATAATCTATAAATGTTCTAACAATATAGCCATTATAACCCAAACTATCCAATATATAAGTAGGTAAAGATTTGTTTATGTGTTTTTCCATAAATTTTCCCTTAAGTCTGAACCAATATTGCTTAATACCAGTGTCACCTTAGGCCAGTGGCTCTTAACCTGTGGGTCGTGGCCCCTGTGGGGGTCAAATGACCCTTTCACAGGGGTTGCCCAATTCATAAGAGTAGCAAAATTACAATTATGAAGTTGCAACAAAAATAATTTTATGTTTGGGGGGGGGTCACACAACATGAGGAACTCTGAAAGGGTCACAGCATTCGGAAGAATGAGAATCACTGCCATAGGCTGATGAAAAACCCATGGTGTTTCTATGCCATTGAGAATGAAAGTTCACTCACCAGATTAAGCAAGAAATCTAGATAAACTTAAATACTGGTCAAGAGTACAAAAAAATTAAAAACACAACACTTCAATTATGCAGAGGAAGTAAAGACAAACATCAGTTAAAACCTTAGAAACAATTTTATCAGTGAGGCCTGTATTTTATTCCACTATCTCTTCTTTCATAGCTTTTTATGAAGAGTAACATCAATCATGAATTTGAAAATCAAAAACAGATTTGAATTAGATTCAGACAGACATGAGCATCACAAGAATGAATGAAGACAAATGCCACCAGTTCCCTAGATGATCTGTAGATCTACCTCTTAACTTCAGTCCTAATCGAGATGAACTGTCCCCTGCAGTCAAACTTTCTACTGTCTTAATGACACCCTGCATCAGGCATGGGCAGTTTGTTCCACTACTTCCTGTCTAAGCATCTTCTCTCACACCACAGCGCCTGCCCTCAGCTTGTCCTTCTAGTGGACAATTCTGGAATACATTGTCAACTTCCTAGGGACTGAGCTCCTGCTGCACACAACAATGACTCAATAATATAACAATTGTTCGAATTTTCCCTCTCTCATTTCAGCCCCTCCCCCCAATATTCTTCTTGTCCCCAAGTAATTTACTTGTATCCAAAATTTAATTGCATCAACCATATTTGGGTAAACTCCATACGAAGATACAGGACAAAAGTTACTTCTATAGCCATTTTGAAGCATCATCATTCCTGAAACAATCTATAGTTTTTCAGATGAAATGACAGTTATCTTTATATATGACATATATAAATTATTTAATATGGATCTTCTAGTCTTTGTTACTCTCATCAAATGACTTTGATTTCCTGATGAGTGTGACAAAGAAGTGGGGAAAGACAGTGATTGCATTGTATGATTCAGCTGTGGGTGATTGTTCACAGGGTTAATTGTGATTGTCATCTTGGAGGGGATAAAATGGACCATCCTAGAGGAGGATGGAATGCTTTCACTACCAGCGAGTGAGAAGAGCATGGAGCATGTCCTTTGAACCAGGAATTGAATGCACACTGAACCTCCTTAATTCAGGAGACAGCTTTGACGCCAGAAGAGCGACAGACAAACAGAAACTACAGAAAGAAGAGTTCGACTCTGTTAGAGCATGAGACAGCGGCAGGATTCCCCATCCACAGACCCATTATTTTATATATGTTAGACAGAGAAAATGAAGTAGCAGTCAACTTTGCAATTATGGCTCTAGCAAGTACCTGCCAACACAACAGCTGTCTTTATTTGAAATATATATTCTATATGCTGATAAAATTATAGGTGAATTATAAAAGCACATATGAAGAATAGTTCATCAAATAAAATATTTTTAAATAGGTTAGTGATCCACATTTTCTAAGTAACTGTTGAAATCAAGTCATCACAATTTTCAGTCACATTGAAAGAATAGAATAAAGTGAAATTTCTATTCCACTCTTATCATTGTCTTCTGAAAAACAAATCTGACCGATCTGCATTACTTTATGATCCGAGTGCGTTCTTCTATGCTTGTTGCTTCGGTGCCGATGTAGAGCATATGAAGCCAGACAGTCACTACTTGGCATCTGTGTGCCACCTGGTGATAGCGTAAAGCATCGAGGAACGGAACCTTAGTCCCCCTCCTCTGAAAAACACACAAAACCGAATAAGCCCATTGTAGTAGTATAGTTTTCAAACCACTGTCAATAGATGGCATGCAGTTAATCAGTTTCACAACTATTAATGAATTAAGCAGGTATTCAAAGTCAGGCTATTGTGCCCCAGTGCCCATAACTTTAACTACAAAACTAGATCCAAGGCAGTGATTTATAATATGCATTACCCCTTAGTCTCCATTCTCAAGAATCAAAGTAGCATTTCCCATGCTCATCAGCCATTCAGGAGCCATACTGGTGCCAAGATTAAGAGCTCAGCTGCTGACAGGTCAGTGTTCCGAGCGCACCAGATGCTCCGCGCAAAAAAGGCAGTAGCAGTCTACCTCTGTAAGGATTACAGTCTTCGAAATTTTAGGAGCCGTGGTAGCATGATGGGTTATATGCTGGCTTGCTAACCATGTAGTCAGCAGTTCAAACCCACCCTGAGGGATCAAGACGAACTGTTCTACTTCCATTAAACAGCTCCACTCTCAGAGCGTTAGATGGCAGTGAGTCTGGGAAACCTTAAGGTGCATGTCTACTCTCCCGGATAAGTTTGCTGGGCATCAGAGTTGACTGGCTGGCACTGGGTTTGTGGCTATATCCTCCCTCTCCTCTTGGAGGTCTGGATATGACCTCAAACCCAAACTGTCAGATGCACTTCTCCTCTCTACAAGGAAGCACAAGTTCAGATTACTTTCAACGTTGTCTTCCAGCTAATAACTCACGAGGGTTGGTACACATCAACGTCAAGTACTGTCTCATTACCAGAGTGACTAGTTTTGTTTTTGTTTTTTTTGTATGTGTGCTTTTTAATTAAAAGGATTAATTTTGCATTTTCTAATTCCCATGATAATCTATTCAAAGATCTTCAGGATAAACAAGAAAACAAACAACTAAATTCAAGAATAACATCTTGGAAAGAGACATAATTTTTGTTTTGGAGAAAACAGTCTGCGAATGAAGATAAGGAATTTGTTCGAGTATTGGTGGGTTAGTGAAGTCTGACTCTCTGGGAAAGTTAAGACAATCAGTTAAGTATAAGGGCAGGCATTTCTATAATCAGGGTAATGGCAAGGCAAGATAAATGCAGTATACTTCTAGGCTATGTGTTATACAGTGACAGTTTTACCATTAGACTCATTGCTGCTGAGTTCAATCTGACTCATAGTGAGCCTCTATAATGTTTCTGAAATGACATCTTCACCAGAACAGAGAACATCGTCTTCTGCCCTTGTGTGGCTGCTGGACTTGAACAGCCAACCTAATGGGTAGCAGCCCATCAAGTGTAGCACAGAATAATATAACTCATTATGAATATAATCCTATCACGGTCTAAGCTTTCATACATGAAGTCCAGGACTGTGGTTTGCTCAGTCAACATATACTATCATTATTTTTCAAACTACATGGGGGTACTCTCCCCTGCCTAAAACAGATTTTTTTTTTCAAAACTATGTATTTAAATTTTTTTTTACCAAACAACCTTATCACCTTCAAAGTACTCTCCATTACGCTTAATACATTTGTCAAATCTGTGATTCTATTCTTGGAAACATTATTCAAACTCATCTGTTTGGATGGCTAACAGATCCTCCCTCGGTTTTTGTTGTTGTTGTTGCTGTTGTTGTTTTTCACCTCTTCTCCTTCATCAAATCGCTGCCCTTTCATGCCCCTCTGCAGTCACAGAAACAAAAAGAAGTCACATGGAGCGAGGCCAGGTGAGTCAGCTGCGTGGGGCAAGAGAGGCATGCTGGCTTTTGCCCCAAACTGGCACACTGAGATGGCTGTCTGAGCAGGTGCATTGTTGTGGTGGCAAAACCAGTCCCCTGTCTGCCCCCAGTCAGGCTTTTCTTGTCACACACTGTTATGCTTATCTTTTCAGAACCTCTAAACAGGAAGCTGATTAACCTGATAGAACTCCAAATGCACTAAGAGTTGGTACTTTGTCTGTTTGGGAAGTTGAGAGGCACCCAGATGAGGTTTGTCATCAATCGACATTTCACCTTTCTTGAAATGAGAAAATCACACATATCCTTGATTTTCCCCATAGCACTGTCCTTGTAAGCTGTGTTCAACCTCACAACAGTTTCTGTGGCACTTTTCCAGAGCAGGAAACAAAATTTCGTTACTGCATGCTGTTCTCACACACACACACACAAAAAGGGTTCTAGCAAGAATGCTTTTATGAAAAAATTCATTGTGACCAGTGAGAAGCCCTCCACAGGACACCACCGGGTGCCCTCAGAGTGACTTTCTCAATGCTTGCTATGGGGAAAAATGCATGCTTTTTCTATTTTGAGGAGGGTACCCCCTTGTATTTGAATGTTTGTCAGGTAATTACAGCATTTATTAAAGCCTGTACTTTCTAGAGCCATAATAGCAACCATGGTTGATGTACCACTTTCTTTGTCTATCTATCCATCTAACATCTGAAGGTACTTCAAAATAATTCAAGCAATTGCTGAAAAATCAAGCGGTCTCCAGCTTATAAATGAGATCTGTACCAGTGTTTTTTTTTTTTAAGTAGGTAATTGAGAACGCTAAGGTGCATGCAGTCCTTGTTTTGCTTTACTTTGGTGGGTTTTGATTTTTTTATTCAGTAAGAGGTGATCTGGTGACAGAGTGGGCTAAATATCAAAATGCTAACAATGGTATTTACAATTCAAATCTAGATAAGGCTGACTGCTTCCATAAAGATTCATAGGCTCACAAACTCCACTCAGTAGTTCTCCTCTGAGTCAGAATTTACTAAATGGCAGTGGGTATTTCCTTAGAAGAAAAGGCTCAAATCATTAGCAATGCTTTAAAAGTTGTACTTGTGCAAGTGAAGGTGGTTGCGATGAAACATTTGTTCCACATAGGGGTCAGTTCAATCATTTCAGGGTTAGGACACATTTCAATAATATTAAAGTCAAGTACATGTCATCCTTACATCGGACTTTCTTTAACCCAGTGGATTGACTGTACTCTCAGAGCAATGGTTTTACTAGACACAAGAGTTTATTGATGTTTTCAGCCAAGACCAAGTCCACTGTTGTCCAACTGAGTCTGAGAGTGACGCTAAAGGACAGAGGAAGAGCTGTTCCTTAAGGTTTCCGAAGCTGTGAATTTTTCTGGAAGTAGATTGCCTCACTTCTCTCTCCTGGGTGGCTGGTGCATTAGAACTGCCAACCTTTCAGATAACAGCCAACCACTTAACCATTGCACACCAACCAAGGAGTGCTCAGCTGTTCTCCCTGCACTCAGAGCGTCCTTAGGCAGTGATAGTTGCAGCAGCAGTCACGACTTCCCTGGAGAGGGCAGCGGTATAGGTACTTGAATCACACTGAAGGCAGTTAAACAAAAATGACCTTGCTTTGTTTTAAAATTATGACCGTCCCAAGTGTTATCAGTTGCTTCTTAATCCATAAAATCGTGTATATTTTTTCACTAAAGTTATGAGTTTTTCTTAAAAGAGATTTCCAAAACATTCTTAGGAGTCTGATTTCATCTGGGGCTCTCTAACTGCCGTCACCATTCGTATTTTCAGTTGAATTCATTCAGTGATCTGCGTGCACTGCCAGCTAGGCAGGAGGGAAGCCAGAGATAGGGATTCAAAAATAGATCCTGCCCTCAAAGAATCTGATGAGATAATACAACAATGTATGCAGACAGAGTAGCAATAACAAATACGACATCATTTCCAAATGTTGGCTTTCGGGCCAGAGTTTACAGAAAACTCCTCCTCAAATACTCTACCGTATATACTTGGGAATAAGCCGAGTTTTCAGCACAAAAAAAACGTGCTGAAAACTGGGGTTTGGCTTATGCATGGGTCAATGGTAGTATTAGTAATGCTATGGATGGCAGTGAAGACTGCGCTTTGTATGAAAATGACAGCAGTGATGGTGATGATGGCGATCTCAGTGAGGACAGCGTCTATGATGACCTCACACCAGCTGAAGCTCTGCATTGGGATACAGATGATGATGAGGAATCCAGTTTTGAAGGATTATAACGCTTTACATTTTAGCTTGGTTGCTGATTGAGCTCAGGGAATAGTAGTCTTAAGGTATCATTGTTGATAGCTTATTTTTTTTGTTGAACCTATTTTCCACTTACTGTGCTGGTTTACTAATGTTGAATGACTTGTCCTTTTATTTGTGTTTTTGATTTAAAATAAATACTTAAATACGTTACCCCTCTGATGTCCTCAATTTTTTAGTAATTTTATTTTCATTTGTTTTGATTATTGAAACACGAATAGCTTCTGCATTTTCCACCCTAGACTTATACTGAAGTCAATCAGTTTTTCTGGTTTCCCAGGTAATAATTAGCTACCTCGACTTATACTCGCGTCGGCTTATATTCAAGTATAAACGGTAAGTACTTTAGGAAAACTCAAAGTCAAATCCACTGGTTTCAAGCTGATTCCAGTTCACAGTGTTCCTACGGGAGAGACTAGAACCGTCTGGAGGGTTTCCAAGGAGGTCATGTTTAAGTAAGCTGACTATCGAATCTTTTCCCCTTTGGAACAGCTGGTTGGTTTGAATGAGATCTTTCAGTCGGAAGCTCAGCATTTCAACAAAGCACTGTGCCACAGAGGCCTCTACTTTCCGAAAGGGTGTAGGTAATGAATGAAAGCCGACTCTGGAGTCCAAGTTGTGCTTTCAATCTCAGTTTCTTAATGATCCGCTTTATTTTAGTTTCGGGCACAAGTTATCTAATGTCTGCGATCATCATGCCTACAACAGTGACGACAACGTTGAGGGCAGAGCGGGGCATGGAGCTACCCAGTACGGATGTTTCCTTCGTGGTGGAAGCAGCAACATGCAGCTCACTCTCTTAGAACAGCCCTGTTCCAGTAATCCTTCGTAGAGGAGCAGGGACAACCTGCTAAGTCCATTTGCAAGGAAAAAGATATATATTTGGAGTAGCCTCTTCCTCCTCCAATTTTTAAATAAAAAGTTGACTCGGGCTGCAAGCTTGACAGAAGTAGGCACAACAGAAGGAAAATCAGTCTCTATGTTTTTGGTACATAAGCTTAGATAATTCCACAATTCAAGATACCCATTTACCTATAAATTTAAGCCACATTTTTCAACATAGTTGCTGTTGTTTAATAAATATAGTTTTAGAGCCAACTGACTCCTTTTCTGTCAAGTGATTTGAAATTCAGGCGAATGTGCGAAGCACTATTTACCAGGCCCTGCTGAAAGATGCCTGTTGGTCCATGGCACAGGGCTGAGCGCTCCTGCTGCAGTGGTTACGCGTCGGACTGCCGTCTGTAAGGCGGGGTTTCTACTCCTGGGAACAATTACACTCCAGGAAATTCAAAGGAGGGCAGTGCTACCCTTGTCCTGCAGGATTGCTGTAAGTCAGCACCAACATGATGGCAACAAGTCCTCTTCAAAACACTTAGCAGTTTCTGGAATGTGTTATGCACTCGGCACCCTGTGGCTGTTAGTACCATTGCCATAATTGCTTCTACCACTAAGTCATCTCTGCTACGAAAATGCAAACATAAGAAAAAGGGCCGACTTCAAAGCATTTGCCAACTTACTATAAATAACCCTCACACAGTCCTAAATGACACACTATGTCTAGCAACTCATCAAGAAAAACATGATAGTCTATTCACTGAAAGAATAGAACCTGTTATTTGAGTTATAAAATGAAATAATTCATAATATAAAGATTTTTTATTACAAAGTCAAAATAAGCATTCATTACGAAGGGAACATTATAGCCTGCCAAATGCTCAGTAATTAAGCCACTCATAAAAAGGAAACATGATGTGTGTAAGCAAAATCAGACCACACATTTTAATAGATATTCAGTACATATATCTTAGTAATTTGGAGTCAGTTGGTCTAAAAGGTTTAAGAGGAAATGGACTATAGCTATCTTATTCTGTGTACATATTCTGAGTACAAATGTGCTAGACTAACCAAAACAGCAAAAGGTATAACAAGGAGATGTCTAAAAGCTTGTGAAAAAAATTCCTTTATCTTTTAATTCCAATTTTCCATTCTTTTTTAATCCCCCTATTTCATCTGATCCAAAACATGACATGTAATAAAAACTGGTACTTCAAAATAAACCCAGGAAGTTCATTAATAATAGTAAGATATATGCATCTGAGAACTCTGAACCTATATGCACATAGTGAATCCCTTGAAATTACAGAAATTTAACTATATTGTATATAGTTAAAATCCACTATTTGTATTTCATTTTTAAAGGGTTCCATTCAAGAATGGTAAAGATGGTGAGACGTTGCTTCACAATTCCAAACATCACTCCTAGTTCACCCATTTAACTCAGATTTTCTAGTAAGTGTTCTGTAGGAAAAATATATTCGATTCAGGTAAATTTAGTACATGAAAACATACTTTCGAAGATTCAAAGATACACGTCACTTGACTAGAAGGGTCAAGGTTCTGTTTTTGTTTTAAAATCTAGCGACATAGCAGTCAAGTGTCCTTCCGATACAGTTTTTATTAACGTGCAATGCTGTGCCTGCTGCTCTCAAGCCCCTTGTACCAGTTCCTTCCTGCATTTCTTCAGTTAGTAATTTTTCACAATTCCTTTCAGTGGAATCGGTGTCCTTCTTTAAGCCGCCAATGATTCCCTCCAATGAAGCTGTTGCAGCAGACTCAAATGACACGAGGCTTTGAATAGTATGATGCCCATTACCAAATTTCTCCTTCGGTGTTCAATTTATTAGATATGCTCTTTTACAAATACATATTTTCTTTGAGGCATTTATAGATAGCTTTCCTCTGAAGACATTTCTGGTTTTTTTGCTTTTGTTTCTCGGCAAATGTAAATTTTTATTTCCCTTTTTGTGATAATGTTGATCTAAACCTGGGAAAGGAGGCTTACTCTGTAAGTGATACTGAATGTGAGGAGAGCCGGGAACAGCAATTACCGTATATACTTGAGTATCAGCCGAGGCTCCTAATTTTACCACAAAAACTGCATTTAAAATGTGCTGAAAAACTCAGCTAATAAACAAGCATATAGAGTACATCAAGATGAGCTGAATTTTTTAAAATCATTTTATTGGGGGCTCGTACAATTCTTATCACAATCCATACATACCTCCATTGTGTCAAGCACATATGTACATTTGTTGCCATCATCATTCTCAAAACATTTGCCTTCTACTTGAGCCCTTAATATCGGCTGCTCATTTTTCCCCATCCCTTCCCACTCCCCCTCCCTCATGAAACCTTCATAATTCATTAATTATTATTATTTTGTCATATCTTACACTGTCTGACGTCTCTCCCCACCCCCTCCACCCTCTTGTCTGCTGTCCATCTGCAAGAGAGGAGGCTATACATCAATTCTTATAATCAGTTCCGCCTTTCTACCCCTATCCCCTGCACCCTCCAGGCATCGCCACTCTCACCACTGGTCCTGAAGGAGTCATCTGTCCTGGATTCCATGCAAGACCATGTGCAACTAACATGTCAGCCAAATTGTTTTTCTCATGTGTAATACCTACTTGCAGTCTGGTTTCAGAGCTGTTCTCTAAATGGAAAAACTAGACCAGCTTTACTTAGGAAATGCTGAGGAAGACGTTGGCTTCTTCATTCCATGGTTTCCATTGATCAGGTAAAATATAGAAGGTACAAGGATAGCTTAGTTTTGGTAAATTCAAACGTTCCTCAGGAACAACTTTAAGATTTTTTTCTTTCTGAATAAGATATGTCCAAAGACTATCCATAGTCAATCAACGAAAGTAGTAAAGACAGATCAAAGACCTTAGATATTTATGCTCTATTCAACTGGTCTTCCAATTCATATTTGAACACTAGACCCAGGAGTTCTCAGCTCTGGAGGCCATGTTTGTAAATTGTGTTTTAGATCAGAAAGCAACATACAGAGTGATTTCCTTGTGTCAAAGAAATCTTCTAACTGAGCATAGAAGTCGGATGGATCAGAGACAGCACGCGCATTGCCAGAATTCGGCCTGCCCTTTTGGAGTGGTCTCCAAGGAAATACTTGTACAGGATGACACAGGTGTCTTCCATTCCAAGTTAAAAATAGTTCCTGGAAATTTAAGTGTGTTCCCCTCAATGTGAACTGTATTTAAATCTATATATTTAAAAATTCAAAAGCTATCTATCAAAGTGACTACTTCCCAACTCAATTCTAAATATTCCAGACAAAGGATGTTCATTTCCATACAGGCAAATAAACACACCAGGGATTCAAATGACATGTTCCTAGAGCTTTCACAACAAAACCATTTACAAACCACATCTGTGGTGGAATGTTCCTGATTTTATTACTAAGCATCTTGGTGTTGCATAAAGAAACTATTTCATACCTACCATGATCAACTAAAAAAACAAACACTTTTTCTTTTTTTTTTTTTTTTACAAACACTTTTTCTTTAAAAAAAAAAACGCTTAGTGGGGCCTCTTACATCTCTTATCACAATCCATACATTCCTCTAATGTGTCAAGCACATTTGCACATATGCCGCCATCATCATTTTCAAAGCATTCTCTTTCCACTTTAGCCGATATTCACTCCTCATTTCTTCCCCCTCCCTCACGAATCCTTGATAAGTTCTAGATTATATTTTCCATATCTTACATGGTCCTCCATCGTCCCATACCCACTTTTCCCTGCACCCACTTTTCCTGTTATTCATCCCTCTTGGCGGGGGTTATATGTTGATCGTTGTGATCAGCTCCCTCTTTCTCCCCCCACCCTCCCCTAATTCTCCTGGTATGACCCTGAGGGGTTTCTCTATCCTGGATTCCCTGTGTTTCAGGCTCTTATCTGTAGGCGTGTGCATGTTCTGGTCTAATCTGATTCGTAAGGTAGAATTGAGATCATGATAGTGGGGTGAAGGAAGCACCAAAGAACTAGAGGAAGGTTGTTTCATCTTTGCTATACTGTACCCTGACTGGCTCATCTCTTCCCTATGACCCCTCTGTGAGGTGATGTCCAATTGTCTACAGAGTCCCTCACCCCTCCAATTCACCTTTGGTATGGTTTTATTTTGGGTCTTATATGCCTGATACCTGATCCCATCGATACCTTGTGATCACACAGGCTGGTGTGCTTCCTCCATGTAGATTTTGTTACTTCTGAGCTAGATGGTTGCTTGTTTAGCTTTAAGCCTTTAAGACTCCAGATGCTATATCTTTTGATAGCCAGGTACCATCAGCTTTCTTCAACACATTTGCTTATTCACCCATTTTTCCTTCAGCGATTCTGTTGGGAAGGTGAGCATGACAGAATGCCAGATTGTTAGAACAAAGTGTGCTTGTGTTAACGTAGTACTTGAGTCAAGACCCAATGTTCATCTGCAAACTTAATTCTTAACATATAGCTATGAGTACATAGTTCTATTCCCCTCTTGTTATATATGTATTTACATATGTTCATGCTTGTATTTAGGCCTCTATAAAGTCCTTTGCCTCCTGGGTCTTTCCTCTATTTCCCTTTCCCTGCCCTCTTTTCCCACCATCATGTTCAGCCTTCATTCGGGTTTAGTAATTCTTCTCTGCCACATTGCCCTGACTGAGCCCCACTAGGCATTCTACAGCCTTCCTTCCATTGATTTTAGTTCACTTGTTGTTCCCTTGTCCCTGGGTTGATCCTCACTCCCCTACCTTTTTCCCACCTGCCCTTCTCCTGTATCTTCCGGGATCCATTGGTCCCATTCTTTTCATCTTTGAATTATTTACCCTGCCTATCTTATCTAGATAGACATTCAGATACATTATTAAGCGCAAAAATCAGGCAAAGGCAAGTTAAATAACAAAGGAAGTCAAAACCAACAAAACAATAACAATAGTAAACAACAAACACAAAATAACAATATCAAAAAGAAAGCCACTGCCCAAAATGGAAAAGCCTATAAATAGTTCAGGTCTGTTTGCTGGCTTTTATAAGTGCTTTCCAATTGAGTCTGATGGGGTGCCACACTCTGTCTCCCAAGTCTATTTTTGGTATTCCCCATGGGGTTTCAACAGTCTGATACCCTGCTCTGCTGCATGCCCTCAGTGCCTCGTCCCAGTGTGATGGGGTCAGACCATGCACTATTCCTGCCTGTGTCTCCAGGGCTGTCCCCCGCCACATCATGGTTCAGGGCAGGACACTATGTCCCGTGGTGGGGCCGGTCCTACTGTCCTCCCTGTGCATTGTCTGTTCAGTGGAGGAACATCGTCCTTGGGACTTCATGGGCCAGGATGTCTTCTCCTCCCTCTCTATCCCTTTGCGTTTCACCTGTGCCCTCTAATCCAATGCACCCCTCTTCCCAAGCTGTAGCCCAAGTGCTGTCCTCTGAAGTGCATTCTTCTGAGGTGGGGGTGGGGGTGGGGGGTTCCACATAGTTGGGATTGGGCCTGCTCCACAGACCTAGTGGTTCCCTGGTACATGCTGGTATATTGTATTCATGTCTTGGCACATCGGGTTGAAGCCTGGTCTCTCTCTCCCTCTCCTGTGGAGATATAAACAATACCCTCCCCTTGGGTAAATTAGTATCCTGCTCCCCACCCTACCCATGCCTTTTAAATTTTTTTCTTTTTCTTCCCCCCTCTTATTTAGTTGGCTGCTGTATGTATCCCTGGATTGGGTTTGGCCCCTGCCATAGTTGCTGGACCTCACCCCAGGGATGTAGGGATGTAGTAGCTTTTCCCCTGTGCCCCTTTTGGGGATATTTTTGGTAAGCTTACCTCAGTGGACTCATGTTGTTCTTGTCTTTTTGTGCATGACTTACTTCACATAGCATGATTTCCTCCAGTTCTTCCCATGTGGAAATATGCTTCATGCGTTCATCACTGCATGTTAGGGATGCATAGTACTCCATTGGATGTGTGTGTGTACCACAGTTTTCGATCCATTCGTCTGTTGAAAAACAAGCACTTTTTCATCAACATGCTGTGTTTCTACTTTTGACGGACACCACAGCAAAGTGCCTTTAGACTTTTCCAAGCATTCTGAGTCTTGTTCAATATTTTCCATCGATAAAATAGGTTTTGTTACTTCCTTATTACTGGATATTGAATTTGTTATTTTTATATTAAATAATTTCATATAAGATCTTCCACTGCTTGAAAAATAAACTATTGCAGCCTTTTCCAGTTGTCCAAGTTTTAATTCTTCAAAAGGAATTTTACCCAGGTGAAGGTTAGATGGTCTAAGGGCTCCAGAAACTTCACCTTCATTTGATTTCCTTTTTTGCATTTTGTTATTATCCCTGGGACTCACATTCTGAGAAATAATGTGAGGCATTGGCAATACTGTCTTCTGTAGTTTTGAACATAGTAGCCACATTAGTAGTTCATCACTGACACGCATGTCATCACAAATGATATTAACTGCCCATTGCTGCTTATGCTTTCTCAAAAATTTACAACAAACTGTGACTTACTCGTGAAGCCAAATAATCCAGTTTTGCTGTTCCAGACCTCATCAGGCTCATTTCTTGTTTATTCCACTAAAAAGAATAGATTCCCAGTTGAGGAATCATTAATAAACTCTCACTTAAGTGCATAAATCTTAGATATGCTCACCACTGCAGTGTTACCGTAGTCAATACATTCCACTCAAAATAATTTTCTTAATAACTGCTGTGTAAATGGCATGGTCACCAGATTACTCAGCAAGAACAAGCTCTCCCACTGGAGGTTTAATAAAAATTTCCCTTTTCCTGGAGATTTTTTTTCTTTCATTTAGAGAATTTGCTAGTCAAATAAGTACATGTTCATTCTCTGTGAGCGGAATGTGAAAACTTGCTGTGTATTGATGTTAGAAACATACACTTCAACTTTGGTATTCAAATAAAGTGTCGGCTGAGGAAATCTTTGATGTATGGTATAGAAAACTTACATATTTTTGTGAAACACCTTGATTTAAGTCCTGGATAAAAGTCTGTGATGCAAAGCTTACTAATTTCTGGCTCACATAACTTTCATCAAGAATATGTGCAGAACTGGGGGCAAAGTTTATAAGTTTATTTAAATCCCTCTTTCAAAGTTTGGGTTTGGGTTTGTTTGTCTTTTGTAATTTGGACCGATGTTTCATTTTATAACAAACTGGTGGTTTTAAAGGCACCATATACTTGTAGAACTCATTAACTTATCCATTTTGATTTCAGAATATTTAACTGTGCCGCTTTTATTTATCTTATTACAATAATGGTTGTTTCCTATTTTGCCTTTCAAAGAAGCAGCAAATTGCTTATCCTCACTTGTGTTAGGGCCCTTTTCCACCACACAGTCTGTCCTGTCATAATATTTTCCCCCCAAAGCATGAACCAACAGTTTAACTTTCTGATTGATATGTTGCCATCCATCATACCATGCTATACCGAGTTGGCCAGCTGACTCCCTGCACAGTTTCACTGCCTTAATGGCCTCGCCACGAAATTCTCTTCAAACCAGCTGGCTTCTCCGCTGGGCTATTCACATCTCGAAGATCTAACAAAAATCACCCACTCGCTTGCATGGGTGTGAACAGGAACTCTGGCAACTCATCTGAAACAGCTCTAGACGTATTTTCTTCCGCTAGTTGCTCATTCACAAAATAACCATGAAAGGTGAATGGTCAATCTGCCGCCATTTCTAACATTCCTTATAAGAGACCATCCTCTAGATACCCACCTATCCACAGTCTTGTTTTATTAGAATCATATTTTGGACATTTTTCAAAGTTGCTAATCTCTGGTATTTTTGTTTCTATCATCTCTCGATCTTTATCATTTCTACTAAGCTGACAATAAAATTTTGAGGGACTATATGTATGAGCTAGATACACATATTCTTCGCTTCCAATGCTTAGATTAAAGGAAGAATCATAGTAACTTTACAGACTCAATGAAGACGAGAGGGACTTTGATAGTGTGCTGCACTGTACAGAGCCTCAATTAAGAAGAAATTCTTTCACACTACAAATGGAGATCGTAAATCTACTAAATGACAAAATCAGCTAGGGTGCACAAGAACTGAGGCATGAATGATACACGTCAATAACCCTCTGTATGAGGAAATAAAATTCCCAAACTTTCTGCATGTTTCTCTTGTCCAACTAGATCATTCGCACCTAATGACTTCAACTAAATAGCTAAGACATTCTCTGAAAGTTTCACTCTCTAAAAAAAAGAAAATTTGGGTCATTTTCACAAATATCTTTAATTAAAACTTCTTCCTGGTAACCATAGTCAACAAATATTACATTAACTTCTTGTTTTAATACTTGAGTCAACAGAGCAGCCTTATACCACCTGCCATCTTTGGAATACTTAGCAACAGAAGCAATCTGCCCAATCTGATAAGGAACAGAATTAATGTATTCATAATTCTGAGTTTGTTCCATTAATAGTTTCAGGTCTTTTAACTTACATTGGAGCTGGCATGAAAAGTCACCTGGTCCCGAGTGACAAAATCACTTACCTTCCTTATAAGGCTGGACTGACCCAAGTCTTCCAGTTAAAAGGAAGGGGTCTCTAAAGCTAATAAATTACCAGCTGGGGATTTTCACAAAGATAAGTTATTTACTTCTAATTTATTTGAATGGCATATTTTGTATTTAGGTCCTTCAAGAAAGGAAGACATGACTTTCGTAGTATTCACTTTGCTTTTAGATTTTAAATTTAAAATTGAATACTCATGGATTTGGGAAAATTTTCCAATTCCACCTCCCAATATTCTGCATATCCTGGTTGTAACATGAGGGAGACAGCATCAATATTTTCTGAGGCTTCAATACTCTGAATATTTATGATGTACTTCTCGTCATTTTTTCCGTAATTTTGATTAAAACTATTTTCTTCAAAATGATTTTTTTAATAATCAATTGCTGTTCTCACCCATATGTCTTCAAGAGGAAATAAATGTGCAAGTGCTCAGCACATAGCTAAGGCAGGCAACTCATGAAACTCTGGAAGCAAAATTTGCACGTAAAAATTTTGTATGGAAACGGTATTCCATAATCCACAAAAACCACATTTATCTCATAACCATTAATTTCAGTGATAATAGCTCTGTAATAATGTCTGTCCTTGCTGTATCAAACACAACAAAATAAGCCATGTCCTGGACCTCTTAGAGTCAGTTCATCAGCTTCACACAAATCATATAATTTATTTATATCACTCATTATTTCTTGAAACGCCTTCTGATGATCATTAGTATGTACCCAGAAATTGGAAGGGTTTAAAACATATGCTACAAAAGTTAGTTAGGTAGCCTCTCTCCCCATTTCTAGAGTGTTAATGGGAAAGGCTACTTGCAAAATCTTTCTCAAGTAGAGGGCTTGTTGATTGTTCAATATGTCCAAGACAACTTCCAATTGCAAATCTGTTCACATCTTAAGTGCTCATCCATCTCAGCATCTTCCAGATTTTTAAACCAGACCCTGGACAGCACGTTTGTGTGCCCACCGTCTTCAGCTTACACGTAGAAGTAATTGAGCTTGAAATGTCACATCATATAAATCCTCACTCTTATTGAGCCAATCAATATGTGCATGAATGATTTATCCTAACAAAGCTTGTTTAAATATACTCATTTGAAATGTTCTTGCATCTCCATCTGGATTGTTTAAATATGTCAAACAACATGGAAATGAAAATAATGATACTAAAATAAAATCCTATTTAAGTTTCATTACATAAATGGAGGGTATAGCTTCACTAATGCCATAATCCATAGACCAATTTTTTGCTTGATCATTAGGCAACAGTTGCTGAAGAACTCCTCTATGCCACTGTCCATTTCTCCTTTTGGCATACAAAGTAGTCCAAACCTCTCCCTGGTAGGAGGATTTTCTTGACTGATAATGTCATAATTCTAGCTCTGAGATCCATTTCATTAACTGACAGTCAAATTTACTGGGATCTAATGCAGATGATATATTTATATGTTCAGTACTGCCTACTGACAAAGATGGTTGCAACTTATCCAGCACATGTTGTATATCAATAAAGTATCGTTACTATTTAGTGGTAATCCAGGTCCTTATAATAAATAAATCTGGCATTATAATAAACTATAATAAATCTGGCACTTGTTGAGGGAATTCATTTACTATGTCCACAATAAGATGAAATGAGTCACCATCAAGAAGTCTTCCTAATTGTAAGTCAAGAACCTGGGTTATAATTGTTGGCACTTCAAGAAGGACACTTGCCGAGGTAAAGTGCTTGTACATAACCTTTCACTTGTAATCCTGTTAGTGGCTTGAAATATTTTAAAGCCTTAGAGGATCACTTTTCTCTAAGTTGGCAAAAACACCAAATACTATCCGTGGTTGACGCTCAAATACACTGCTATGCGCTGACGCAACCTGTGTCCTGGGAACGTGTAGTTCTTCTGCATGATCTTTGAGGAGTACTGTGTAAAGTCCATGCTTCCTCTCCGCGGCCCTCCCTCTCCGCGGCCCTCCCTCTCCGCGGCCCTTCCTCTCCGCAGCCCTCCCTCTCCGCCATTCTCCAGATAGTCTTTCGTGAAACATAATTTATCAGAGTCCACAATAATTTTTATTTTTGTAATGTATCGCATTTCCCTCTATAATGTGTGGTAATCAAACTCACAGTATTGCTTCTGCCTTGAAGTTTCATTAAAATATCCTTGGAAAGACATTCTACATTTGCTATTGTCAGATCCATATCTGAAAATGTTGGCAATACAGATGCAGACTCCATTTTTCAGAAAACAAATCGTGAGTACTAATTAGCTGCTGCAGCATTGTCAAATTAATGTTACTTAGCTCTGCGTAAATGCGGCATGTAAATAGAAACCTTGAAAATCATTCTACGTATGTATATTCCCCTTAAATTAAACATATTGATAAAATATATAGACGGTATACAAAATTTTGATGAGATAACCACAACTTATCTGTTTACCCCTTCCACACCTCCAAAATTACCACTGAAAGAATCTAAAGAGCATCCAAAACACAAAGACTGTACATCATCACTAGAAACCAGAGAATGAAATCATAATTTGCCAGACACTTCAACAGGTGTCTGCTAGATTGGGCAGGTAAATATAATGGAAGGAAGTCAGTAAGGCCTACAGGAGAGGCCCCCTCCTGTGAGAAAGCTCCTTCTCCTCATGGAGACGGTTTTCAACAAGCCCAACCAAACCAAACTTACCGCCATCAAGGAAATGCCAAGTTGTAGCAACCGTGTAGGAGGAGAACTGCCACTGAGAGATTCCAAGATCGCCCCTCTTTATGGCTCTAGAAAGTCCCATCTGTTTCCCATGGAGAAAAATCAAGATCTCAAAGGAACGGGCAAATAACTAGTTTTCACAAATCTGGTGTTCAGTCTCAAATGGTCAAAAGATAACTTTTCAATGATTAACTAGTCATGAAAAGAGATGCTAAGCTAAAAATCAGGCTTCTAGCTGCAAGGTTGGGGGCTCAAAAGATGAGGTAAGTAGTCTGGTATCAAGAAAATTTACAGTATCAGAAACCTACACAGCATTCCCACTGTGCCCTACAGGGTCACTGTGAGTAGAAGTTGACCCTGCGGTGAGTTGAGACGTAATCATGAAAATGCAAGTTTTAAGAAAATTGAAAACTGCATTTTTGAGGAAAAAGCCCGAGAAAGTATCACCAAGGAATTTTTCCATCTCAACATGGTACCTGCTCACTCCATAAAGGAAGCTAGGGCTGGGCCATAAGAATTTCATTTAAAAACCTTAGCCCATCTGCCCTCCAGCCCTGATATTGCCCCTTTGGACTGTTTGTCCTAAACTCTCAAAGCACATCGAAAAGAAATATGATTTGAGTCCCCCAAGAATGCCCAAGCCACTGGTCCGACGTGGTATGAATGGAAGACCACGGAGGTCTTTAGGGGAAGGTTGGAGACGCAAACACACAGCACTCACAAGTGCATGCAGACCTAGACATATGCCAGCATGATGAACAACAGCTTCCCATTTTGATGTTTTTACTTAGTAAAGGTGTCTATAATTTTTGTAGCAATGCTTTTTTATTTACCTTAATATATCATAGCCCAAGGAAAGCCCCAAGGCACAGTGAGTTGAATAAAATATTGCGCATACTCCTATAATCGCTCAATCATCAAGCAATGCATCTGGTCTTCTGGGGAATTTCAAAGCAGAGAGGGCTGTGAAAATCCAAGGCTTGTCTACACAAAGCTGAGGCCCAAGGCCAGGACTATCAAGAAACAGATTTCTGAGGCATTTGATTTCAACCAGCTTGAGAAACACAAAGAAATCTACGTTGTTGTCAGTCCTATGAGTACATTGACTGCTTAGAAAATAAATTGCTTCTTGCGTTATAGTTTCTACGCATACTGGGAATTTACTAGTTATTTTTTCAAGATGGTTGAGAAACAAGAAGACTGAACATAAAGAAGTTTGAAAAAAGGCATGTCCATGAGCCTATAATTGGCGCATACAAAGGAGAAAGAAGTATGTCCTTTTGAATGAACACCAAAGGTCCCCACTATGGAAAACATTCCTAATCAGAGAGACAGAATAACGTATAGTGCGAATGCCCATCCTCTCCCCAATGCTGGCCCAACAGGAGCACAAAGAAAGTAAGTGCCCAGTGCCACGGATGAAGTTCCTATCCTTAAACATCTGAAGACAAACTGCAAAATTTGGAGACAATTCGTGAAAAATTATAAACTAGGAACTGAAAACCAAGGCAATTATTTTACACAATATATAATTTCATTATTTAAAGACACAATTTAAATTAAAAAGTTCAAGATGCAAGCTTTATTCAGTGCTGCATTCCTGAGCGTATCACTGCACGTGGAGAGCACTTTGTTGTACGTGGGATTGGATGTCAGGAAACTTGAGCTTTACTTGAGACTCAATTGAATTGTATAAATTTGAGGGAACTGTTTGTTTTTTCTTAAAATCGGATTCTAAGTCTGAAAAATGAGAAGGTTAAATTGAATTAGGGTTTTTCAAACCATTTTAGTAGCAGCAGAAGAAAGCTCTCTTACCCTGATGTAAGATTCAAAAAAAATAAAAAAACATCTATGAAGTGGATCACCTTATATTTATGTCCTATAAATATAAACTCATTTATTATAAAGTCAGTAAAAGAGAATAATTAAGAAATTAGTAGAGCAATTAAGTACTTAGGATGAAGTATCTCAAAGTATAATTTGTCTTATTAATTCTTTTAATATTGCAGTATTCTCAAAATCAGATTCAAAGAGTGCACCTGCTTACAAAGTTATACATGATCAGAACAAATAGGTTCAGATAAAGATGTGGTATAGTTATACTTACATATTTAATTGTACTAATTGGTACTCCTCTCTGCTTTTAAATTTAGTTTATAATATCTATTTAAATAACAGACTACATAGCTTTAAAAATTATATTCAAGTGTAAAGTTCAGGCTTCTGAATCAAATTTAAAAGAAACATTCTCAGAACCACAGTTCTGAGCTTTGAGGAAAATACCAAATAAGTCCCAACATGTTGCTACTCATTTCAAATAAATCCAAACACACAGATTTATTGCCAACACAGCGTGTTCACACATGTTTCTGCAGTTAGTGAAAGCCTGCAGACAAGTTCTCTCAACTATACACTTGTGCCAAGGATTTTTCCCCCATACAGGATACCTGCTCATTCTTTCGACACAGCAAGAGCTGTTCTCTAAGAATTTCCTCAGGAAATCTTAGCCACTGACCACTAGAGTTCTGATCTTGACTGTCATACTTTGGCTCAGAAAACCCCAGGAGCATTAAAGGAAACACAATTTGAGTCTCTGAAAGATGCCAAGACTCCAGTTTTACAGGATCCAAATCAAATAACATAGTTCTTTATGGAAGGAAACACCAAGAAACAACAGCTTCACATCGTGGTAGTTTGTTTAATAAAAATGTCTGTGCTTTTTTAAGAGAACAAGACTCAGAATTTTCCAAAGCAAAATGCAGCCACAAGACAAACAAAAATGGACAGCTGCACATGAAGACATGCTAACTGGTAGAGTATGATCCAGAACCAACGGCACGAACGGAGGAAGTCCGAGCGGCACTAATGGCATGGTGAAAACCAAGGTACCAGGAGCTGATGGAATGCCAACCTCAATAGTCCAACAAGCTAACTCATCTATGCCAAGACGTCTGGAAGACACCAACCTATGCAACTGATTGGAAGAAATTTACAGCCATGCCCATTTCAAAGAGAGAAGACCAAGAAGTATGTATAAATGATTATATAACACTTACAATCATATGCAAGTATAATTCTGCTGGAAATGACTCAGCAACAATTGCAGTATTATATCCTTAGAGAGCAGCCAGAAATTCAAGCTGGATTCATAAGAAGATGTAGCACTAGGGAATCATTCTGATGTCTGATAGACCTTGGCTTCAAGCAAAGAACACTAGAAAGCTGTTTACTTGTATGTTATAAACTATGCAAAGGCATTCAATTGTGTGGATTGTAACAAACTATGGAAACACTGAGAAGCATGGGTATTCCTAAATAGTTCATTGTACTCCTGAGGAACCTCTGTTCCTTCGTATATTCCAGGTTGTCTTACACATACAACCCGGCGATAGTTATACTAATGTCTTACTGGCATGTAAGATGACCAGTCATGAGAATGCAGATGAGATTCCACTCGCTACTATATGTAGCATCGGCAAAGTATATCCCTACAAATGTATTTGAATGTACATAGATACATCCAAGGATACTGTAGAGTATACAGGGGGGAAAGTTGTGAAAATGTTTTAACTATAAGCCAGCACCTTGAGAGAATAACTCACTGGACTTTGGGACTTATAACCAGTCTCAGAGGACAACTGGGTCAATTACCATAACTAAGTCCACAAATGTAAATAATGTTCTACAGCCAACTTAAGTGAGTAATGACAAGGGTCTTAAAAACGTGAAACTCGCCATCTCAGATGCAGCTATTGGTCTGAGAAAAGAAAACCAAAAACAATTACTCCAAGGACTAATGGGCCATGGGAAGCAGAGTCAACACCAGTCTGAGACCATTTGAAGAACTAAATGGTACCCAGCTACCACTAACATGTGTCTGATCAGGACCCCAATAGCAAGTCCCGGATGGAAAGAGAAGAACAAAACAAAGCACCAACAACTATAGAGCCAAATCCAAAACCAAACCAAAGACCAGAATCACTGGCCTGGTAGAGACTAGAGTAACCTCTGAGACCTTAGTCCTTAGATACCCTTCAAACTGGAACTGAACTCGAATTTCAGTTCAACAGTAGACAAGCATATGAAATGAATGATGAAACTGGGGGGAAATCTACTCCTCAATACAAATAGCTATATGATATAAGAAGCATTTTCAAAAAAAGAAAGCAAGATCAGGAAGGAGCAGGAAAGAAGAACAAAAAAGAAGCAGGGAACTCAAGAAGGAGGAAAGAGTACTATTAAATTTATGGTATTGCAACCATTAAGAAGAAACAAAATAGATATAAATTGTTGAATGAAAAATTATTATTCTCTGTAAATTTTCATGCAAATACCAATTTTTTAAAATGTAGCCAAGTACTATCCAATTCTTCTGGTCTCAAACTGAAGTACGTGTTCCTGGTTCTTCTCCCATTTTCTCCATGTATGTGTGTACATCAGATTATTGCTACAAAAACATAACTTTTATTAAATTTTAAAATATTAAGTTATGCTTCTCAACACATCCTCTATTCAAGTCTATGCATTAATGAT
This sequence comes from Tenrec ecaudatus, assembly GCF_050624435.1. NCBI lineage: Eukaryota > Metazoa > Chordata > Mammalia > Afrosoricida > Tenrecidae > Tenrec > Tenrec ecaudatus. The sequence goes on from NC_134537.1 coordinate 149,845,131, forward strand.
GGTGGTGTTCCTTCCCCTTTCCCAAGAATCCTGAACTTTTCCATTTATACCATGTCAAATGGCACTTTGGGCATCCTGGACGGACTCAATTCATGTCTGTTGCAAATGTTCTTTGAGTTCTGGGAACAAAAAAATGTTTGAAGGGGCAAAGTTAGGGTGGATGGGATTCGGTTTGCCAATACAATTTTCACAGAACAATCAGTACTACCCTTGAACAATGAGCAAGCACAGGTCTCAATGAAGGGGAAAGCACAATTTTCCTGACCGTGTTTCATGATGCAGTTTCCAATTTTCTTCGAATTTCTTCAATAGAAATACCCATGATTATGATGTGTTCTTTGAGAAAATCCATCAGGATTATCCCTCTGGATCTCAAAGACAGTCACCTCAATCTTCTGCATTGACTTCTCTATCTTTAATTTAACTGGCCCAGCAGGTGCCCTCAGAAGTCACTATTTTTGTTGGGCTTTTAATTTGAAGGTAGCCTAAAGAGACTAAGACCAGCACATTACGGAGAGAACTTGTCTGCAGTCACCCAGTGATTACAGACACAGGTTTAAATGTGTTTTGTTTGGAGTAAACCTGGGCATGCATGAATGAAAACCTTAGTTGCAATTTGTTTTTACTCACTCTTATCTTTAATAATTCACTTAAAAATAATAAGGCATCAAATGTTAAATATTTTCAGGAAAGATATTAAATTTTCCAACTCCCCTGCCAAAATAGTGATAAGACTGAAATTGTGTTATACTTTTCGAAAATATCTTTAATTTATATTCAATAAAAGATAACTGGATGTTCACATCTGATTTTGCACTCAACGTGTTGCAAAGATTATTTTGGGTGAAGTATACAAAATCAGACCACATGAGGAGCTAATACCAAGGGCTCAAGCAGAAAGCAAGTGTTTTGAGAATGATGACGGCAACAAAAATACAAATATGCTTGACACAATGAATGGATGTATGGATTGTGAAAAGGGTTGTATGAGCCCCCAATAAAATGATTTAAAAAGAAAATCAGACCACAAATAGGAAATTACAGATAAGAGTTTAGAGAAAGAAAAGTTTTAACAGCCTTTTGATAGAACTGAGGTTTATTCATAGATATTTACCAGATCTCTATCTGTGGCAGTGTTTAGACATTAGTTGCATTGTGCAATGTTAAAATAATAAATTCTTTTGGTAATATTAATCCAAAATGGGTCCCGAGAAGAGAAAGGTTAAATATATCTAAAATACTCACCCTCCAAACTGCTGTACCACAACATCATCTCTGACATCAACTACCACCTTCTCCCCTTAGTATCTCTCTTTTGTCCCAATCTTCTGAAATTCACTGCAATGTCCACCCACAACTCACAATGGAAAAGGAAACAGCTCTTATCCTGTGGGTGCTGGTAAAGGCCAAATTCAAATTTGAGACATCCATTTGGAAGACCCACCTCATCCCCAAGAGAGCAGAAGCTGGTTTCATGAGATCGGGTGACAGACGGCAAATCAATTCCCAAGAACTGAGGATCTAGCAGAGAAAGACGCATCGGAAGCAGGCTCTGAAGGTTGCTGTCCACTCCTGCCTCAGCTTGCTGGCTGGCAGTGAAATCCTCCCCCCCCCCCCACTTTTGGTGTGGCTGATTTTGTACCAGCTGAATGGCATTCACGATGCCACAATTAAATCCTTCTAGTATCTTCCTCACTGTCTCTTACCTGGGCACATTGGGAATAGGTCATTTGGTGGAAATTAATAGAGACTGACTAAATGAGCCATGAATAATTCACTGTACTACAAATGTTAATCTATTGTATTTTGTGTTATGGTATTAAGAAATCCATTGTTCTATCATGCATTTTAATGGAATTATTCTTAAAAAATGGGATTGTTAAGCCAGCATGATTCTGTAAGATACAGTAGCTAATTTGAATATATTAGTACACTGAACTAAGCAGAGCTTTGGAATATTGATATTTCACATTATACATCATGCCAAATTATATTCTTTAATATGACCACCTATCTAATGAGAAAAGGCATTAAATATTGAGATACTATATAGCTCACAGTAGCAAACATAAGACTTCTAAATCTCTAATTTTGGGGGAAGGGAGTTTACTTTTTATCACTGAAAAATATTGTCAGTTGTTTTCCTTGAAATGACAAGTGTGCCTCATTCATTTTGAAACAATGACTGCCATGTCTCCCAATCTGAATAACCGAAGTTTGCCTGCTGTTTGTCTTTAAGTAAAAGTGGTAATACGTGAGGGCAATAAATCCAGCTCAGCTGGATTCTCCAACAATTATATAACACACTTTTCCTTGGATCAAATGGCATAGCTCAATATGCATGGATCAAAGGACAATTTGTAAGAGCTAAAACTATAGCAATCTAAGTAAAAAAATAAGCATAATCTTTATGATCTTTGCTTATGCAATAGATTCTTATAAAGAACACCAAAGGCATGAACAGAAAAAAGATAAAACAGGTCAATTGAACTTCTTATAAACTAAAATTGTACGTGCCAGTGGATTCCAACAAGAAAGTTAAAGACAATCTACAGAAGGGTAAAAATAGTTGCAAATCACTATTTTATGAGACTAGATATTTAAAATCTGACGGCTGAAAAAGATTATGCAATTAAAATGTGAACAAAGGATTTGACTACACGCTGACCCAATGAAATTCCACAAATGAGCAATAGATCTATGAAAAGAGGCTCAATGGCACACAGCAGTCCCCCAAATATCAGCTTCTAATTAGTACTTGCCCTTTAATGTTTTGTAAACTTGCCCTCACTGTGAAACAATTGAACCAACTCCTACTTCCAATAATCTCTTCAACCCAATCACCTTCACTTGCTGATGTACAACTTTTAAATCACAGAAAAGTCTTTGAGACGTTTCTTGCACTAACCCACCAACTTCTCGGTCATCAAGCGAAATGCATCTCATAGTGAAGAAGCAGAACTAACTGTTCGGGAGGGTTTCTATGACTACGAAGCTCACAGCTCAGAACCAGCAACCTGGGTGGTAGCGGCCCAACATTCAACCCGCTGTTCCACTGGGATTCCTTTCAGGCACGAAAAGTAGGGCTAAATAAGAACTACATGCGCCCATTCAGATTTATTTACCAATTCTCAAAGGCAATTGGAAAGGCTCTCATCCTGACCAGGGCCTGCCTGTAGTCATTAGATTTCTTTCAGAAGTTTTTACCCCTAAAAATAGTTCTCTGATAAATATCTTTTTACGTGTATCTTGATATATATATCTCAAAATGAGATTATTATATCAAAGGAGATGAGACTTTTAAAATTTAATAGGTATTTGTGATCCTTCGGTTTTGTGTCAACTTGGCTAGGCAGTGGTTTGGCAGTTAAGACCTAGTAATTTCCTGTGATGGGTAATCTCTTCTACAATGGGATCTGCCTTAGAAGATAATAGCCTCTTTGCAGTCATTTAAAAAGATGTTTCCTCAGGGGCCTACTTCACACATGCTATGGAAAAGCTTGCTTGTGTTTTGCTGGATCTGGATCTTGTCTCTGACTCATCATTCTCTGCTTTGGGGATTTGAGTCATCAGTTTCCATTTCATCTTGTTTTCCTGGGAGTTGTCAGTGGCCTTCCCATTCCGTCTGCTGACCTGGGATTGATTTGCCTTTGCAGTTACCACTCTATCATCTTCCTGCTGGTCTTGCTTTCATCACCCCTGTGGCTGTGTGAGTCAGGAAGTCTCCAGCCTAACACCTGATGCAAACATTTGGAATCTCCCAGAACATGGACATGCCTGCTTTGACACCCTCCCTCCTTCCTTATTTCTTTCTCTCTCTCTTCCTCTTTTTCCTCTCTTCTTTCCTCTCTATACATGCAAAAATGCACACACTTCATTGGCTTTGCTTCTCTAGAGAACCCAACCTAAGACTTTATGACAAGATTACTTGGAAGTATATTGTAACAATTTATTCTCTAAATCCTCACTTGTTCTAGGTGTTCATTCACATATTTACTAACCTAATGGATGAAGAAGAAAGTGTTATTTTCCTTTTTATTTCTCATAGTAATTGTGGTGAATAACAAAAATTTATGCTAAGGATCTGTTAAAGTGGTGATGCACAGCATCTGACCACTAACTCCAGGAGAAAGAATCGCCATCAGTCCAAGGCTAATATCTATAAAGTAGATGTCAAACATGCCTCCATCATCCAACTTTTTAATCAATTCTGACACCAGTCGTTCCTTCCATAACACTCTCTTCTTTTGGGGGTTAACACTTCATTTAAATGGCCACACAGAACTCACAAGTTACAATCCAGAATTGCGAATGACCCAAGATAGAGTTCTCAGTTAGGATAGCTTCTTCTTGGTTATTCTCCAAGTTAGGCCTTTCTCTGCCTTTTAACCCCTAAGCTCTTGCTCTGGCTTAGCCTCTGTCCTGCTTGACCAAGGGTTAGCAAGCTCTTTAGCTCCACTGGTAAGGGTCCAGAGGCAATCCATTCTGTGAGGAGACCTGCTGAAGGTTCTATTGCTCTGTGAGTTGACACGCCTGTTTCTTCTGAGGAATGCTAGGAAGCCTCCTACCTGAGGCTGTCGGCTCTCTTGCTCTGTGGTTTCGCACACACACCTTAGGGGTCTGCACTGTGAGTTCCCACACACCCTTTAGGCACCTGGCTCTGTGAATCAGGAAGTCCGTGTCTCACATCACTCCTGATTCTGCTTCCACTGTTTGTCTAGTGCTGCTGCTTGCTGTGTCATGCTGTCCTGATGTTCTGGCTCTCTGACTCCTGAGTCTAGGAGATTCTCAGCATAGGGACCCCTGGTACAAATACATGCTCCATTTCCCGCTCTTCCTTCTTGATGGCAGTTAGATCCCCTCTCTGCTCTGTAGTTGGCTCTCCTTTAGGCCTAAAGGAATGGCAAAGTTGATCAACCCCTTGTTAAGGTTTCATAATCAAATTTTGCATGTTATTACCACCAGAGAGGGTGCATGCATCTAATTTGCTTTGTTAGAAAGCTGCCCTACCCCCTTCATGCACTGTAAGCATGACATTTATATAGCCCCATCCAATTATTTTATATAATTCATAATACTAAGGCAATACCACCGCTTCTCTGCCAGTTTGTCTAACTGTGGTGGCGAAGGCTATATCACTGGTATTTCAATTGCCGTTAGGGTCACCCACAGTGAATGGGTTCCAGCAGAGTTTACAGATTAAGGACAAACTATGAAGAAGGAATAGGCTATCCACTTTTCAGGATTCAGCTACTGAAAACCTCATGGATAACATTGAAACCTTGTCAGATACTGAGCACCTCATAGAGGCTAAGGAAAAGCAATTTATTGTACTACAGGATACTAACCTATATAACATGTTATAGCTGCCCCCCCATCTTTGTTATTTATTGATTCTTATATTCTTTTCTGTGTAAGTATGTTATTATGTATGTACCTCAATCTGGTCCTCATTTCCTTTATTGATTTGGGATTCCTTTCTTCCATAAGATTATCTATTTTACTATTAAGATGCATATATAATTTCCTTCCAAGTCTATGGTTTTTTGAAAAGTTCTGCTTCCACTTATATTTTTATTGTGAGGAATGAAAGGTTATTAATAGAAGAATTAGGAGGTAAAATAATCTGAAAACAGGGAAAAATAACCGTTCTCACCAAAAGATAGCCATGGCAACAGTTCAGTGCTTTTTTCATTTTTTACTTTTAAACTACTTAAAATATACAAAATCGTATGTCAGATAATGTAACATAACCCATAACTCAACACTTGGATTAACAGGTCCCAACATTTTGCCATCTTGCTTCAGCTCTTTTAACTGAATGTTTGCCCTGTCCTGCTTGTTTTCCGTTCATACAAACGTGGTTCAGGGAATTGCTTAAGGTAGCCCTTTAGCCACAGTGCTTGTTACGCCCACCACATTGCTGGATAGGATCTTGTGATAGTTTGTAATGATGTAAAGAGGTGATTATTGGACCATACAAATAATCTATATGGACCCCTAAGGCGGGGATTGCTTAATATAGTCGTTGCAAAAATGAATGTGATATGACCTGGCACAATGTGGTTGTGGTGGGACTTGTCTACTCAAAGAGCCAGAGAGTTGAGTGTCCACGCACCAACCGATACCAAGAACTTTGAAACAATTACTACTCAGTCAGGCCAAATGCCTGTCCGAGAGGCCGAGGACCGGAGCGTGGTCTGCCTGTGGCCATCGGGCTATCATTATTAGTCAAATTATTAGCTTTCTCTGCATCAAAAATGAGGCTCTCTCCTGCAAAGAGTTATTTATGAAGAGGCTCATTATGGTTAGGAGATCCAGACACACCAAATTCATCTTTAAATTTGTTACCCAAAACCAAATTCCAGCATGCTTTTTGGTACAAATTGATAAGTTGATTCCAAATTTTGTCTGAATATGTAATTAAATTTTAAAAAGAAAAGTTATAATATATAAGAAAGTTGGAGGATTTACCAACCTAGTTTTAAGACATCAACTCATATCACTGAAAACACCGCATACCAGCATGTCATTATTATTGTTAGTTACCACCGAGTCAGTGCCGACTCATCATGACCTTGTGTGCAACAACACAAAGCACTTCCTGGACCGGTGCCCCTTTCACACTGTTGCAATGTGTGCGCCCATTGTTAAAGCCACTGGTGTCAAGCCACCTCATTGAGAGACTTCCTCTTTTTCATTGACTCTACAATTCACTGGCATAAAGCTATATAATTCAATGGGAATTAGGAAATCTAGAAATTGGACCTATACATAGGAGGGGATACTCCCCCCCCCCAAAAAAAGGGAATTGTGCTGGGTGGAGTTTTTATGCTACATATTTTCCCACTAGGTGAGCATCAAGCAACTCGTTCTGAGTTAGTGCACCCAGTGGTGTCACCAGGGAAGGTTCTTTCCAGTCATAGTGAACATTTTTTTTAAAAGCAGTTTTGCTCAAATCTCATTTTTTGTGATGGTCAATTAAGAGAACAGCGCATGGCTGTGAAATTTTATTCCCTACTCGGAAAGAAATGCCACAGAAATTGTTGTGATGTTAAACAGGGCTTATGATGACAACACTATGGGAAAACCTGAAGTGTACAAGTGATTTTCGCATTTCAAAAAAGAGTGAAATGTTGATTGATGACAAACCTCATCTGAACATTCATTAACTTCCTGAACAGACAATAATGTCGACTGATTATGCATATGGAGTTCATTCTACCAGGTCAGACTGTTAATCAAGCTTTCTGTTCAGAGGTTCTGAAAAGGTAGTGTAACAGTGTGTGATCAAAAAGCCAGATCTGCAGCAGATGGGGGACATTGTTTGCCACCAAGACAGTGCACCTGCTCATTCAGCCATCTCAGTGCACCAGTTTGGGCAAAAAAAAAAGCATGCCTTTCTTGCCCCATGCACCTAACTCACCTGACCTCTCTGTGTGGGACCTCGTTTTGTTTCTGTGAATGCAGGGGGACATGAGAGGACAGCAGCGATTTGATGAAGTAGAAGAGGTGAAGAAAAACACGAGGGATGACTGTCAGTCATCCAAACAGGTGTTTCCAAGAGTAGAATTGCAGATTTGAAAAAAGGGTTTAAGTGTCATGGAGAGTACTTTGAAGGTGATATGGTTGTTTGGTAAAAAATTTTAAATACATAGTTTTGAAAAAAATTCCATTTGGGGGTGGGAGGTAGGAGTGTGCCCCTCATATATATCCCAGTGCTTTTCATCAAAATACCAGAGTAATTCACTGAGAAGGATAATCTGTTCAGCAAGGATGCTATAGCAACTGGACATGCAAAAAGTGTAATAATAAAATTCTGGAAAAATCAAAATATCCATGAACAATAAAAGCAATGGAGACATGTAAAGATGGCATATCATAAAATGGAACATTATTCAGCAGTAAAATAAAACAAAGTATTGATACAAGGATCAATATCAATACACTACAACATGGATGAATATCAAGATAATTAATGCTAAAAGAAGGTGGACTGAGAAAGGGAGTATACATTGTATGATTCCATTTATATAACATTCTAAAAGGACAAGCGAATCTAATGACAAATTAGATAAGAAAGGATGTGTAAGTACTGTGGGACCAAAGGAAATGAATGGGGTGATAAGTCTATTATGTTGATTGTAGTAGTTTATAGATGTTCACACATGATGCATATCATCAAAATATACACTTAACAGAAGTGCAGTTTATTTGGGCTGCAAACTGACCACAAGGTCAGCAGTTGGAAACCCCCAACTCCTACCTAGGGAAAAAATGAGGCTTTTTACCCCTGTAAGGAGTTACAGTCTTGGAGACCCACAGGGGGTTTTCCACCCTGTCCTGCAGGGGTAGAACCAACACAATAGCAGGGAGTCTGTGTTGTAAGCAGGTTGTTAAATAAGCAAAAATGATCAGAGACTGAGTACAACTTAAAGAGTTTTATTGGGTAAACCCAGACTCAGCGCTTAGGGCCCACACCAGACTCTTGTCTGGTGTGGAGCGTGGAACCCAAGCTTAAAACTGGCACAAGATTTTATAGGCATAACACACCCAGCTGTCTTGTTTTTTTTTTCTTTTCTGTTTTTTTTTTTACATTTTATTAGGGGCTCATACAACTCTTATCACAATCCATACATATACATACATCAATTGTATAAAGCACATCCGTACATTCTTTGCCCTCCTCATTTTCAAAGCATTTGCTCTCCACTTAGTTTTTTTTCTTAAGCAGAACTTTGTATTATCTTTTAGCTTGCAGTTTTTCCAAAAGCTGCTTGTACCAGCATGTGGTTTTTCTAAAATGCTGCAGAGTACAGAAGTGGGATATTTTGCAATTAGGCTGACATTTGCGCAAGCTTGGGCAAAGCCTGTCGACTACTGCTCTTATTTCAGACCCAGACTCAATTTTAACTTCCTTATCACAGTTTGATATTTTGTTTTTGACATGGACCAACACAATAATCACAATAGACTCGACGATCATGAAAGTGGCATAAGATGGTAAAAGTTTCCTTCGGTTACACATAGGATCAAGAACTCAGAACTCACTCAACGGGTAAAAGAAGCTGTAAAATAAACCCAGCACACAACTACTGTCTGTTAACAATGGAATGGCAGAATTGACGATAAGTATCTGTCTTTTCTATTACTACTGAAAGACACAATGTGTTACGCTGATTTTATTGGTCGTCCAAAGAGCATATAAGATCTCGTGTACAGTAAGTGATGTCTTGCATATGTATACAAATGTCTATTTTTAAACAGAGGATGGTGTGAAAGAAACGGACTTCAAATTAGCGAATGAAATTGGAACAACAGAAAGGGGGTAAACTTTATTAAAATTAATACTACTAATGTTAGCAACTTTATTAACGTGTCTGCATCATGTTAAAAAAAGTAACACATTAAACACGTTTTGAGCTGAACTGCTGGAAACAGCTTGTCTTCTTTACCAATTTTCAAAGAGTGAAAAATAGTAAAAGGTTATGTAAATTTAAATACTGTCTCAAGGGGTGCATCCAATAAATATCTCTCCAGACAAGTGCCTCCATAATCTGATATTATGTCTTTGAATCTCCAGAAACAAAATTAGCCAGGAATTAGTGCCCCAAAATCAAACAAGCAAAAACCCTGCCCTCAGGTTGATACCCAGTCCCTGACCCGGATGTGGGGGCAGCTTGCTGCGATCTCCTGGTCCAGGGCAGGCCCACCAAGCCAGGGCATCGAGTCTGAGACACAGCTGCCTGAGAATGCACAGCCCCGGGCTGCCATCGCCAGATGTCTACCACGCACGGTGAAGTCAATGTCAGCAAGGATGGCGGAAGTACTCGCAAAATAAATCATGCTGGTCTCGAGTTCATCGTATCTAAAGAGAGCTTAGACTTAAGACAAGGGAAGCAGCGCGGGTCAGGCAGTTTTTCCTTCTTCCAGAAACTCCAAGAACCTGCCTGACTCACCTGTAACCTGGTGGTGAACCTGAGCGCATGCGTAGAGGGGAAGTCGGTCTAACGCTGCTAAGCATTGCTAGGACTCCAACAGGAAGCTATGGATCCCTCCTACCTGAGGACAGAGCAAGGGAGAAGGGGCCCTCATGTGAGGTTAGAAGCCTAGGTGAGACACCTGTCTACCTTGGTGAGACATTTCTCTCAGGAAAGTGTCAGGGATGGGTTAGAATCCTTGGCTTTGGGTGGTCTCAGGGGGAAAAAAATAGATGCCCAAGAGGTCATTTGTAGAGCAGACATGGTCTGGTAGCGTGCCATCATCCAGCTTCTGTTCTTGTACAGGATTACTGACCACTGCTAACTCACCTGTGGCTGCCGGGGATGGGAACTCAGCAACCATCGATGTACTCATAGGCACGGGTGAAAAAGAATGGCCAGGCATTCTGCACCCGCTAACCAGGTACTCACGATACTAATTCAATGATCCCAAAGTTTCGATGTGATCACGTGCGAAGAAAGTCCCTGTTTTAATAGGAAATAGATATAAAAGCCTCACTAACACATGGCCCTGCAGGGGGACAGCACCAGACACACAGTGTGGGAATTGCGCCTGACCTGATCCCACCACACTGAGGCAAAGCATTGGGGTAGTACAGTGGAACGGCTAGGGAATCGAGCATTGAGGTCCCCAGGGAATGCTGAAGGTGGACTTTGGGGCCAGGGCGTGAAGCCCCAACCGACTAGACTGGAAAACACTCCTAAAGGCCAACAAACAATCCTTGAACTTAAAAAAAAAAAGATATAAAACCATTTGGCAATTTGGGAATCATGTAAACAAATAATAAGCATGTTTTGAGCTGACCGGCTGCAAACAACTTGAATCAGGTTTTTTTCATGTATATTTTTACTTTTTTATGCCTGTTTGGTACTTTTGAAATCATTTTTTTAAAATAACTTATTTTTTAAATTATACTAGTCTCATAAAATAGACCATGCAACTGCTGTAATTTTCTCTATTGACTAGCAATTCAAAAGAGGAATAAACTTGCCCTGAAAGTTTAGAAATTCAATGATAAATTATCTGGGCATGGCTGTTTCATGGAGTAGGCAAAAGTCACTGACTCCCATCTGCATTCTTTCACACACACAGGTCTAGTCAAGATGGATGTTTCCTGTAAAAATGTTGCCATTTTTTACTGTTCTTGAAATGTATCAATTCTTCCTATGTTTTCAAATATATCATTTTCTACCAATTGCCTGTCAGTTTGTATCTAGTCAACCAACTGGTAGAGATCCGTATTTGTGTCTCTTCCAAAGAAAGGTGACACAGCAGAATGTGGAAATTGTTGAACAATATCATTAAAATATCATATGCAACTAAAATTTTGCCGAAGAATATTCACTAACTTTGCAGCAGAACAGCAACAGGGATCTGTCAGAAAATCAGGCCAGATTCAGAAAAGGACCTGGAATGAAGGCTGTCATTGCAGACATCCGATGGATGTCAGCAATAATATCAGAAAATGTGAACCGCCCTGGTGGTGTAGTGGTTTGGGGGTGTACTGGTCATGTGTTGGGCTGTGATCCACATGGTCAGCAGTTTGAAACTCACAGCATCTCCTTGGGAGAAAGACTGGGATTTCTACTCCTGTAAACAATTACAGTCTCAGAAACCCACAGGGGGTCAACTATGAGTCAGCATTGACTTGATGGCAGGGAGTTTGAAGGGTTTTGTTTTTGAGGCGGGGGTATGTTTGTATCTTATTGACTATGAAAAGGAATTCAACTATGAATGACTACCAAACAGCCCCTGGGAAAATATATCACACTTGGAAAAGTGGAGGGAAGGTCAGCAAAACAGGAAGACTATGGAATGGCATGGCGATTTCACCGATCGCTTCAAGAATAACAACAGCGGTGAGGATGTCCCAGGACTCGGCAGTATTTTGACCTGTTGTGCATAGAGTTGCTCTGAGTCCGAACTCACTGGACAGTACCGCACAACCTAACAGTCCCCTATGTGTAGAAAGCATCTTAGACACGGAATAAAACTGGAAGCAAGCTCGGTTACTGTCCTCAAGGTCCTAAGGGGAAAGAAAGATATGACTGGAGATGAATGCACACCAAGATGATGAGTACTGAACTTGAAGAGGAGTTTCTGGTTGAAGCAAATGGTCTAGCATTCCACAATAGGTTGTTCATTGAAACTTGCATAGAGCTACCTCATGAGAAAGTGCCTACTCTCTGTTTTCCAAAGTCACAAACTAAACAATTCCGCAGAGTGCAATTCTACTCTGCCCACAAGGGGTCATCATGAGTCAGAATCAACTGAACGACAACTGGTCGAAATGGCTCAACGCTCCGTAGGCCTCGCGATGGGTCCCTTTGCATTTTTCCATCCTTCTTGCAGTTCAGCTGCTACACTCAAGTTGGTCAACTTTCTAATGACTGCCAGATAGCTGTTTGGGTTGGGGCCTTCTGTTCCCAGATCTATCAGGCATTGTCCTATTGCTTGCTTCAGCTTCTTCCTACACAGGTGCTAATACAGAGAGGAGTGTTAGTCCAGGCTTACCAGAGAGACAAGGTCAAAGACACTCAAATATATGTAAGAGAGAACTTTATGTCAAGAAGTAATTATCCATCAGTAAAACATCCCAGCCCAGTCCAAATCAAGTTCATATGTTGGATATTAGATCATAAGTCCAATATTAGCCCATAAGTCTGATATTAGCCCATGGATTCCACTTCAGACTCACACAGCACATGCAATGATGCCAAATGCAGGAAGATCACAGGCTGGTGGGTGGAGAGTCCTGTGAGTCTAATGGCTCAAGGACTCTAGCGTGTCCTCAGCGTGGCTCCATGAGGCTTGTCAACAGGAATGTGAAGCAGGGAGAAAGTGTGTCCCTCCTCCAGGGAGGAAGAGTCAGAATCCTCATGAGAAGGCCACGCCCACAAAGAGGTATCACCAGGCTGTGACCTGATTGACAGGCTAGACTCCACTCATTCATTCTTATTAATCAAGTTGATGTGTAACTGTTTGTCTACCACAAGAGGTTTTGTGACTTTTGGTCTCTGCCTTCTTATAATTTAAAGTTTGAAAGAATAACTTGCCATCTAGTGTGTTGTAATTATTGCTATGTGTGTTTAGCATTGGTATCCAATTCCTCTGTTTCTATGTGGAAATCTGGGGAGATGAAAAACGATGCAACTACTACAATCTCCTTCTGTCTATGTTTTTCCATGAAGGATGGTGAGTATAAAATCATATGGGATTTTCATTTTCCTAGATATATTTTAAGTGATTCTGTCATGGTTTTGTTTAATGATAATGTTAAAAATAATCCAAAAGTCACCTGAGATGTAATTAACTACTCAATATGACCCTTCTGTCCATAATCCCTTGGTTGTGATATATTATAAATTCTAGCCTCTCTGCTGGTATATATAATCCTATTTGAGAAGGAGGTCTCTGTTTGTTAGTCTGGATTGACTAGAGAAACAAGTTCATAGAGATTCTCCTATGTGTAAGAAAGCTTTATATCAAAGAGTAATTGTATATTAAGAAAACATCCCAGTCTAATCCAGTCCAGATCAAGTCCATAAATCCAATAGTAGCCCATATGTCCAATATTAGTCTGTAAATTCCTCTTCAGACTCACACAACACATGCAATGATGCAGGATGCAGGAAGATCACACGCCAGTGGGTGAAACGTCTATTGGATCGAGTAGTGGTGGATATATCTTGGCACTGGTGTGGATTTCCACTTGGCCTCTCCAGCTCCAAGGCTCTGGCCACATCAGCTTCACTCCATCAGGCTTATCATCAGGAATGTCTCACATCAAGCATCTGTGTAGCCTCCAGGGAAGAAGACAGGAGTTCCCAGATTCCTCAGGAGAAGGCCTTGCCCACACAGAGGCCCTGTTTGCTAAAACCTAATTGGCTGGCTACACTCTACCGCTCCGAAAGTTGACAGGAGATTGTGTAACTGCTACATTGTTTCAGGACTAAAGTAAAATGTATTCTGAGTTTATAACTTACTCAAATCACCACCTGTGTTAGTCTGGGTACACTAGAGAAACAAATTCATTGGCACTCATATATGTGTAAGAGAGAACTTTGTATCAAAGAGTAACTGTATTTTAAAGGGAAAAAACCCAGCCCAGTTCAGATCAAGTCCATAAATCCAATATTAGCCCATATGTCCAATACCAGTCTATAAATTCCTCTTCAGACTCATGCAACACATGCAATGATGCTGAATTCAGGAAGATCACAGGCCAGTGGGTGCAAAGTCTTGTGAATTCAGTGGTGATGGAGGTATCTCAGCCCTGGTGCGGGTCTCCACATGGCTCCTCCAGATTCATGGCTACCATCATGGCTACCATTCATGGCTACCATCAGCATAGCTCCATGTGGCTTGTCAACAGGAAGACAAAGCAGAGAGAATGTGTGTCCTGCCTCCAAGGAGGAACACAGGAGTTCCCAGAAACCTCAGGAGAAGGTCATGCCCACACAGAGGCATGACTGCCTATGACCTGAATGACAGGCTAGATTCCACTTTCACTCAAGTTGACAGATTATGTAACTGCCACACCACCTTTTATTTTGTGGAGGGTGTGATCTGCTGAAAGACAAAAAGCATGCCTCCATGTAAGAATGAAACATATCAGAAGCAGGAGCAACAGAGAAGTCCTAGGACCATGAAGGAAGGGGGCCACCAGTGGAGCACATTGAAGATCTCTGCTTGATGTGGCAGGGCGAAGACCAGAGATGCCAAAGGCTGAAGCACAGAAACCATGGGATGGAGCAGAGAAGCACACCAAGACAATGGGATTGCATGGCCAGAAAGCCCACAGAGACAAAAGTCAAGGGACCATGTGGCTGAGAGCCTGAGGATCAGAAAGGTACTTGTCTGCCAGGCTCTTCTCAGAGGCACCGCTGTGGACCAAGAGCTGTATCTCTTTACCCTTCACTGATCATGATTTGTAGTAAATTGTAGACTTCCCTAATAAACTCCCATAACTTTGAGTGTTGTGTGTGCATTCTGTGTGGCCATTGCAATGAAAATCACAACCAGCAGAAAAGTAAAGTGTCCTGGGAGGAATGGTTGGTGTCAGAATAAGTAAAGAAAGATGGAGTGTGGAGGCATGTCTGACTTCTACATTGTGGCAATAACCTTTGGTTCATCTGGAACTGCAGGATCCTGCTGTGTATAACTAGAACAGGTCAGACATGGTCATTTTCACAGTCACAATTTTATTTTAGGTTAAATTATGATATATTTTAGTGGTCATAAGACCAAAGATATCTAAAAACCAGTGAACTAAGTTTTTCTTTCTCATAGCAAATTAAGTCCTTATAGTACTCATGAGAATATGTAAATACATGCTTATTTGTGTGATTATATGATGTATGGTTTTCCTACAACATCAAGTATTATAAGAACAGAGATACAATACTAAATATATAGCTTATCCTCAATGAATCTTTAAGTACAAGATTTACTGACCTGTACAGGTGGTATTTGCTATGCAGATGGTATTTATATTGGAGAGTAAATGAGCGTGTTAGGCAGGGTTGACTGAGAAACAAATCCAGAGATGCTCACATACGTAGAAGAAAGAGCTTTATATCAAGAAATAATTATATAATCAAGAAAACATCCAAGCCCCGAACAAGTCAAGTCCATAAATTGCTCTGCAGACTCATGCAACCATATGCAATGCTGCAGAATGCAGGAAGATCACAGGCTGGTGGATGCAAAGTCAGGTGCATTCAATGGCAGTGGATGCATCACAGGGCTCTGGTAGCAGTCAGGATCTACCAGTAGGAAGATGAAGGCAGAGAGAGAGGGGAGGTTCCCAGGATCCTCCTGATGAGGTCACGCTCACATGAAGAACTGGAGGAAAGTTGTATGTTTCATCAGTGCTCTACTTTACCCTGACTGACTCGTCTCTTTCTTGTGACCCTTCTGTGAGGCGATTTCCAGTTGTCTACAGATGGGCTTTGGTCTCTACTCCGCACTCCCCCTCATTCACATTGATATGATTTTTTTCCCTGGGTCTTCGATGCCTGATACCTGATCCCATCAACACCTCATAATCACACAGGAAGTGGGATGTCAACAAACTCAGGGACAGGGAACAACAAGTGATCTAAAAATCAATGGCAAGGAGGGCATAGAAGGCCTGGTGGGGCTTGATCAAGGGCAATGTAGCCTAGAGAAATTACTGAAACCCGAATGAAGGCTGAAAATGATAGTGGGACAAGAGGAAAGTAAAAGGAAGTACAGGAAATAACTAGGAGGCAAAGGACATTTATAGAGGTCTAAATACAGAAATGTAATATGTAAATATATTTATATAATGATGTTGAAATAGATCTATGTGAACATATATTTATAGGTTAAGTATTAAGGCAGCAGATGAATATTGGGCCTCTACTCCCTCAGTGCAAGAACACTTTCTTCTAATAACCTGGCATATTCTTCTAATAACCAACATGATTGCTCAAGACAAAATGGGTACATAAGCAAATATGGTGAAGAAGGCTGATGGTGCCGGGCCATCAAAAGACATAGTGTCTGGGATCTTAAAGGCTTGAAGATAAACAATCTGCCATCTAGCTGAGAAGGCACTATGGAATAAACACACCAGTCGGTGTGATCAGAGTTTCCTTTTCAATGAAACCATGTGACTTAGAAGACTGCAATATGAAACTAGGCAAATCACTCCATCTCTTTGTGCTTCCTTGTCGTCGTTGCCCTGTATATCACTGACCATAAAACCAAACACTTTCCTGTTGAGTTGTTTCTGACTCGTGTAGCCATATATGTTAGAAGAGAACAGCTCCACAGGTTTTTCTTGGTTGCAATCTTTACAGAAGCAGACACACAGCTCTTTCTTCCATAATGCCACTGGGTGTTTTTGAACCACCAACTTTCAGGTTAACATTCCAGTGCAAACTATACTAAATACACAAAATATGGCAGTCTCCAAAGCCCCTTCAAGACAACCGCCTGTGATCCTTTCTCAAAGCCCACCATGGAAACATTCATTGTCTTTTGTTGTCATTCAATTTAATCATCTCAAAGTACATCACCTGGATATGCCATGACATGTTCTTATAGATAAGAATGTTTTTCCTCTGGCTCCCACATCTTACAATATTCTAAGATTATATACTGTTTCTGTTTATCCCAGCCACTATATAATTTCACTTTCATTTGTGTAGGTAATCTTAATTTAGTTTTAGATTTCTGTCTTGTCTGTTTCCTTTTTGGCCACCAGGAGGCAGTACAAACTTAGGAAATGATACACTCTAGGCTGCACCTGCAAATTCATCTGTCATTTCTAAACTGAAAATGTTTATTTTTTAAGATACAGTTAAACCTGGCCAATATAACTTTTTACAAATAACATAGTAACATCTTTTACAAATAACTGTCAACGAGGATGACAGACACTGTCATACACGAGTGATAGAATTGTTAATTGGATAATTTGAAAATTACATATCTGGAGGCATAAAGTTGTTTCTCCCTTGGCTCTGACTTTCTCCTTTCCCTTACAGTCATTTTTCTAAATAAAATTGCTGTCGTGGTGAGTAAAGATTTAGTTCCAGAGGCATTCCATGCAGCAGTGTTTATAACAGCATGAACTATAAACAACGTCAGAGTCCAACAATAAGAGATTGATTTATACAGTGGAGCAACAGTGGCTGTTAAATGATATTGCTAAAGTGTTTTTCAGGAGTGTGGTAGCTATAACACACGGACTCCTCTTCATCACTTTCTGCTTTAGGAGTTCCCTGTTGTGTCCCTTTTCCAAGGCCCAGTCTGGATCCTTCTAACACAACTCCAGTGCCTTTTATTTCCACACAGCCTTCCCTCAGTCTGACAGCTCTAGCTTCCTTGCCTTAAAGAACCATGAGAACAAAAAATCAAATCATTGTGAATGAAGGGTGGAGTGCGATCTGGAGACCCAAAGCCCATGTGTAGGCCACTGGACATCCCCTTCCAGAAGGGTCTCAGGGAGGAGATGAGCAGGTAGGGTATGATGTAGCAACGATGAAACATATAACTTTCCTCTAGTTCCTAAATTCTTCCTCTCCCCCTTACCCACTATCATGATCCAAATTCTACCTTACAAGTCTGGCTAGACCAGAGGATGTACACTGGTACAGATAGGAACTAGAAACACAGGGAATCCAGGAGGCATGATCCCTTCAGGACCAGTGATGAGAATGGCGATACTGGGAGTTTGGAGGGTGGGCAGGTTTGAAAGGGGGAACCAATTACAAGGCTCTACATGTGACCTCCTTTCTGGGGGACAGACAACAGAAAAGTGGGTGAAGGGAGACGTTAGACAGGGCAAGATATGACAAAATAATAATTAATAATTTATCAAGGGTTCATTAGGAAGGGGAGAGCAGGAAGGGAAGGGAAAATGAGAAGCTGATACCAGTTGCTTAGGTGGAGAGCAAATGTTTTGAGAATGATGAGGGCAATGAATGTACAAATGTACTTTACACAATTGATGTATTTATAGATTGTGATAAGAGTTGTATGAGCCCCTAATAAATGATTTTTTAAAAGAACCATTATAATAGATCCTAAAACTCTGACTCTTCTTCTAAGGTCAAATCTTCCTTCCACCTCCATTTTTATGTTACAAGTCTCTAAGAGAAAGTCTTCCTTAATTCTTTCTAACACATTTAATATTCAACCTTGGCCTCAAAGCTCCCTTATTCCTCAAAGTCCAGGTGTGCTCACCTTTTCAACTGCCTACAGTCCCTGCAAATTTTCTCTCCTGTCTGTTTCCATCTTTTACTCTGTTCCTTTGCCTTCTGCTCCTGTCTTAGTTCTGTCTTTTCTTAGACCCTCCCTTACTTTGGACTGGAGTTTCCTTGCCATTACATTTGTTTGTCCCGTGTAACTTCCTCAAACCGCGCATATGATATTTAGGAAACAATCAGAAACACAACTGAGCTAAATGTATACCTCAACAGCAAAGATAAGATGATCATTTATTTACAACATGAGTCACAAATATACATCTGACAATGTATTTCTGTCAACATTAATTCATAGGATAGAACTTACAAAGTTGGTGACTTTATGAAGTGAAAACTAAGGGGGGGAAATCATTGCCATTGAGTCAATTCTGACTCATAGTGACCCTACAGGACATGGTAGAACTGTCCCCTGTAAGTTTCTGAGAAAATAACTCTTCACAGGAGCAGAAAACTCTTTCTATTGAGGAGCTGGATGGTAGTTTCAAACTACTGACCTTGCACATAATCACTATGCCACCAGGACCCCTTTGAAATTAAAAAATAGTTACTATTTCCTATGAGAAAGAGGTAGTACACTTCGGAAAAATTAAGCGCTAAAAGCATTAGAAGGCAGCAGAACATTGTCTCATGCTGTGCTGCTCGGTTTGGAAGGCACTTGAAATATGACCAAGGAAGAGCTTCCACCACAACACAGGGTCAAACTTCACGGCACGGAAAAACCTCTCGCAGTCTTCAATAAGTAATGTGGCACAAGTCAGACTGAGTGGGGAAAAAACATATAAACATCCATTAATAATCAGAAGGTGAATGTACCAAATATCAATCTAGGAACATTAGAAAGCATCACAAATAAAATGAAATGCATAAAGATTGATAGCCTAAGCATTAGTGAACTAAATTGGACAGGTATTGCCTATCTGAATTATGTTATATGGTCGCTATGTTAGGAACGATAAATTGAAGATTAATGGTACCACATCATTGTCACAAAGGATATTTCAAGTTCTAGATTGAAGTGCAAGGCTGCCTGTGATAGGATACTATCTATATGTACACAAAGAATCCCTTGAATACCACTATTCCCTTTACACACCAACCACTACAGTTAGTGATGAGGAAATCAAAGAATTCTACCAAATTCTTCAGTCTGAAGTTGATCAAACAAGATGTATGGATATAATTTTTTTAATTTTTTAAAGATATATGGATAATTATGGGTGATTGCAATGCAAAAGTTAAGAACAAAGAATAAGGAACAGCAGTTGAAAATATGACCTGGGTGACAAAAGCAAAGCTGGAGCTTTTTGGGTGCCATCTTCCTCCCACTGCTTCTGCCACCGATACCCTGCAGTGCTTACAACATCGCAGACATTGACAGCAAAGAACGGTCTGAGCTTCATCAACATTCGGCTCATGTTGAAGAAGAAACTTGTGAAGAAGCAAAAATCAAGGCACGTCAGCTGACTGTTCAGATGGTGCCAAGCCCCCGACTTTCCTTAATTAATCAATTTATTGGGGGGGGGCCCTTAGCTTAGAAAATCTTATAACAATCCATCATTCAATAGTATTAAACGCATTTGTACGTGCTTCCATCAACATTTACAAAACAATTTCTTTCTACTGGAGCTATTCTCCCTCCTCCTCCCTCCCCCAATGTGTTAGTATGGGGAGACTAGAGAAAAAAAATTCCTAGACACTCATATGTGTATAAGAGAGAATTTTATATCAAAGAGCAATTGTGTTTTAAGAAAACATCACAGCCCAATCCAGATCAAGTCCGTAAGTCCGATATTACCCATAGATTGATACTAGTCCATATATTCCTATTTAGACTCACACAACCATGCAATGACACTGTGTGCTGGAAGACCACAGGCCAGTGGGTAGAAATTCTTGTAGATCCAGCAGTGGTGGAAGCATCTCAGCATTGGTGTGTGTCTCCATATAGCTCCTCCAGGCGCAAGGCTCTGGCTCTATCAGTGTAACTCCATGTGGCTTGTCAACAGGAATATCTCACAGAGAGTGTGCATGTATCAGGCCTTCAGTGAGCTGTTTATCTCAGTCGCACCTCCAAATGAGGTCATCTAGCTGCGACTTGATTGACAGGCTAGATCCACCCCTTTGGAAGTTGACACCAGGTTATGTAACTACAACAGACCACCCCTTGTCAACTTGAAACTTTTACACATACACATATACTTAACAGGATAAATCTAAAAAGCATACAATTCAATATGTGCCAAAGCCTCATTTAAACATAATATTCTATAAGTGAATGACACAACAATATTCTATGCCTAACAATTGCAGTTAAGTAACACCTATACCATAATCCTATGAATATATTTCCCCCTCCTGTGAAAGTTTTTAAACCAACCACTTCACACCTTTATCCACGCAACTTTGGATATCCAATTTCTATACTTCCCACTTAAATCAACCCAGTGCTCTGAGGAGACAATCATATTCTTTGATGTGAAGAATTTTCATTTCAGTTGGAACCTTGTGAGTCCGCATCTATAAGCAAAGTCAAATCAGGACAAGCCATCCATAAATTCAACAGCAAAAATTTCAGACTCAAAAATCTCTTCATCTGGTCAGGTTCTGATCAGCTCAATGTGGGCTACCTCACTTAGCCTCACCAGGGTGCCAATTGGTCACCTTGCCTTTAGACCATGGGCCCCATGACAAATTCTCAACAACTCTAGCCCCCTAGTGCTAGGTCATGAACTTCAGATAAGCCAACCCACTCGTCTTCTCCTCTAGTCCCTGTGAACCAAGTCCACAGTTTTCAGTGTCCAGACTCAACCCAGCTCTTTATTGCTGCGTTTGCCTCACTTTCACTCAACCAGAGGATTCAGATGGTCAGCCTTCCCACAAGCTCCCTTTAATGACCTACACCTAGACAGAAGTTTTCTTCATGAGTCCAAATTTTTTCTAGCTTTTGACAAAAACCACTAGTTCAAAATTCAAAATTCCAGAGTTCCTTTTTTTTCTTCAATCTGTCATCAGCCCCCTAGGCAAGTAAGTCTCTTCACCTTCGAATGTCCTGAGCACTCAAGACACTGGGTGGGGCTTATCTTTTCAGAGCCTTCTTTGCAGGCATGCCCTAAACCCATTTAACGATCCAATTTTAATGGCTGAAGACAAGTGGGCTTACAAGCTCTCTATTTTCATACTTCCCAATGATCGGTACTATCAATCATTATATCAATAACAATAATCAGAAGAAATCAGTATAAACAAAGTAGAATCAGATCCTAAACTTAATCCTTAAAACATTCAAGTTCAATCCTTATCTAACTTATCTTAATCCTCATCTAAACTGTTCACTTGATATGAAGTAAGGCCTTAGCTCTCTGACTGCATCAAGTTAGGGCCATGCATTCTATCAGCCATTTTGACCGCTGTCAGCCATTTGAACCAAGCAGCCTAGTCTCTGAGAAGTTCAAGGGGCAATTTTGCCATCCGAGCTCAAGATTCACATTTATCACAATCATTTTCACCATTTCAGCCAGTAGATGACTGGGTTTAAATCTGCTTGCATTAGCCGTGCCTTTCATTACTTCATTAAGGAAATGCAGTGATTTACACTAAAAGAGAGAACTTAATGTTATTTTTTTAACTTTGTGAGTCAAGTATATGGTTAAGAATTTCCAGTTAAAAATAATTTCCAGTAAAACCACATTTGATAAATATCAGGTTGCTTAGATGTTTGGATTTTAGTGAGAATTAACTATAAAGATGCTAACTCATAGACTGAGTATTGTTTGCCCAAGGAATGAATAAAATAATCCCTAGTAGTTTGGGAAGTTAATATCATGCATATGTAGCTATACTTTTAAACTTAATCTCCATTAACTAAGCATCTTTTCTTTGTGGTAGGGTCTACCATCTGCTTCCTGGGAAAGGATGAAATTTACATCATTTGACAAGCCAATTTCAATTGTTTTTATTGTTGCTTGTTTGCTTGCATGATTTTGTTTTTCAGTCTAAATCAAATGAACAACAGAAACATGGAAGAAGGGAGAGAGCAGACACGTTCTGAGATATGAACATAATAGTCATTTATAATTTATCAAAGGTTCACAAAGGTGGGAGGGAGGAAAAAAAGAAGAGGTGACACCAAGGGCTCAAATAGAAAGAAAATGTTTTGAAAATGATGATAACAACATATGTACAAATGTACTTGATACAATTGATGTGCTAAGGTAGCTCCATGTGGCTTGTCAGCAAGCATGTCTCTCAGGGAGTGAGAGTGTTCCACCTCCAGCGAGCTATTTATCACCTTAGTGCCTCCAAATGAGGTCATCAAGCTGCGACCTGATGGACAGGCTAAACTCCACCCCTTCACTCTTCAGTCTCAAATTGACAACAGAGTATGTAACTACCACAATGGAATAAGGGATGTTGTTTCTGACTTCAGATGGATTTTAGTTGAAATCAGAGCATACCAGAAAGACATTTGTGTTTATTGACATTTGTGTTTATGGATCATAACCAATTATGGATAGCATTGAGAAGAATGAAAATTTCAGAAAATGTCATTGTACTCATGCAAAATCTATACATGGATCAAGAGGCAGTCATTCAGACAGAACAAAGGAATAGTACATGGCTTAAAATCAGGAAAAGTGTTGATCGGGGCTGCATCCTGTCATCATACTAATTCAATCTGTATGCTGAAGAGAAAATCCAAGAAGCTGGACCATATAAAGAACATGGCGTCAGGAATGGTGGAAGGCTTGCTAATAAGCTGGGATA
Organism: Tenrec ecaudatus; assembly: GCF_050624435.1. Lineage (NCBI taxonomy): Eukaryota > Metazoa > Chordata > Mammalia > Afrosoricida > Tenrecidae > Tenrec > Tenrec ecaudatus. Next base: position 149,868,641 of record NC_134537.1, read on the forward strand.
GGTAAATGCCACTTTGCTTTTTGAAACTGAGGAGGATGTGAAGCATTTTCTGATGCAAATCAATACCTTCGATACGAATTACAACTCAATGTAAAGTAAAAAACAAAAAATTCTCATAACTGGACAGATAGGTAATATCAAGATCGAAGTAATCAAGGAATTCATCTTGCTTGGATCTATAATCAGTGGTCACGGTTCAGCACTCAGGCAATCAAGCAATCAAATGATGCATTGCATCATGTATATTTGCTGCCCCTCTTTAAGGTGTTGGAGAGCAAGGATTTCTCCATGGTAGAAAAAGGGGGAGGACCAACCTCTTGGAGGTAAGTAAGGTGGGGATTGAAAAGGACCATAAAGGGGAAGTATACCTGGTACTTCTGCTCACAATAAGCCTCATCAGTCCAAGTCTGTGCACTCCCTGGGGACCCAGGCCATGTGCCTTATAACACTGGGACATTGAGCCCTGGACCTTCAAGACACACAACACACTCCAAAGACTATACCGGAGCAAAGCAATGTGGAAACCCCACTAGTTGCACGAGGTGCTAGCTCAAACACACCTATAGCTTGAGGGTTTAAGATTTAAATTACATGGTATATGAAGAATCAGAAAATGGCTTCACCAAGAGAATTGAACTATCAGTAAATGGACTAGCATTTACTTACTAATCCAATGCCCTACTTGCTATATTAAGATATGTATTATTAAGGAATATCTGTATCTGACATTGTCAGTGAATATTATTTAAGTTTTGCCTGACCACCAAATTCCATTATTTGTGTGATTAGCATTCAGTCACATAAGAATCTATTCTGTACAAGTCAATAACCCTTGTATTGGAATTTTTAGTGAGCCAACACTTGTTAAATGTCCTTTTCTCAATAATGTTTTAAAATCATGACCAAGGCTAATCAGTACACTATAAACAGAAGGTCCTTATGCTCCAGGGAGATGATGGATAAGATTCTCTACCATAAAGTAACAAGAATGTCTCTAAGGTGAACCAAAGGCAGATAAAAACCATAGATTCAGGAATGGATCTTGGACTTGCACTTACTCCTAACTCCAATCTAAGAACAATTAGTCGTTACAACATGGCCCTGCATAATATTCTCATGAGGGAAACAGAGGAGATGAAGATATGGGTACTGTAGCAAAGTGTGGTGAAGAAATTAGATGGTATCAGCTATCGGAAAGAATGGCATCTGGGGTTTTACAGACTTGTTTTCAAACGAGCAGCCCTCTGAGACCTCAACTAAGTCCACATGGATGAAGAACACCAAGATCAATGAATCAAAAGATTGTAAATTATGTAATCTAACCCCAAAGGAGAAAGTAGTTTCAGAGCTTAAACTATGCATTGTAGTGTGCAGGAGGTTATGGATGACAGTGGAAACCAGAACTATACTTTCAGGATCTACACAGAGATTTCCCTCTAACTACAATTGAAGGTAGGGAATAACCTGGTATGAGAGCATTGGAGAGATGACTATAGTAGATCAAAATCGTAAGTCTGGTTTGAATTGTTTAAACCTTGTCATTTGTTCTTCTTTTGGATACACTTTATGCTTAATCTGGTTTTTAATATTTGATACACTTAGTGCTTAATCTGGTTTTTAATATTTTCTGTGTTTTCCCCCAACAGTTTTATTGGTACATAATTTATGTATTGTACAATTGAATAGTCCAATTGTTCAATCATATCAAAGAGAATTTTACAATTATTATCATATCAATTTCAGAACACACACCACCTGTGAATAAATAGCCTTTAAACTGAATTGTGCAATCGTATTCAGTTCTAGTGCTCCCTCCCCCCTCCCACCTTCATTATTTATTCCTGAAATCCCCTTTCCCTCTCTACTGTGTTCCGTTTTGTTTTATCATATTGTGGTTTATCTCTGTTGTATTGTATCATTGTTGATAGCCTTCTTGACTCTGTTATGTATTTGTCTATGTTTTACGGTATATGAAAGCCAGGATAGGGGAAACCATAGTGACGATAATTACTGAATGAGTTCCTGGGGGGTATGGCAGGGGAGGTGGTGGGCAGAGTGGTAAGGGGACCTGATTTCAAGAAGAAATACAGTGTCTAGAAACAGATTGTGGTAGCGATTGTACAACAATACTTGATATGAGTGAATTATGGAATAGTATGCTGTCTGGATTAGCTCCTAATAAAATGGTTTGGGGGTGTGGGCTGAAGAAGTACAGCCAGAATGCTCCTTGGATGTGAGAATGCCGAAACTTAGGCCCATGTACTTTGGACATGTTATCAACAGAGACCAGTGCTTTGTAAAATATATAGAACAGCAGTGAAAAAGAGGAAGACCCTCGATGTGATGGCTTGATCCTCAGGCTGCAACAATTGGTTTGAATGTAACAGGAATTTTGATGATGGTGCAGAACCTGCGCCATCTAGACATAGATTTGCTATGAGAGGGAATCAACACCATCTAACAATAGTCAATCTGCGAAATGAGCAAGGAATCTGAGAAGCTGAACGGTATGAAGAGTGTTATAGATGGGCTCATTACCAACCTGCAATATGCAGATGACACAAGCTTGCCTGCTGAAAAGAAGAAGGCTTTGAAGTATTTACAGCCGTAAATATGAATTACACATCCATATAAAGAAAACAAAACTCACAACTGGATCGATAAACTGCATCGTAATAAAGGGGGAAAGATGGGGTTATCAAGGATTTCATTTTACTTGGTTCCACAATCAAAGTCCATGAAAACACCAATCAGTATTGACCCAGCAAATTTACTGTAAACGATCTCTTTAAATTATTCAAATGTAAAATATTCAAATGAAAAAGACTAAGATGCACCGGACCCATTATGAACAAACACCAACTCACCACCACCAAGATTCTATAGAACTGTATAGAATTCTCTCCTTTGGATTTCCAAGGCTGTAAATACTTACAGGGGCAAACCTCCCATCTTTCTCCCTAGAACAGCTGTTCTCAACCTGTGGGTCGTTACCCCTTTGGGGGTCAAACGACCCAGTCACAGGGGTCACCCAATTCATAACAGTAGCTAAATTACAGTTATGAAGTAGCAATGGAAATAATTTTATGGTCGGGGGTCACCACCACATGAGGAACTGTATTAAAGGGTCTCGGCCTTAGGACGGTTGAGAACCACTGATCTAGAAGGAGCTAGATATGGGTTTCAAACAGCTGGGCTCACTCTTAGCAGCCCAATGCATGACACAATAAACCTGCAATGATGTAAAAGATATGACTGTTCCTAGATTTATACTTCATGCCTTCCAAGTTCTGATTATTAATGAGTATTTGCAAATGTTGCTTCTTATTTTGAATCATACTCTTTCAGCAAAGAAAGACCCAAAAAACGTCATCTATATCACTAAAGTTGACTCCACTCTGTGGAAGCAGCTATTCATTCTCCAGTAGTGATTTTGAGAGTCTTCCCACCTGAAAGGCTCATTTCTGGGGCTAGGGTAGAAAAAGTTCTTCTGCTATTCATAAGGTCTTTATTTTCAGAAGTAAACTGCTAGGTCCTTCTTCCTAGTCTGCTTTAGTCAGGAAGCTCAGCTGAAATCTGACTACCAAGGGTGACGCTGTTAGAATTTGAAATACCAGTGGGATGACTTCCAACATCACAGCACACGAGCCACAAGCCACCACAGTACAGCAAACAGATGAATGGCGGTTTGTGTAGTCCTAGCATTCTTTACTCTCACCATTTACATAGTTTCCAGAGATACAGGGAAGAGCAATTGGGAATTCATTATATCAGGAAATGTAGAGGTATTAACAGACTGAAAGAAGTGAAGGAAATACCAAGCCTCGATTTTCAATGTTGAACAATTCCATGGCAAATGCTGAGGGATGAATTAAGCTTCAAAAGAAGAGGGAAAGAATGCACGAAGTCACTGTGTGGGAAAGAACTAGCCAGTATTCAAGGAGCAATATGCGATAATCAATGGTTCTGAAGAAGAAGACCAAGCTGCACTGAACGAACTGGCCCGGAATAGAGCTCCAAAAATTGATGGAATAGCAATGGAAATGTTTCCACAAGCCAGTGAATCACTGAAAGTACTCATTCATCTATGCCAAGATGTTTGGATGAGGGCTTCCTGGCCAACAGCGTAGAAGAGATCCATATTGTACCCATTGCAAAGAAAGGTGACCCAAAAGAAGGCTCACATTTTAAAACCGTATCATTGACATCACATGCATGTAAAATTTTGCTGAATGTCACCAACGATGGTTGTAGCAGTACACTGACAGGGTACTGCCAGATGCTCAGGTCAGATCCAGAACAGGACCTGGAACAAGGGTATCAATGCCGAGGCCCAATGGATCTTGCTGAAAGCAGAGAATAGCAGAAAGATGATTGAGTGTGGCAAAGCATTTGAGTGTGTGGATCATAATATACTCTGGAAAACCATGGAGAAGAATGAGAATTCCAAAGCACTTCATCACAGGCATGAGGAACTTATACGTGGATCAGAAGAAAGTTGTATCAACAGAACAAAAGAATACTGTCTGGTTTAAAATCAGGAGAGGTGTGTCAGGGTTGTATCTGTTCACTATACCTATTCAATCGGTATTCCGAGCAAATAATCACAGAAACTGGATTATACACAGAAGAAAGTGACATAAGGGCTGGAGGAATGTTTATTAACAATCTTCAATATGCAGATGACACCACTGTGCTTGCAGAAAGGGAGGAAGACTTGAAGCACTGCTGCTGAATATCAGAGACTACAGTCTTCAATAAGGATACAGCTCAATATAAGGAAATAAAAAATTCATAATAAGACCAATAGGTAATGTCATGATAAATGGAGCAAAGATTGAAGTTGTCAAGGATTTTTGTCTTCCTTGGGTCCACAATTAATGCTCATGGAAGCAGTTGTCAAGGAACCAAAAGACGCCTTGAGTTAAGTAAATATTTTGTGCAAGACTTATTGAAAAGCAAAGATGTTATTTGGAGGGCTAAGATATGCCTGATGGAAACCTCGGTATTTTCAGTAGCCTTATATACATGTGAAAGCTGAATACTGAATAAGGAAAGCCGAAGAAAAATCTATGCATTTGAAGGATGGTGTTGGTGAAGAATGTTGAACGTCCCATGAACTGCTCAAAGAACAAACTGACCTGTCTTGCAAGAAGCCTAGCCAGGATGCTCCTTAGAGGGAAGGATAGTGAGACTTTATCTCATGTACTTTAGACATGTTATCAGGAGAGACCAGTCCCTGGAGAAGGACATCGTGCTTAGGAAAGTGGAGGGGGAGCCAAAATGAGGAACCCCCTTGACGAGATGGATTGACACAGTGGTTGCAACAATGGGCTTAAACATAACAATTGTAAAAAATGGTACAAGACGTGGTGGTGTTTTGTTCTGCTATACCTGGGGTCGTATGAATTAGAGCGGACTTAGTTGCCTCTGACATCAGCAGACTGGTGATTATGCCAATATAGTCTTAGTTACCATTCTTCGTTTATTTTGGAAGGAGGTGAGAGGTAAGCCAAGTGATCCGCTAGTTGATGGCAACAGGCAAGTAAATGGTTGCGAGGTTCAACATCATGATTAATTATTACAGAGGGTGAGTGAGTGCCCTTTGACCCTTTCCTTACAAATGAAATCAGAGGCATGTCTAAACCTGGGAAGGAGGAGTCAGTGAGATAAAGTCCCAGCTGGAATTAATTGTACCTTGCCCTTTCCTTATCTGAACACATCTCTTTGGATCATAAATGTCTGTATGCCTGGCACATAATAGCTCCACAGTAAATCATTGTTAGCGGACTGTGGCTGTTGAGTGCGTCTGAGTTGATTGCGATGCATAGCGAGCCCATGTGTCATAATGGAGAGCTGCCTTCTAAGCCTATAACCTGTATCGAAATGGAGAATCAAGTTTTTCTCCCACAGAGCTGCCACCCTTTTGATGAGCAATTGGTGCTTACCCATTAGGCCACCGTGACTTCTTGCCTGACTATCTATCTAGTCTCCAGGAAATGAAATTCTATGAGTAGGGGGATCATTTCTTTTATCCCCAGATCTTGATATGGTATATCTACTATAAAGTATGAAGTAGACACTCAGCAAGCACTTACTGAATGAGTAAAGAAAAGAGCTAATGAGAAGTGTTTTCATTTCCATGAAAACTTCCTACATCTCTGCAACCTTTCAGCTTTGTATCTCTTAAATAAAGATATTTTTTCCTTAAAAGTATCAGTGTCTGTGTCTCATTTATATTACTCCATGATAGGACCTTTCAAGTTTCCTTAGAGCAGGGACCATTCTTTTTTAATGAACTACGAAAGTGGTAGAAAGCGGAAAAGAAATGACAATGTTAAAGCTAAAATGAATCCAGTCAAACACTTTCCTAACTTCATTAGAATTGTATGTGTCTGAAAATGTGTCATTTCGAACTATTTAAAATGAATTCCGCATGCATATACTGAGTTGATAGCAAAGGAACCGATTAGATTCAGCCATGACTCTGTACCTTGTCGGACTGACGAGTGTTTCTGTTTACTCAACTATTTCCCATTAAACACCAGTGAACAAAGACAGCTGCCTCACATTTTCTGGGTGATTTACTCTGTTTGTAAACAGCAAGTATGCAATATTTAACAAGATGCAATCATTTGCAAATGGGATTTATACAGAATGAAAGAATTAAAAAAGGGGGGAAGAGGAAAATTAATGCAAGTTTTAAATGCCTAATGATCCCATTAATTGAGAGCTAGGTAATTGGAGAAATTAAAGGAAGAGGTAATGGCCTTGTGATCATTAATCTCTTCTGAGAGAGCTGCTAATGTTTACCATGTGTTTTCCTTCTGAATTATGAGTTGAGAGTCAGTCTATTTTAACACAATAACTCTTGAATCTGACCAATCCCATGAATCGCGTTAATGAAAGTTCTTTAACAACACAGCTCTCTAAATTCACTTCAGATTTTCTTAAATCAGAATCTCTGGGTTAGGCTTGAGCATATATATGTATTTTTGAAATGTCCAGGTGATTCTATTCAGTTTTTGAAAAAACAACTGGCCAGTGTTTGTGCGTAACTATTTTAGAACAGGTTTTTTTCTCAACCTCAGCATTATTGAGATGTTGGGTGAGCCAATCCTTTATTGTGGAGGCTTTTTGTTAATATTCTGTGGGATATTTACCAGCGTTTCTGGATTCTACACCCTTGATACCAGTAGCTTTCAGAACCCCCACCCCCAAGTTATTATCCTCTGAGGGTAACATCACCACCAGCAATGAACTTGCTTTAGAAAGCAATCTTGTCTGGGGAAGACTTTTGGCATCTAGGAAAGTATTCTACATCTGTACTAATACCTAGTCAGAGACCGCATGTGGCCACTGAACACTTGCAATGTGGGTGGTACACTTAGGAAAGCATTTTAAATTCTGTTTTATTTTAATTAATTTATTTTTTAAAGCCACGCCTGGCTGGTGGGCATCACACTGGAGAGAACAGCCTTACAATATCCAGAACTCACTGTAGGCAATGAAATCTATGGATTTCTCTCTATGTGCTACTGCCAAATGCCCAGCTTCCTCTGAAAACCCTTTAGCATGAATGGAACAGCCACCTACCTTCCTGTGTAAATTAGACAAAATCTTTAGCTGTTAAGGCTCATCGAATGTTTACCTGCAATTGTGTTTTCTAACGGTTGACCAAGAAATATCTCTTATTACCACTCTTGATATCAGACAGTTTGGCTATCAAGACAGTTTGGATAGGGACAATGCCCTTTCGATCTCTGTATTGATCTCCTGTCAGTTTGCATCTGCATTTTGCCAGGGAGGAAATGCTATTTTTCGCAATTCTCTGGGAATTGAGAAGATCAATTCTCTGGGAATTGGAACATCTATCTACCTACCTTCCTGTATAAATTAGACAAAAATCTTTCACTATTAAGGCTGATCGATAGTTTACTTGCAATGTTGTTTTCTAATGACTGGCCAATAAATATCTCTTGTTACCACTCTTGATATCCAGTTTGGATAGGGCCAGTGCCCCTTCAGTATCTATATTGATCTCCTGTCGGTTCATATTTTCATTATGACAGGGGGAAACAGTATTTTTCTCAATTCTTAACAGCTTCAATGCAGAGCTACAGTATGACAGACATTCCATTCCTAGATATATATAATCAAGAGAAATGAAATATATATTTCTTCAGAGAACTGTACATGAATGTGTCCAAAGCAGCATTATTCATAACCAAAGCAACATTACTCAAAATAATCACCTATGACTGGATAACAAAAATGTGAAAATGAAGTACGGATACATGTTACGGCCTGAATGGCCCTGGAAAACAGTATGCGGAATGAAAGAATCTGTTATGAAAGACCGTCTGTTGTGCTGCTCCATTTACCACATCTCATTCAATGTTCAGAACCGTCATTCTACGGAGACGCACAGTAGGTTAGTGGTTGCTGTGGATGAAGGAAGAGGCCCTGGGTAAGATATATGGTTACTGTGTTAAGAAAGGCCTGGGGACAGCTTTCCCCCAGATCCTGGATGCTTCCGCCCCCCAACTACCATGATCCGAATTCTACCTTGCAGGACTGGATAGGGCAGAGCTTACACACTGATGCATATGGGAGCTGGAGGCACAGGGAATCCAGGGTGGACAATACCTTCAGGACCAGGGGTGTGAGGGGCGATACTGGGAAAGTAGAGGGTGAGTGGGTTGGGAAGGGGAAACCAATTACAAGGATCCACATGTGACCTCCTCCCTGGGAGACGGACGGCAGAGAAGGGGGTGAAGGGAGACCCCGGATAGGGAAAGATATGACAAAATAACAATCCATAAATTATCAAGGGCTCAGGAGGGATGGGGGAGCGGGGAGGGAGGGGAAAAAAAGAGGACCTGATGCAAAGGGCTTAAGTGGAGAGCAAAAGCTTTGAAAATGATTAGGGCAAAGAATGTACGGATGTGCTTTATACAATTGATGTATGTATATGTATGGGTTGTGATAAGAGTTGTATGAGCCCCTAATAAAATGTAAAAAAATATATATACATATCAGCCATTGAAAACAGCTGTGACATACAAGAGCTACAAGAGATGGCTGTGAGTCAGAATCAATTTGATGACAACTGGTGTTAGTATGGGGGCAGAAGGCTTCAGAGTGATAGCTAATGAGTCTAAGGTCTTTTTATGGAGATACAAATGTTTTAAAATGGGTGGTGGTGATGGTCACACAACTGTGAAATGCCAAAAACAATTCAGCTTTATTCTTTAATTGGGTGAATTGTATGGTAACTGAATTCTATATCAATAAAGCTATTAAACTCAATTAGTGTAATTCACCATATTAACCGATTTAACAAGAAAGTGTACATAGTCATACCACATATGATTTAGTTGTGTTAGAAGTGATTTTTGTTAATGTTTTATCTTATTTCAAGAAACTCTCATCGTTACCAACGACCATTCTCATTTTCAGTCTCATTGAAGTGACCCTGTATTATGCCCAAAATTCAAGCTTAAAACCCACATACTCAACAACAAATCACCCCACTCTATGAGACTCACTGCTGGACTGTGTATACACACAAAAGTTGTCCTTGACATAATCCCACTCTCTGATGTAAAGGGCTCAGCCTGTGATCCCGAGCCCTTCAGCTTGCCCAGTTTAGAGCATGGATATAGGACCACTGCCAATGAGAAACTATAAAAGGATAGGGGATTTCTAATAGCCAGCCTGATTTTGGAATGAGTCAGAGGCAGGCCCTAGATATAAATTGCTCTTCCATGGAAGATAAACAGCCTTGTCAGGGTCGAAGAGGATGGCTTCCACTTTAAGGGCCTTAAACTTTCTAGAGCCTAGATAGAGTCTATTCTTCACTTTTAAGTGCACACACACAGTTATCTCTATGGGAAATGAATACATGTCTAGGTTTTTAATTACAAAGTAACCTGTTACTGGAAATACTGTCTGGTTTATGCTGTTTGGGGATAGTCAAAAGGCCTCCATAATATGTGAAGAAGACAGGAATAGGAAAATAACAATTAAGTGAAATAAAATATTGAATAATGCATGCAAAAAATAAAAGATCTAGGCAATTAAAATTGTATCTACCAGAAGAAATAATGTTTCAGAAAGGCTATACTTTTTGTCAAAGTGATTAGACAGAAGATGGCAAGATGGGTTATGGGGGTGTTCGAACAGAAGAAGGGCCTCAGTTTGAAAGGCAGTTCTCATCCTGTGGGTCATGACCTCTTTGGGGGTCAAATGACCAGTTCACAGAGGTCACTGGATTCATAACAGTAGCAAAATTACAGTTATGAAATAGCAATGACAATAATTTTATGGTCGGGGGTCACCACATCACGAGGAACTGTATTAAAGGGTCTCGGGATTAGAAGGTTGAGGACCACTGTTTGTTTTATATGGAACGCTTCACAAATTTGCATGTCATTCTTGCGTGGGGGCCATGCTAATCGTCTCTGTATCGTTCCAAATTTTTTTTTTTTTTAGTATATGTGCTACCGAAGCGAACATGGGGACCATTGTTCTAAAGGAAGACATGTAGGAGGGAATATTGATTGAGTCTGTCACTCAGACAATACAGTGGACAATGGGTTTAAATGCAGCGACATTGGCCTCTAAGTGAGCATTAATGCATGTCCCATTTCTGACCTTTCCTCCATTCATTGAGAATGCAAATGCAAACCTAAGCCCTTTAATTAGAAGAGGTAAGTGCTTTAAAGTGGTTCTGGGATGAGCTTGATTTCATCTATGTATCGATTGTGCTCTGAATTTTCAGAGGTATGTTGACAACCTTCCCTTATCCTGACTACCTCATTGGGTTGACCACTCCTTCTTTGAGGTTTTCAAAGCACCATGGATGTACTCAATGTAGCTCATATATTATTATATTTTTGTGTTATTTTGAACCACTTTCTCCACCAGACAGTGGATTTCTCAAGGACTTGGCCTTATCCAGGGCACTTGTGTGGTTTTCAGTTTTTCTCTATCAGAGTTTTTAGACTGGTGTACTTCTTGTAATTGGTGGGTAGGGTTTCATTTTCAAGTGTACCATAGGCCAATGGGCTTCTTCCCAGATTAGGTAATTCACTCGGTTACCATCAGCCCTGGAATGTGCTGAAGACCATGTGGCAAGTCAGACAGTAATATTATCCTAAATTCCACTGATATTTGGGCTAGGATCCAAATTGGTTGCCTTATTTTTAATGGGGGTGAGTTGGGGTTTTTAAGGTAAATGTTTTTCAGATAGCCTTACCACTTGGACTTTAGACATCTTACATAAACTCCCCAAATCAGGTAACCTAGTGAACTTTGTCTATTATTCTAGCTTTGCTTATGTAAACCTCTAAGCAATACTCACAGGACCTGAAAGAATCTATCCTCCTAGCTGTTGCCTATCTTCATGGGACTGGTGGGTCACGGAGCCATTCAGCCATCAAAGAGTTTGATTTGTTAAATCACAGACAAAGAATTGAGATCCCAGAATCAGAAAATACATTAATGTTTTTGTGTGTTTCATATCACCGAACTTAATTCTGGAGTTCCACCTGTTGTGTGTCACATATCCCATCTTCTTGACCGGAGCAGTTTTAATGGCAACATGGCAATAAACGGTTAGCACAGTGCTGACACTGTGTTGGCTTGAAAAACAAGACTATAACTGCATCCTCTGGGCAGCTCCAGCCTGGTGGAACCAGTCATTATCTCCCAAGTGAGAGGAAGCCTTTCCCCAAGCTCCTACCCTTGTTCTATAGAGTCCTGGGATTAGGGAGCCACAGAGAGAAATACACGTTTCTTCAGTTCAGGGACCACATAGATGGACTTTGTATGGAAGAAATCTGTATTGGTTGAAACCTTTGCCCAGAGTTATCAATGTGTGTGTCGCGTGGCAGGGGTGTCTCTGACTCTGGAGCAAAGCACAAAGAGCATTTCCTTAGTCACACCGAGCAACACACTGAAGTGGAACCACAGAAATCTCCCTGCTGGCCACCCTCTTCTGCAGACTCGCCCTGGCAACTCCTAATATCCCCAACTAACATTTATCCAGGTGGCCTAGCGCCAAAGCTAGGATTTTAAGTCAATAACACTAGTATCAAAATCAACCTCCAGGTCATACAATTGCATTTTTACTGGCAAAAGCGGATAGATGTTTGTTTGTTTTTCATAGAGTCATAATAACTCAAAGTCACCGACAACCGACAAGTTACGGTCATTGATTCTACCTTGTAGAGGTGAGGAGGCCCAAGACTGAGCACCACAAGGGCTTCGAGGGCCTGATTCTTTCCACCTCGCCTGAGAGTATTCTTTATAATGTGGGTTCTGGCTACAAATGTAATACATTTGAGTTATTAAAAATGTATAACAATTATTTTTAAGGAATTTGTCCCCCAGAATCTTACTGCCGCACTATTTTTCCACCATACTCCTTGATAGCTGAAGATAAAATAAACACAGTAAGTATTACAATAAAAAAGAAATGTAAATAGATGTCTCCTTTGAGTTTTAAAATCCTAAGTGGTCCTGCTTGTTGCATGAAACATAAAAGTGAGCTTTGATTGGGCCTGCACATTACAACAGGGCATGGAAGATTAGGAGAGCCAGCCAGATGCATGGGCCTACCCACAGTGACAGTCTCTCAGAAGAGTCTGGCAAAGCCAAGAAGAGCCTCTCTCTTATTGGCCAAATCCTGCTATCAGCACTTGCAGGCCACAATCAGTAGAGATTCCTGGAGGTGTGCGATATCATCTCCGATTTATTTTTTTGTCACAAAGTTAAAATTCAGGAAGTTAAAAATGAGAGAAAGCAATTGAGTGAGTGAAAGCAGAAAAAGATTGAGATTTGTAGATTGTTGGTTGCCTTTGTGCTGAGTGGGGGCTAGAAACAGAAACCTCAGAAGTAGAGGCATAACTTTGCGCAGTGCTAATAACCCCAGGTTGCCCCATCCAGGAAGGAGAAGAAGGTAAGTGCCGAGCCAGGTTCTGTTGGCCTGCACTCATTCTCCCTGAGAAGGAAACTGGTTAGGACTGATTTAAGGCCTGTAAATTCTACAAGATCTAAGTCATGTCAAGGCAGGTACACTTAGGAACAATGCCACCCTGGATCAACTTACTTCCGGTTGCAGTTTTCATTTGGAAATCTAAAATCCAAAAGAAAACCAGCCTCCATTTTCTCATCTGCAAGGAGCCCCAGTGATGTGCTGAGTCTGGGTTGGGCTTGTGATCTGAAAGGCTAGCAGTCCAAAACCACCAGCAGCTCCACAGGAGAAAGATGGGGCTTTCTACTCCCAGAGCCCCAGTGATGTGCTGAGTCTGGGTTGGGCTTGTGATCTGAAAGGCTAGCAGTCCAAAACCACCAGCAGCTCCACAGGAGAAAGATGGGGCTTTCTACTCCCATTTAGATTTCCAGTCTCAGAAACCCACAGGGGCCTGTCCCATAGGACCCTGTTCTATAGGGTGCCTTTGAGTCAGTATTGACTCGATGGCAATGAGTTTGTTTTTTGTTTGTTTGTTTGTTTCTCATCTGTATACTGGCAGGGTTGGATGAGATGGGTCATCACCGAGGGCATTCCAAGCTGTACATTCTGTACTCCATGATTGTGAAGATTAAATTTACCAGTGAGAGGCAGATGAGTCAGGGAGCAGAGCTAGCTTGTTGGATAGACAGGGGCCTCCGTGGGAACCTCTCTGACCCCCTAAACCTCGCCCTTCACTTCTCCTTTATGGAGAGGAGCTTAGGACCGCTGCTACAGGTACTTCAAAGAATGGAAAAGGGAAGAAAGTGGAGGTGAATGAGCAACAATGCCTTTTCTTTTTTCTCTTCTCTTTAATTTGCTTCTTAGTTTTCACTCCTTTGAATTTCAGAACACAGATTACTTAGTAGCAGATCGCCACTGATGCATGTTGTTATGTAAACTCATGAGTAGTCTTCCTTTCACTTCAATCTTCTGGGGAAAAAATTTTAAAAGCCTGTAATACACACTACTTTTTTCCTAACACTTGTGAAGTTGGATCTTGTTCCTGATTTTTAATAATACGGGAGTCAAATATACCTCAAGGTAGCAGAACTATGCTTGTATGGAGGGTCACTAAGTGGTGCACAATTACTGTTCTGCAGAAGTGGGGACAGACAGCCCATCTAAGTGCCCTCTAGATTGCTCTGACACAGCCCGTTGGCGGCCACAACCACCAATTGAACACCTAGATAGTGTGGTTTCTTCCCTTAGGTATCTTCCTTTAAGACGTAATGTCTTAACCCAGGCGTTTTCACTCTGTAGGTTGCAACACTGCCAGATCGTAAAATTTGGCCATGGAACTTGACCTCTCTGGTCATGGGCCCAAACTGAACCACTTTCAAGTCTTCCAGGGAACAAAATAAAACCAAATCAACAGTGGTAATGTTTGTCCAAAAAGTCATTCGGGATCTAGGTGAGTTGGTGCTCTCGGGCCACTCTTTGAAGCCAGGGTGAGTTCTGAGAGGATGGGAGAGAATTGAGTGAGAGTATTTATTCCTCAGGGATAATGGAGACAAGAAAATAAGGCCCGTCCCCCAACACAAGAACAACAACTTGAGTACTGGCAACAACGTCGTGAACTCCTCCTCGGTCTGCACCTTTCAAAAAATGATCAAGGATGCACAGGATTGCCTCCTGTGTCTATGGGGATCCAACCCATAGCGTCTCTGTGGGCTTGAATTGCCTCAAAGTAATCTCTAGTAATCCTTTCCAATGCCTCATCAAACATCAGCCACCATCCAGCTCATACTGAACACCAAGTCTATTATTGTCAAGCGACAATGGGAGCAAACCGGCTGCTTTCTAAGATGAGCACAAGAGGGGAGGTTGCGGACAGTTTCTGGAATGGGTTCTAACTATGGGTCCACAGGCTACAGGAGTGGAGATTTTGATAGTACCCCTAACAAGCTGGATCCAGTGTAGACCTGCACTTCCAAGAAGCCAGCTTTCTCCAGTCACTTCACTCCAGAACGTTGACAGCAACTTATCCTCTTGTACCTACCTTTGAAAGCAGCCTCTCCTGCTCCCGTGTCAGCCTGAATTTCAGAGATGCGATATAATATTTGTTCTCATTTTGAGTCATGCCTCATCATCAAATCAAGGTGTTAAAGGCTTTGGTCCATCCTTCTGCTCACCTCCACTGTTCTTCCCCCTCCTTCCTTGGATGCCTTCTCACTAGAGAGGCTCACCTTCTGGCAATATGTCTGACAACCTTGCACTTCTAGTCATATTATTTCCAGGGGCTAATCCATCAAAAGTGGACAGCTTATTCCATCTTTCGGCATTATATCTGAAAAGAGTCCATTGCTATGAACAAGGGTTTCAGTGATCAATCTCTCAATAGTGGACAACCTTTCCCTTCTCCTCGGTCTGTTCTTAGTCAAGAGCCTCTGCTGGAACCTCTTCACCTTGGATGTCCCTGAAAATCTTTAAAAAACCAGTGACACAACTTCTACTAGACAGCAAGATTTAAGGCACCACAGTATGACAAACGGATGGATAAGAGACAAAACTCCACTATTAATCAAAACATGGAATGTATGAAATATGAATCTGTGAGATTTGGAAATCATTAAAATAGAATGGAATGCATAGAGAGCAATATCCTAGGCATTGGTGAACTGAAATTGGAGAAGTACAGGGTTTGCTCGGAAACTCCCCGGGGAAGGTCTACCCTGTCCTATCTGAGTTGGCATGGACTTGATGGCAGTGAGTGAATAAGCTGAAACAGACTGGAACTGGCTATTTTCCGTCAGATAATCATATGGTTTATGCTGGGGAATAACAAGTTCAAGAAAAATGGCATATAATTCGTTGTCCAAAGGACTTCAATATCAAGCTCAGTGTATGATGCTGTGATTGGATGACAAAAGTACACATAAAAGGAAGTCCAGCTAATATAATTATTATGCAAATGGACACAGCACCCACTAAAGTTGATAGGACCTCTGCAGGACATGCTACAGGTCTACACTATGGGTTTCTGAGATTGTAACTCTTTATGGGAGTAGAAACCCTGTACTTCTATTTGAGTTCACTAATGCTAGTGTATTGCTCTTTATGCATTCCATTCTATTTTGGAAATCATTATTTCCAATTCTCACAGGATTATATTTCATACATTCCATGTTTTGAAAGCCTCATCTTTCTCTTGTGGAACAACTAGTGGTTTCAAACTGCTAACCTTATAGTGAACAGTCCAACAAGTAACCACGATGCCACCAGAGCTCTTCTACCACTAAAGCTAGTGATCAAGAAATTGAGGAATTTATCAAGATGCACTGATAATCATTGGTGATTAGAATATGAACTTTGGGAAACAATGACTAAGGGGTGATTTGTGGAAAATATGGCCTTGGAGATAGGTTTAAAACTGGAGATCACTATAGATTTTGCAAGAGCAACAACTGCTCCATTGCAAATACAACTTTTTTCCTACAACATAAACAGCAACTGTATACACAGACCTCACCAAACAGAATACCCAGGAATCAAAATGACTACATCTGGGGGAAGAGACTACAGAGAAGGTCAGTATCAGCAGCCTAAATGAGGTCAGAGCTGACTATGTAACAATCAATTGCTCATGTGTAAGTTCAAACTGAAGTGGAAAAAAACTAAAACAAGTGCACGAGAGTGAACTATATCCTTCAATAGACCCCACCTGAATGTGAGGCCATTTCAAGAATAGATTTCACTCACTGTACCCTTGTGACAGACAACCTGATGAGATATGGGGTGACAAAATAAGGAGCAAATCCCAGGGGATCAAGTGGAAAGCAAATGTTTTATTTTTTTGTTTGTTTGTTTTCTTAGTGTCTGTAACGAAATTTATCCCTGAGGTCCAGAAAAGGAAAACAGGACCCATGTGTGACGGTGTTTCTGTGGCAGCCTTTGGGGCCAGTGCCTGCCATGGATGGGCCACAGATGCCTGAAAGCAAATGTTTTGAGAATGATGAGGTCAACAAATGTACAAAAGTACTTGACACAATGGATATATGTGTGGATTGCGATAAGAGTTGTATAAGCCCCCAATAAAATGATTTAATTAATTTAAAAAAACACTGAGCACAGCTAGGATACCTCTGGTAGTGCTAATGATCTCCCTGATCTGGATGCTATGTCTTTGCCATTGTCTTCTTCTTGGATCATTTAAAACTTAATAAATGTTCTTTTTTTTAAAAAAAGAACAGTATATGTGATGAAAGCGAAAGATATCAAAATGACGAGAAAGAAATAAAAGGCCAAAGTGCATGTCAGATGAGAGTCTTCAACTTGCTTTTCAAGGTAGAGAAAGTAAAGCAAATGGAAGAAATGAGGACGTAAAAGAGTTGAACTTTGTTCAACAAGTTTCAACAGTACATTGACGCTTCTAGAAATTTAAAAAGGGTTCAAAAAAAGGACATGACACAAGGAATATAATTTCTGACCTCAGAGGGATCCTGGCTGAAAGCAGAGAACACCAGAAAGTTTTTCGTTAGTGTTTTATTAGCTATTCAAAGGTATTCAGTTATGTGGATCATGACGAATTATGAATACCATTGAGAAGAATGGGAATTCTAGAATACTTCATTGTGTTTATGCAGAATTTATACATGGATCAAGAGGTAGCCGTTCAAACAGAAGCAGGGAATACGGCCTGGGTTAAAGCCAGGTAAGGTATGGATCAGATTTGCATCCTCTCGCCATACTTACTCAATCCGTATTCTGAGAAGATCCTCAGAAAAGCTGGATTCTGCGAAGAAGAATGCAGCCTCGGGATTGGAGGAAGGCTTAATAACAACCTGCAATATGCAAATGACACAACCTTGAGTGCTGAAAGTAAGGATGATTTGAAGAACTGGCTGCTAACAGTTAAAGACTATGGTCTTTAGTATATCCTGGAACCAAAATTCTCATAACTTTATTAATAGGTGACATAATAATAAATGGAGAAAAGATTGAAATGGTCAAGGATTTTGTCTTGCTTGGATCCATAATCAATGCTCATGGAAGTAGCAGTCAAGAAATCAAATGACATTTTGCACTGCGCATATCTGCTACTACTTTATCTAACTTCGTTTTTGTTGGAGAACAAGGATGTCACTTTGAAGACTAGGCCATAGTATTTTCAATCATCTCATATAATGTGAAAGTTGAACAGTAAATAAGAAACATTGTTAAAGAATTGATACATTTGAATTATGATATCAGCAAAGAATACTTAAAGTTCCTCACACTGCCAAAACAACAAACACATCAGTTTTGAAGAAGTACATTAAGAATGCTCCTTAAAAATAAACAAGCAATCAAACAGAAGTGAAGGAGCATGGACAAAGTGGAGGCCCAAGGCTCACCCTGAGATGATTGGACAGTCCCTCACAGAAGGGCCACATGGAAGGGGTGCTAAGTCCAGGATGCGCTATAGCACTGATGGAACACACAAGCATCATCAAGTTCTTTAATATTTACTCTCCACACTATTATGGTTCTTGTCTTGCTTCCACTAACCTAGTCAGACATGAGTATGCTCATGTGTATAATTAAGATCGTGTGATATATGAAAGCCTAGACAGAAAACCCTTCCGAAACAGTAACGGGGTAATGGTTCCCTGAGGGTAGGGGAAGAGAGGGTGGTGGTGGGGAGCTGAGAGCAATGATGACTTTATAATCCCACATGAGGGGAATGAATTACTGAATTGTAGGTGAATGGATATATAAGGTGGTGTAAGACATGGATAATAATCCACACATATCCCCCCACCCCCACTCTCAGGGAGACAAACAACAGAAACCATGGGGGAAGGGAGAGAGTGGTAGGTGTAAGGTATTAAAATAATGATAATTTATCATTTACTAAGGGGTCACAGGTGGGAACGGGGGTGGGGAGAGGAGCTAACACTAAGAGCTCAATAAAAAGTGAATGTTTAGAAAATAATGAAGGCAACATATGTACAAATATTCTTGATGCAATTGGTGTGTGGATTACTATAAGAGTTATAAGAACCCCCAATAGAGTGATATTTTAATAAATAATAATTTATAATGTATATAACATAAGTAAGGGCTCCTGGGGGCTAGGGTGAGGGAGGGAGGGGATAAAGAGAAGCTGATACCAAGAAGTTGAAGAGATTGAAAATGTTTTGAAAATGATGGTGGCAACAATTGTATAAGCATGCTTGATCTAATTGAATTACAAATTGCTATAACATCTGTAAGAGCTCCCAAAAAAACTGATTTAAAAAAAAATGAGGATGGAGAACTTTGTTTCATGTTCTTGGGACATGATATCAGGAAAGACCAGTCCTTGTAAAAGGACATCATACTTAGTGAAGTAGAAGCCCGTCAAAAGAGACAACGCGAGCCTATGCCCTCCAGACCATCAATTTTAGATCATGTTCCCTTGTCCCTGGGTTTGTTAACACCCACTTCCTCTCCCCCGGCCTCCCCTTCTCCCGGGTCCCTCCAGAACTGTTGGTTTTCTCCTTTGGATTGTTTATCCTGTTTATCTTATCTAGGTAGACATTCAGAGAAAATAATAAGCACAAAAACAAAACAGAGCAAAACCAAACAACAAAAGAAAGCAAAAAAAACACCCAAAAACAAACAAACAAAAAAAGAGACAACGCATCCAGGAAACGGATGGACACGTGGGATATAACACTGGCTCAGGCATACGATGATGTGGCTGGCTCAGGACCTGACAGTGTTTTGCTCAGTTGTACATAACGTCTCCATGAGTCTGAGTGCACTTGACAGCACCTAATAACAGCAGGCAATATTTAAGTATTTATTAGAGGGCATCTGATATTGTGCAATGACTTCATGCTTGGGTATTGCCAAGGGGGCTAGACAGTCCGTCTTCAATATCCATTAAAATCGATAACAAAAGGATGTCAGAGAGAAACCAACAGGCTATATTGATTGACTAATTATCTGGAGTAAATTGAGACAAACAGTAGTAAACCATCAATGCCAGCAGATACCTGCAGTTCAATACCATTGCAATGGAATGACGTTGCTGCTACAGATTCAATACTGCCGGTATCAAAAGGAATCAAGCTCTGATCGGATGTTGACAGAGAGAGATGATGGGCCGGGTTTAGAAAGTGCCTTGGCATTCTGAAAGGTAGAATGGAAACGGCATGAATGGTAGTGAGAAGTCTAGTTCGAATCCCAATTGTGGCACTCACAACATTGTGACTATAAACAAACACTTCACTTGCCTGACCTTCTCACACAGAGAGTCATACTGCATACGCCACAGGTCTGGGGAAGATGATGGCAATTCATAAACTGCCCTTTGCCCATAGAAAGCCAACCTATTGCCAGGGAGTCAATTCTGCCTCAAAGGGACCCATTGCCATCGGGGCACACTAGAACTGCATCTCAGGGCTCCCGAGACTGTTGCCTTGATGGATGTGTCCTGCCACGTCGTTCTCCTGTGGAGCAGATGTAGATTCAAACTGGGAGACTCAAGCTCTGATGTCGTGTCTGGTTAGCAGCTCAATGCTTCCACCCGCACGCCACAGGGACTCTCTGGAAAGGAACTCAGCCCTGACGTTTCCGATAGAGGTCGTTGTGATCATGTCTAGACTACAGCAAAACTTCATTGAAGTGCCCACGACAACCCTCGGAAACAGCTTCTCAGGAGTTTTAATGTTACATTTACATTGTATATCTGAGAAAACAGACACAGAGAGTTTCAGACACTTGCCGAACGTTAAAAACAAAGGAAGATTTGCTCTACAGTCCATGTAATAAACGTCAGCAACGTAGAGCAGAGATGAAACTCCACAGGTCCCTGAGGAATGATTCGCTATGCATAAAAAAGGAATGTGACTTTAAGAAAAAAGGAGATTAGACAAAAGGAAACGCATCTTTAAATCTCGATAGCAACTCATATGAAGGTTATTTTATGGTCATATTCATTTTCTATCCAGCACTAATTCCATGCATAAAGTTAATGAAACTTAAATTGCTATGTCAAATTAATAAGAAATACTTTGTTTTATATATGTAGCCATTAAATTACCTAAAGACTGAAGTATTCTCATTTTAATTCCTTCAGGCGCTCATCTTCAGTACTTTTAGATTGCAACAGCTTTTATATGTGTATGGTTCAATATGAACATTTTTTCACATAGTAATACAAATGAATGAGATCGCTTGTTATAAAGGGTCTGGTTCCATTTTTTTACAGTGTAACTATCCTTGTAACAGAGATTTGAATGAGTAAGTGATGCACCAGGACCAAAAGCAAGTCATAGAGGATTATGTTGTTGCCTAGAGGATGAAGTGAGGTGACCCATCCAGGCCCCTTCAAAATCCATGGGGCAATAGAAAGAGGTTCTGTTTGCAGGTGAATGGCACACAATGCTATTTTAATTCCTTTCATAAGCCTATCTTTAACGAATGTTATGAATTTACAGATTATTTAGAAAACACCACAAGAATATGGTTAAGCAATGGTCTAGAATAGAGAAAATTTCACAGCTCCAAATGTCTTTCTAAATAACAAACAACAATCTTAAAAAACTGAAATCAATGAACAGCACTCGAATGTATGAACTAGAATAATAAAATCAAATTAAGGAAGAAGGTAATAAAGAGAAGAGTAAAATAAATAAAGTAGGAAATCTTAAAAGTGATCAATCAAAATACTTTCTGTGAAAATAGATTAACATTTGAAAAGAGCTACCAAACAGAATAGTATCAGCAAAAATAAGGTCTAATCAATTAAATGGGGGGAACACGTTCCTTCATAATAAAGGCATAGGACAAATTTGTTTCTTCCTAAATTAAAATTATGAATTCACAAGGAAATATAAACAACTAAAATTTACTAAAGACCATGTAGAGATTTAGAATAAAGTGAAAATAAAACACTAGTATGAAATGGATCACTCAAATAGGCACCAGACCCACCTGACGCATGCAAGCATAAAAGTTGTTCAAGACCTAAGTGAAATAAGTTTAAGCTTTTCCATTTGTATCTGGCAGAAACACAGTGCTAAAATTCAGTAAAAATATGATAGAAAGAAATTTGCAGCTCAATATAATATTTGAACGGATTTATAAAATGTAACAATAAAATCAAGTCCAATGTTTCATTAAAGCAATAATGCATCAAGACTAATACTTTATTCAAATATATTTCTATTTTAGAATATGTTTCTACTTTAGAACATCTATTACTGTAATAAATATAATTTATCACACAGAGATTTAATATGGAGATCCATATGATAATCATTATAGGTATTTTGAAATTTTAATAAAATACAGACCCAGTGTTTTAGGATGGGAAGAAACTTCCTAAACTTGATACATGAAACCTAAACCAATCATACTTTGCTTTTATGTTATTTGGGAAAAATCTAATTTTCATTTGTATTACATTGTCTCAAACAAAACTATCCACTTTTTCATCGAGGTTCTAATCTTTGTTGTAAGGGCCACACACACTCACAGACAATGCTCATAATTATGAGGATTTATTAGGGAAGTGAATGTTACCATAAGTCAGGAGCAGCAAACAGTAAGGATACCGTCTTTGGTCCACAATAACACCTTTCCTCAGCCAATAACCATGTCACTCTCTGGTCTTCAACAGCCTCACCCTTATGGTCCTTGGGCTTCTGCCTTTGGTGGCCAGGAAAGTACCCTGCCTGTGGCTCTGCCTCATAGTTCCACAGTCTCAGGTCAGAGGAGGAGACAGTACCCCACAGTCTTAGAAGTGGCCCTCTGAGTCTCCCTGCCACAGTACAGTCTCTACTGCATCTGGACCCAGTGGTCTCTACCACTTCAGAAAGAGAGAGATCTTCCAGCTCTCTTGAAATGGCTCTCTGTGACCCAGACTTCAATGGAGGTGCGGTTTTTATCTCTTAGCGGACCATACCCACAAGGGGGAGGGGGGGAAGGATGGTGTCTCAATGTATACTTTCTAGTCGTCTTAAAGATGCTCCAGGGAGGAGCCCTGGTGGCATAGTGGTTACAGATTGGGCTGCTAGCTGCAAGGTCAGCAGTTTGGAACCACCAGACACTCCCCAGGAAAAAGACAGGGCTTTCTGCTCCTGTAAAAAGTTACCATCTTAGAACCTCACAGGGGAAGTTCTCCCCTGTCCTATAGGGTCATGATGAGTCCCTATCTACTCAATGGCAGTGAGTGTTGTTATTTTTTAAATCCTGGGACAGAGAACTGCCTCCAAATTAGGATCATAGCCACAGGCAGAGTCCAAAATTATTATACATCACATAAGGAATTATGGTTATAAGGGCAATATTAATTGACTACATGTCACATGTGATTACCCAAAGTGAGTGATTTGGGTCAGCAGCTAGCTCTTCTCCAAGCAGTCTTTAAGGTACCCAGAACTTGGATATGCTGTGATTCCCATACACAATGTCCTTCTCCAGTGACTGGTCTCTCCT
This sequence comes from Tenrec ecaudatus, assembly GCF_050624435.1. Taxonomy (NCBI): domain Eukaryota; kingdom Metazoa; phylum Chordata; class Mammalia; order Afrosoricida; family Tenrecidae; genus Tenrec; species Tenrec ecaudatus. The sequence continues at coordinate 149,892,072 of NC_134537.1, forward strand.
GACACCCTACTCAAAGTACTTGAGATGAAATCTTATCATCCTTGCTCCTAAGGAACACTCTGGCCATCCTACTTCCAAGACAGATGTGTTTGCCCTTTCAGCAGTCCCTGGTACTTTCAACATTCTTCCCCAGCACCACAATTCAAATGCATCAATTCTTCTTCAGTCTTCCTTACTCAATATCCAACTTTCACATGCATATTAAAAACAAGAGACAACAACAAAATTAACTCCTTTCCATCAAGTCAATGCTGACTCTTCGTGACACCCTGTGTGTTTCTGAAACTGTAAAGTTTAGGGGAGTAGAAAGCCCAGTCTTTCTCCCCTGGAGCTTCCGGTGACCATGTGGATCACAGGTCAACACATAACCACCTCTACAGGTGACAGAATTACCCTGATTTGGGTCAGGCACCCCTGAATCCTCCAAGTCACATCCTTGCATTTCAGTACTGTAAAGAGGTCTTGTGAAGCAGGTTGCTCCATGCTGTGTCTCTTGATTGTGGATCCAAGCAAGACAAATCCTTCCATCTTTGCTTCAGAATTAAAGTGATGATCTTGAATTATGAAGGAAATGGAATGTGGTCATTATCTTCAGAGGAGAATGGCAACATTTCCTTTGGAGGAATAAACTGAATAAAATGTTGGTTTTAGAAAGAATTTCTATAGAGGAAGCAGCTATCAAGGATGACTTTGTTCATAAGAGTCCAGAGGGGTTTAGAATTTGATATATCTTTGTACAAGTTTGGCGAGCATCAGTTGAATTCCACTATTTCAACTCTTTCAAAAAGAAAAATGAAATAGTAAAGTAAGTAGGATTATAAAAGAGTTCAGCTTAGTAATAAACTCTCAACATGAAAGCAATGACTAAATGAGAGGTCTTTGAAATATAAAAGATTCAGACATGGTGGTTCTAATGAAATTTCATCTCTGGAGCATCTATAATCAAATTCCAAGAGTACAAGAATGTTTAAAAATTACATTCTTCTGCCTTATTCATTTGGGTATATTAAGATAAGTTTATTCTAAGATTATATATGGTTTAATAAACTTTTTGCTGTCTTTGGATATTATATTTTAGTGGAATATGTGTCTATAAAGTTTTTTGTCAAATAAGCAAATCAATGACAACTTATGGAACATAAAAAGCTGAATTAATCATTTCATTTTAGGAGATAAAAAAGATTTATTGGTTCAGAGTTCTTAACTCTGAATTTTGTTTTCTGAAGTGATGTGAAAATATATTTCTAATTGCAAATATATATATACACATGAAATAATAAAAATAGACTTATATCAAGGAGTTAAGAAGAGGTTGGAAGACGAACTAAATGGAAGATTAAATAAATAGTATAGTGTCTTGAAAATTCTAACTTGGATGTAACCCCAGAGATCATCTGTCATTTAATCGACTAGAGTTAAACTCGGGAAAACTGAAGTTAGAAGAATACCTTCAAACATCACAAAAACTTTCATTTTCTATGAAAAACTGTATTCATAGTGAGGCATCTAACCTATAGACAATGTGGTTTCACTGAAGGTTATGAAACTACTTTTTAATAGCCCAATCAAAATTGTTCAGAACCTGATGATCTTTCAGTGACCTGAGGATCAATTCTCTGTGGAGCTCTTGGAGGCCAGTTAGGAGTCTCTCGTGATATGTTAGATCTGAGGTCATTAAACGCCCAGACAGAGATGACATCCAGGTGAACAAGCAGCCATCCAGCTCAGAAGCAACAAAGCCCACATGGGAGAAGCACACCAGCCTGCGTGATCAGGAGGTGCCGAAGGGATCAGGTTGTCAGGCATCAAAGAACAAAAAATCATATCCTTGTGTGCTCACCTCCCTGATACAACCTCTGAAGACAAATGGGTGCAAAAGCAAATGTGGCGAAGAAAGTTGATGGTGCCCAGCTATCAAAAGAGATAGCAACTAGGGTTTTAAACACTTGAAGGCAAACAAGCGGCCATCTAGCTCAGAATCAACAAAGCCCACATGGAAAAAGCACACCAGCCTGTGCGATCAGGAGGTGTCGAAGGGATCAAGTATCAGGCATCATCAGAACAAAAAAATCTTAGAGTGAATGAGGGTTGTGTGTGTGTAGAGTGGAGACCCAAAGTCCATTTGTAGGCAACTGGACATCCCCTTACAGAAGGGTCTTTGGGAGGAGACAAGCCAGTCAGGGTGAAATGTAGTAACGATGAAACATACAACTTTCCTCTAGTTCCTAAATACTTCCTCCCCGCCCCCACCCCACTTTCATGATCTCAATTCTACCTTACAAATCTGGCTAGTCCAGAGCATGTACACTAGTACAGCTAGGAACTGGAAACACAGGGAATGCAGGGCAGATGATCCCTTCAGGACCAGTGGTGTGAGTGGTGATACTGGGAGGGTAGAGGGACGGGGGTTGGAAAGAGGGAACCGATTACAAGGATCTACATATGACCTCCTCCCTGGGGGATGGACAACAGAAAAGTGGGTAAAGGGAGACGTCGGACCGGGCAAGATATGACAAAATAATAATTTATAAATTATCAGGGGTTCATGAGGGAGGGGGAAGCAAGAGGGAGGGGAAAACTGAGGAGCTGATGCCAGGGGCTTAGGTGGAGAGCAAATGTTTTGAGAATGATGAGGGCAATGAATGTACAAATGTGCTTTACACAATTGATGCATGTAAGGATTGTGATAAGAGCTCTATGAGCCCCCAATAAAACAATTAAAAACAACATAAATAAATATATACATATGAAAACAAAACAAAGGTGGCATCCAATAAAATGGAAAGAAAGTGGTAGAAGTGAAAGAGTTTTACATTAGCCTATACTAACTGCTCATGCCGGTTAACTTCTCTCATGCTCCAGGATCCGAAGAACAGAATTAAACTGGATTACCTCTAACAGCTCCGGTACGTGTGGCTGAAATGAACTTTTAAGAGTTGAAAGAGAGCACTAGGGACATATTGCAGTGGGGCATGAAATGACTCAATGGTAAGATGCCAGCGTTCTTGTGGGCAACCTGAGTTCATTTCCTGAATAAACAGCAGGGACAAGCACCACCCGCATGCCAGAGGAACTGCACACGTTGCCATGAGCTGAACAGCTATCAACAGAGGTCTGAGCAGAGCTTTCAGGAGACAATAAAGTAGGAAGAAGATTTCATGATGTAGTTCCAAAAATCCAGAATGAAAACTGACCCTGGAAACAACACAAGACCTGGCAGCATTGCATTCCATTACGTGTGTAGTCACTGCGAGTTGTGGGTTGGGTGCACCAGGGCAGCTGACAATAAGTATGACAAGAATTATATTGCAGATCATATGTCTCGCCAAAGTTAGAGCTCATCTGTGTAGGTCCAACCCATGGTAGTCCAGTCTGGTCCTTTCTCTTAAGAAGTTAAGTAAAAACAGGAATTGAGAATGGACATGGGCAGCTAAATCATATGAATGGTACCCATTACCATTGCAGGAGTCCTGCTGGCATAGTGGGTTACATTTGGACTGAAGTATAAGGTCAGTGGTTTGAACCCACCAGCTTCTCCAAGGGAGAACAATGAGGCTTTCTGTGCCAATAAAGATTCCTAGCCGTGTGAACCCACGCGAAAACATCTACCCTTCCTAAAGGGTTGCACTGAGCCAGAGCATACTCCCTGGCAGGGGTTTACTTGGTGGTATTACCACTGATCTGATTCCAACTCAGAGCAAGCCCATAGGACAGAGTAGAACTGCCCCCTTTGGGTTCTTAAGGCTGTCAATCTTTCTGGACACAAACTGCCTGCCTCCTTTTACTCTTTTAGAACAGCCAGTGGGTTCAATTTATGGAGCTTTTGGTTAGCAGCCAAGCGCTTTAATGACTGCGACAACGGGTTCTGTAGTAGTGGTGGAAATCTAAATTCTGTGAACTTTTGCTGCTTAGGTACTAGTTTCCCGAGGGCTAATCATTTAAAAAGTGTTAGACTCCACGAGATATTCTATGATCGTCTGGATAATTCATATTCTCTCTCTCTCTCTCTCTCTCTCTCTCTCTCTCTCTCTCTCTCTCTCTCTAATTTTTTCAGATAGTTTGGCTGTTGTTAGGCCCATCTAGTCAATTCTGACCCCTAGCGACCTTCTGCACAAGAGAATGAAACACTGGCAGGTCCTGCACTATCCTCACAATGGTTCCCATTCTCAAGCCCGTTGCTGCAGCCACAGGGCCCGTCCACCTCCTGAGGGCCGTCCTCTTTTGCTCCTCAACGTCACCAAGCAAGACAGCATTCTCCAGGAGAGACCTGACAACATGTCCAACACAGGTCAGATAAAACCCGCTATCCTTGCCCCTAAGGCGAACTCTGGCTGTCCTTCTAAGACTGACTGCTTTGCCCTGGCAGCTGTACTTCCACACTGCTCCAGCACAATTCGAATGCACTGATTCTTTGTTGATTTCTTTATTCAATGTCCACCTTTTCAAATAATTCTACTGACCTATAATTCATATATCATACACTGCCACAGTTCAGTCATGCTAAGAAGAGTTGTGTAATCACCACCACAGTCCGTTTAACCACAATTTCTTTTCTCGTAGTCCTTGTTGTTAATACCCCGTGCCCCACAGCCACCCCTTCCAGGCCCCCAGGGAATTACTAATGGGGTTTCTGTCTAGAGATTTACCTATCCTAGACATCATATACAGAAAATCCTATAAAACAAAAACAAGAAACAAAGAAAAACAAAAAACTCCTCAACAACCATGAAAAAATAAAACAGAAGAAAATATTGATGGAAAGCGAAGCAGAAATTATTAAAAATCAGGACAAACTTAAAATGGGTGGAAAAGAGACCAAACGAGAAGCTGTCTGGAGAGACCAGACTCTGAAGAGGGACACCACACTTGGATAAGCAGAGGGGCAGGGAAACAGAGGAAGGTCCTCCACAAGATGAACGGGCACAGTGACTCACAATTGGCTCCAACATGAGAACAATTGTGATTTGCATTTTGTAAGGAAGCTGATAACCAGTGCTTGTTTGCGACCTTATTACTTTGGAGACGAGGAAGCTGAGGAGCAAAGGCGTGTTAGTAAGCAGCCAAAGTGAGAGAGTAAACAGAGATACTGGATTTTGGAAGCAAACAGTCGGACTTCCGAGCCTTTGCATTGTAGTGCTGTGCTATGGGGATATTCAACCATTTAAACTTAGTTTGTGAATAGACAAATAGATCAATGAAATAGAACAGAGGGTGCAGAGTTCATGGATGAGGGTAGTTGTTCAAACAAGTCCTTCAATTCTGCACTTGCTTTTGCAGAAAAGGACAGGAAGTGCCTGGTGCTGTTGTCTTTTGTATCCGTGTATGTTTTTTACTCGCTTTTCTTCTACATTCTATAGAAAGCTCATGTGGAACTCTATTTTATCTCTCCATGTGAGTATATAGACACATCTGTGCGTATGGGGGTAATGGCTACAAAATTTGTGGAAAATCCATTATCTTTTAATTTCACTCTTTCTCTAACATCAACTTTCACACTTGCATATTTGTATTTGGGAGGGGTTCTTTGTGGAGGGAACAGCTAGGAATGCGCTGTAATGCCATTACTTATTTCTCTTTCCGGGCGGAGGTCTAATGCCGCTTAATCCTTGATGACTGTTTTGATTAATCTGACCAGCTGTTATTTATTTATTTGCGTTTTTGAACCTCCAAAGTACTCTGGTTCCTTTTCCTTGTGTAACTTCATTCCTTTTAATCATTCATAGATTTTGTATCCTGTTCATAAACTTGCTTATGGGGCTACCGATTCGCACTCACTATGAAACAATGCCTGATGACCTCTATTTACTTATTTTTTTGCTTTTTGTAAATGACTATTTTCTTATAATTTTGTCAGTGCATATATTATTCCAATTTAAATCATGTAAGGACAAAGACTATGATTTAATTCCTTGTACCCTTTCGTGAATAGCATAACTCAAGTGCATGGTGAGTGAGAGATTCAACAGAAGTGTTGGGTTTCTCAGGAGGCTATTACTTCGGTTCTTGGCTTTGCAGGAGAAAGAATTCACGCCAAAGCCTGGTTTGTAATCCAAGTGGGTTTTTATAAAGGATGGAAGAAGTTTCAGGTTTTACAGTCTCAGCAGAGTACACACTATTTCAGGGAAGCGTGGCAAACCGTGCTTAAGCCGCGCTAGGGCTCACCCTGAGCACGGGCAACCTCCTGGGACTGCACGTCCACGTGCTGTGACCTGCGGCCAGAGAGGGAGCGGCCAGGCACAGACGTGGGATGAAAAGAAAATGAGAAAAGAGACCACCTTCCCTCAGCTAAGGTAACTTAAACCTCCAGCTGGGGAAGCGTGGTGGAAGGTATGGGTCAACCCCATTAGCTGAATCAAGGCCATCTGGGCCGCCCAGGTGTACTGCCCACCTGGCTTCGGGGACTTAAATTGGGGTTCACCCAGTTATTTCTTTATAAGTGTTTAATACTCACCTGATTCCTTTCCATACCTCCTGTAGGGTGCGTTATGCAGGCATGGGAGGGACCGCCCCCTCTATCCCTATTCTGCTACCTAACAGATGGATAAAGGAAGGAAATCGTCTGAGTGTTTTTGTAGTGACGATGGAATCGTTGGGGGAGCGACTGCAGGTGCACTGTTCTCATTTCTGTAACCGGGCTTTCTCTGCATCCTGATCCAGAAAATAGATTATGAGATAGCCAGAGTGGCTGGGAATCTGGTTCCCAGTTGTGTATCTAAGTAGTCGTGTCGTCTTGGTAAGGTTAAACCCCTGGACCTTGGGTACATATCTGTAAAATTAAAGTTCATTTCAGTTCTAGCATTCCTCGAAATCACTGATCTACATTAAAATGAAGAGAGAAACTACTCAATAAAAATTAGAACTTAACAAGTTAATATTTCTTATAAATTAATAGCTAAGAAATCCCAGTGGCATTGTGAGTTAGGCTTTGATCAGGCTCTTAACTACAAGGTCAGAAGTTCAAACCCACCAACCAACCACTGTGCAGAAGAAAGATGAGGTTCTTTGCTCCTATAAAGAATCACAGTCTCTGAAACTCTACATAGGGTTACTATGCCTAAAAATAGACTTAGTGGTAATAGGTAGGTTAATAATAGTCAACACTCATTGGATGCCTGCTATAAGCCTACTGCTTTTAAGTTCACCACCTATATTGACTTATTTGTTCCTATGGGTTAAAATGAATATGTCCCACTTTCATTTATGAGGCATAGAAATGTTATATACTATCTATACATGCGTATAAACCAACCCCGAATATCAACCGAGGCACCTAATTTTACCACAAAAACTGCATTTAAAATGTGCTGAAGAACTCAGCTTCTACACAAGTATATGCGTTAACTTTTAAATAGCCAGAGACAGAGCCATTTTCAAATGCTTTCTGGCAGCAGAGGCTGCTCTACTCTTTTATTATTATTAATGTTCTTGTTTAATAAACGTTTTTATGGTTTCATAGCAATACTTTTTCACTTGCCCACATAAGTAGCAAAATCGCATCTGTGTGACAGCATGTAATTTTAAGTTTTCTGTATCGTCTTTTATATTTTATGAGTATTCAATAATAAGCATGTATTGCTTTTATCTTAATGCTTTTCTAGTGCACAGGGGCTGCTTAGGTCCTCTGTCCTTCCTCAGAACCACTGACCTCAATGTCATTACCATCTATTTTCTTGAAAGATTACACTTGTTTTAACATGAAATGATCATTCAGGAAAATGTGAAGGAACACAATTCCCGGGACAGCAAAGAGATATCTGCAAATGAATTCATTTGGGGCAAATATCTTCCTTTTATGTGAAAGGACAGGGGCGGGATTGTGAAATCAGGGTAGAGCGAGCTTTCTGACCTGACTTTCGGAAAGCATGTTGTTTTTCCCCAAAGCCTTGCCAAACATGAGGTTGAAAGGTGAGCCATCATTGCAACACCACATATCAATAAATTGACAAGAAAGTTCTATTTGACTTGAGATTAGGGGATCTTCCTCTGTCTGTAAATCTTTTGCCCATCATCCAGATTAGGAGAATTCCATGATTTTGTTCCTTCACTTCCTTTACTTTGGCTGAAAAGTATATTTACCAAAAGAAATATACTGAGATGGCCATGCTGGCTTTTTAAAGCAGGGTTGGAAGCATAAGCAAACAAAGAGACTTTCTGTCATATGAAACATGTACTTTGGACCCAACAAAGTATACAGAGTCACAGGTGAGGCACTACAATTCTAAAACTAACAGAGATTGTAACGGCGCTTCCAGGCCTCCTTCAGATGTTTCTCTCTCATCCTGTTTTCCTCTTCTTTCTTCTTCCATCTGTCCTTTCCCCAAATCCACAGTACTTTATTTATTTCACATCTTCCCTTCCCAGGAATGTGTAACAAACCCAATAGGCCCCACTATTCTACATAGGTATACATGTATTCACAATCTGGATCTTCTTTTGTTTGTGCAATCATTGATTCAATAGCCAATTTATCAGTAGCTGTTTAGTGCAAAGTCTAAGTTGTTCTTGCTCTGCCTCTCTTAACACCTTCCTACACATTAGGTAAGACGTTATGTTTTCGTTTCCCCAAGGACATTGTCTATGGCTGTAAAGGCCTCAGGTAGCTGAAATGTGGGCATGTTTTGGATGGTTTACCATTCTAAGAGACTCAGAGTCTGCTAGAAACCAGTGCAACTTTAGAGAAACAGACAGAAAATTCACAAAACCAAAGGCTTCCCTTTCTTGTGCTTTTTTTGGCCTTTCTGTAGCTGTGTCGCTTTGAGGTTTGAGAAAAGTTCAAGTGCAAGCAGGACAAATGTCCGGCTCACCATTCTTCCACCCTGTTCACTGACTGATGCCCAACGCATCCACCAATGGCTCACCATGGGGGCAGAAGCTGTGCTTAAAAAGCACTGTCTAGTGTTCTGACACAAACACAATATCAAAACCAGGACATGGTTTATGAGTCATCTATTCTCTATCAGCATGGTCCAGTGGAAACAGCCCTCCGTTTGGAATCACACGATGGGTTATGGCTCTGAGTTTCATCACTTGTTAGTTCTGAAGCCCATTTTAGAGTTGTCTGAAATTACTGCCCTAGCTGTTATTTTAATTCTATATGAATAGATAATATTTTATTATTGTTTGGGAAGGGTAGAATTCTTTACCAGATTTAATATAATCCTGCGGGGTGGGACAGTATTTTTTAAAAAGTCATCATCCACTAGTGGTTTATAAAATCAATCTAATGGGGGGGGGCCCTAAATATTTTAATGAAATTGAACAGAATAAAAAAATAACAGTAATTAAAGGGTTACTTTGAACACTTAAGTATTATTGTTAATAGTTATTATATTTGTGATATCTAGTACCTAATAGTAATATTCTAAAATCCAAAGCAAGTGCAGGCTCACAACTGCCCTGTATGATCCACTTGGGATTGTTGGTGCTTGAAGGTCATGACAAGGGGACAACCCTTCCCATGTTCACCTCTACCTAGCACTCATGTTGCTACCCATCCAGCCTCGCCAGGTTTCTTAGAATCCTTCTCTTCTGAATTAACAGATAAGAAGCAAAAGGGGAGCGCAATCACTCACTGAGATGCCGGAGACTAGCGTAGCAGGTGCCTGGGTGGTTCCTCGTGCTATAGAGATCCCAACAGATGAGAGCACCAGCGCCAGTCCCTGGGGAATTACTTATTTGCAAAGTATCTGAAGACCTAATAGAAGCCAGTAACTCTGATAAGATGCTTAGGGAAAATTATACAGATTCATAGGGTATGAACCTGAGCCTCTACCTATTGTAGGAAACCTAATAAGCTAAAGAGATTTGGGGATCATGGATGATTTTCAGGGGCTACACCGCCCACTGAAGTTCTGTGCAAAATGTTCTGTGTATGAACCTTTTCAGATTCTTATAGGGAGAGGAAGAGGCTCTGATGAGGCAATAGAGCTCTCAGCTACTAACCAGAAGGTCAGTGGTTCAAATGAACCAACTGCACCCTGGAAGAAACATGTGAGGGTTTTCTTGCTGTGGATATTTATGACCTTGGAAGCCTGCTGATGGTGATCTACTCTGTCATAGGGTCTTCATGAGTCAGGATCAACTCCAATGCAAGAGGTTTGGTATTTGATTTACAATAACAGAAGCCAACTTCTGTCTAGTTTATTGTCTCATCTAACCTTGAACCAGTAGTCAGAAGAGTCTAGTCATATGAGTATTACCATCTCAAGGGCAATATATATCTGGTCTCACTTAAAATGACATTTGCTAAATTCAACTCCAGATTCTATAGTTCCTCGAAAAGAACTACTCCTTATAACATTCATGCAAGCATTTCAATTACTATGGGATAGTGGCAGCATGTTAAAAGCAAACAAATACATTGAAGGCAGTCAATTTGCTGCACAATGCAGTCAATCCTATTGTTACAATCATCAATGTGGGGGGAGGTGAACACTATAATGGTTGCTGTTGAAAATATGAACAGACTATATTGATTATTCTACATCCAGCTAGGGCATATGTGTCTTTTTCATTTGGTTTATACAAACTTAAGGGCCCATCTTGGCTAATTGTGTAGCTGTTAGTATTGTATAGATGCTGTCATTGTAGGGTACCATACAGTCATTCCTAAAATAGAAATATTTTTTACAGCAGATGAAAATGCTGCCATGCCATGCCCTCTCCTAATAATTATTGCCATGCTTGAGCCCATGTTGCACCCACTCTGCCAATCCATCTTTATTTTTTAATAATTTTATTGGGGGCTGATACACTCTTATAACAATATATACATCCATCCATTGTGTCAAGCACATTTGTACATTTGTTGCCCCCATCATTCTCAAAACATTTTTTTCTACTTGAGCTTTGGTATCAGCTCCTCATTTTCCTCCTCCCTTCCTACACCCCTCTGTCCCTCACTCATGATAATTTATAAATTATTGTTATTTCCTCATGTCTTACACTGTCCGACATCTCCCTTCACCCACTTTTCTGTTGCCTGTCCCCCAGGGAGGGGGTTATATGTAGATCTTTGGGATTGGTTCCCCCTTTCTACCTCACCTTCCCCCCACCCTCCCTGTGCTGCCACTCTCAGACCTGATCCTGAAGAGATCATCTGTCCTGGATGCCCTGTGTTTCCAGTTCCTAGCTGTACCAATGTACATCCTCTGGTCTAGCTGGATTTGTAAGATAGAATTGGGATCATGATAGTAGTGGAAGGGAGGAAGCATTCAACAACTAGAGGAAAGTTGTATGTTTCATCATTGCTACCATGCATCCTGACTGGCTCATCTCCTCCCCACAGCCTTTCTGTAAGGAAATGTTCTTTTGACTACAGATGGGCTGTGTGTTCCCACTCAGCACTCCCCTTATTCACAATGACATGATTGTTTGTTCTTTGATACCTGATCCTATTGACACCTAATGATCAAACAGACTGGTGTGCTTCTCCCATGTGGGCTTTGTTGCTTCTGAGCTAGATGACCGCTTGTTTACCTTCAAGCCTTTAAGACCCCAGATGCTCTATCTTTTGATAGCCAGGAACCGTCAGCTTTCTTCACCACATTTGCTTATGCACCTGCTTTCTCTTCATTGATAGTGTCAAGAAGGTGAGCATCATGGAATGCCAGTTTAATAGAGCAAAGTGTTCTTGCATTGAGGGAGGCCCAATGTCCAGCTGCAACCTTAATAATAAACCTATAAATATATGCACACAGATCTATTCCCCATTGTCATATATAAATATATTTACATGTGTACATGCCTTTATGTAGACCTCTTTAAATACCCTTTGCCTCCTAGTTCTTTCCTCTATTTCCCTTTACTTTCCTCTTGTCCCACTATCATACTCAGCCTTCATTTGGGTTTCAGTAATTCCTCTCAGTTACATTGCCCTTGATCAAGCCCTACCAGGCCTCCTACACCCTCCTCACCACCAATTTTGGATTATTTGTTGTTCCCTTGTCCCTGGGTTTGTTAACAATCACTTCCTTTCCCCTGCCTCCCCTTCTCCTATGTCCCCTTGGAAGTGTTGCTCCCATTGTTTGCTCCTCCAGATTGTTCATCCCACCTATCTTATCTAGATAGACCTGCAGAGATAAGATAAGAAATAAGACCTGCAGGAAATAAGACAGAGCAAAACAAAGCCACAAAAGAAAATAAAACAACAAAAACAAACCAACAACAACAACAAAAGAAAAGCCTGTAAATAGTTCTAGGACTATTTATTGGCCTTTAGGAGTGTTTTCCGGTTGAGTCTGATGGGGTGCCATGGTATCCCCTCTGGACTTCCTTACTCTACTCCACTTGCTGTTCTGTTGCACACCCTTGGTGTTTTTCCTCGGTGTGGTGGGGTCAGATCAGGCACAATTCCCACACTGTGTCTCCAGTGTTGTCCCCTGTAGGGCTATGGGTCAGTGAGAAATGCCGTGTCTAGTAGTGGGGAGGCCTTATGATCTTCTCTGTGATTGGCTGCTCTGAGCAGGGATATCATCCTCAGGGCTTGGTGGGCCAGGGTGTGCTCCACTCTTTCTTCTTCCCCTTTAATTGCTCCTGTGTGCTCTGATCAGAAATGTCCCTCTCCCTGAGTTATACTGCCACCTCATCTTCTTGGGGTTCCCAGTCTCTTTCACTTACTCTTTCACTTTCTTGACCAAGCATAATGCTTTCTCCAGGGGCTCTTTCCTCCTGAAACTATGTCCAAAGTATGTGAAATTAAGTCTTTCCATATTTGCTTTTAAGCAACATTCTTACTCTCTTTCTTCCCAGAAAGATTTGCTCAATATTTTTTTCCAAATCCATAATTTGAACTTATTAATTACTCTTTGGTCATCCGTATTCATTTCTTAGCTTTCACCTGTAAATGAGGCAATGTACATTCTTCTGATTTTTAACATCTGAATTGAAGCATTAAAGATTTCAGTCAGCTTCTTGTCTTTCTGTATTGTGTTGTCGTTGTTGTTGCTGTTAGGTGCCATCAAATCAGTTCTGACCTATAGCGACCATGTGCACAAGAGAAGGAAACACTGCCCAGTCTGCACCACCATCACACTTGTTCCCTTGCTTGAACCCATTGCTGTAGCCATGTGTCCATCGCTCTCCAGGACGACCTTCCTTGTTTTTGCTGCCCCTCTACATTACCAAGCTTGATGGTCTCCAGCGACTGGTCTCTTCTGATAACATGTCCAATGTATATAAGATGAAGTCTTGCCAAGTTTGCCTCTAAGAAGCACTATGGCTGTATTTCTTCCAAAACAAATTGGTTTGTTCTTATAGTAGTCCATGGTACTGTTAATATGCTACTCCAGCACCACAATTCAAATGCACCGATGATTCTTCGGTTTTCCTTATTCAGTGTCCAACTTTCGCATGCACATGAGGCAATTGAATATATCATGGCTTCTGTCAAGCACACTATAACACTCAAAGTAACATCTTGATTTTCAATACTCTAAAAAGGTCTTGTGCAGCAGATTAACCTAATGCAATGTGTCTTTTTCTCTCTTGACTGCTGCTTCCATGAGCGTTGATTGTGGATCAAACAAAAATAAAAAATAAAAGACCCAATCCTTGACAAATTCAATCCTTCCTCCATTTATAGTGATGTTACCTAGGGCCCAGTTATGAGGATTTTGGTCTTTTTACACTGGGTTGAATCCATACTGCAGGCTCAGGTGCTTCATGTCCTCCTCACTTTCTGCAAACAGGTTGTGTCACCTACAAATCACAGGTTGTTAACAAGCCTTCCTCCATATCTGACTCCATGTTCTTCTTCATAAAATCCAGGTTTTCTGATGATTTGCTCAGAATAAAAATAGAATAAGTATGGTGAGAGGATACAACCCCGACACACGTTTCCTTTTTTTTAAGCCATGCAGTATTTCCTTGTCTGTTCACAAAACTGCCTATTGATCCATATGCAAGTTCCAGATGAGTTCACTTAATTATTATGGAATTCCAAATTTACTCAAGGTTATCCGTTATCCATAGTTTGTTATGATATTCACAGTCAAATGCCTTTTCATACTCAATAAAATGCAAGTAAACATCTTTCCACTATTTTCTGTTTCATCCAAGATCCATCTAACATTCCCAATGATATTCTTTGTTCCAAGGCCTCTTATGAATTTATCCTGACCCTTTGGTGATGCCCTGTCAATGTACTGCTGCAACTATGGTTGGATGGGCTGCAGCCAAATTTTACTGGTGTGTGAGAATAATGATATTGTTCTGTAGTTTGAGCATTCTGTTGGGTTATCTTTCATTGGAATGGATAAAAATATGGATCTCTTCCAGTCAGTTGGCCAAGTAGCTCTCTTCTAAATTTCCTGGCATCGATGAATTCAGTGCTTCATCAGATTGTTGAAACATTTCAATTGATATTCCATTAATTACTAAAGCTGTGTTTTTGCCTAATGTCTTCAGTGCAGTTTGAACTTCTTCCTTTAGCACCATTGTTCTTATTCATATGCTGCCTCCTAAAATGGTGGAATGTTAACTAGTTCTTTTTGGTATGGTAAATCTGTGCATTCTTTCCACTTTGTTTGCACTCTTACTAGATCACTCAATATTTTTCCCATAGAATCTTTCAAGATTGCAGCTCAAGGCTTCAATTTTTTAGTTCCTCCAGTTTAAAATATGCTAAGTGCATGCTTCCTTTTTGATTTTTCGAAATCTTTGCACATTTAGGCATAGACTTTGATTTATCTCCTTGGGCTGCCTTTTGAAATGATCTATTCAGCTGTTTGACTTCATTGCTTCTTCTGTTTCCTTTAGCTATTCTATGATTAAGAGCATATTTCAGAGTCATTCTGTTATCCACTTTAGCATTTGCTTTCCTGTCTTTAAAATGAACTTTGGTTTTCTTCATGAATAATGTTCTTGATGTCTTCCAACTGTCATCAGTATTCAATGCATCAAATCTGTTCTTGAAAACTAGAAGCATCCTAATTTCCAAACAGTAGAAGAACAGATAAAGAAACTATGGTACATTCACACAATGGAATACTATGTATCCCTAAAAACAATGTAATGAAAGCATGAAACACCACATGGCACGGAATGACCTGGAAACAATTATGCCGAGTGAAGTTAGTCAATTGCAAAAGGCCAAATACTGTATTAGCAAACTACTATAAGGAAAAACACCAAACAAATACATTTTAGGGACAAATTCCCATTCAAGAAGTTAGAGCGTCAGTCTGCCATCCAAGAATCATACATCACCCCCATTATACACCCATCTTAAGAACCACCCCAAAAGAGAAGACCACACATCAGCTGGGACCGCTCCTTCAAAAACAGAGGAAAGGGAGAAGATTATCCACTCTCTGCCATACATTGTGATGCCATCACATGAAATCAGCAGACACTCCATAGGAATGAGAACGGAATCTTACTGCAAAGTCAAGTCGAGATCAGGGGAGGGAAGCATCTATTTTTTCAGAGGAGGCAGTTCTACTTCTGTTGGTGGGTAAATGCGGAGGAGCAACCTCACATCGGGAAGGGACACTCAACAATAATCATAGAGACCCCAAGTGGAAAATAATCCTGGTAATATATTCCTGGTTAGACACTTGAATTAGAATTTACCCAGTCCTTGGTGAACTATGCCATGTGCTATGTACTACGATGACCTTAGACTCTGTCATTTCAGGGACCATAGCATCCTTCATAAGCCACACCAGAAGGCCTCAACATGGAACCCCCACTGAGTGAAGTGAACATTACCTAAAAATTACCTGTACCCCTTGAACTTAAGACTGAAATGCCCTGGTGTGAGAAGAAACAAATGAGGGTCACCCAAGCCTGTGCAATTGGTAGTTGTTGAACCTTGGTTAGGATCTCTGGTTTAGCAAGTATCCAAAGCAAGGTGGCCCATCACCACCATACATTTACTATATTAATGCCCTCCGTGCTTTAATATGAGATGTATTAATCTTCTAGGCAATCTCCCCTTGTATTTGAATGGTACTGAAAATATTAGCACCAACCCATGGTCAATGTAAACAGAGCTCAAACATGTAAGAATTCAATCTGCACTAATCCACAACTCATGGATTGCATTTGTGTGCCGGGTTATAATACTTGCATAACCTCCATTTCTCAACAATATGTTAAATTCCATGCCATTGGATAAATTAATGATGCTATCAATGGAATTTCCTTATGCCCCACAGGGAATGATTGATAATGTTCTTCGTCATGAAATGAAAATGAGATCTCTAATGTGAAGCAGGATCCCATATAATCCTTGGACAAATCAATAGGTTCTGGCATTCTAGTTAATTCTAGCCACAATCCAAGAAGATTTAACTGTTGTAACAGTTTCCCTGCTTGCTACTTGCCTTCATGAAGAAATCACTAAAGATGTGGGTGCTACAGAAAAGTGTGGTAAAAAAGGAGATGAGGTCTGGCTATCAAAAAAATAATATCTGAATTCTTAAAGGCTTGTATTCAAACAAGCTGCCATATAAGTAAGATGTCAACTAAGTCCACCTGGAGGAATTCCTCCTGCTTGTGTGGTTCAAAGATGAGAAATAACAAAATCCAAATACAATGGAGGGAAAGTTATTTGAGTTTAAATTGTGAGCACCCAATTTGTTGAAGGCTACAAATGACCATGGGAACCCAAAATCCATCTGCAAAATACCTACTAGAATTAAGTCTCTGGTAGATCCCCTCTGACCAGTGGAGAGATACAAATAGCCTGGCTATCAGACAGAGATTATTGTAATCTGATGGAACTATGGTATAATATGATACCTGGTAATTTGATCTCCCCTTTGACGCATTCTGGATTTGTTCTGAGTCAAAATATTTCTTGCTTTTTTCTTGACAGAAGTTTTCTGTCTGGTTTATTTTAATATTGCTGGTGTTCTTTACTTTCTTCATATATATACACATTGTTTGGAGGGTTTTGTTTGTTGTTTGTTTTTTGGTATGTTTTTCCGTTTATGAAACACAGAAGGAAAAAGTGTATAGAGACAATAAAATATGTAAAAGCTTACTGAGGATACCAGGGGAGGTTGCACCTAGGGAGCAAATAATGAATATAGGAGGAAGATGTTTGCACTAGAACTCATATGGTGATGTACATACAGCTGTTTTTACTTACAAATGAACTAAAGAAGTGTATGAAATGTTAATTAGCTCAATAAAACTATCAGGGGAAAATCTGTTCTTTAGGTGTGCTCAAAATTCAGGTGGGATAGACACAAGCTGGGATTTGGGATCTCATGGACTTGTTTTAATTTTCTTCATCTTTAACATGAATTTACATATGAGAAATTGATAGTCTGTTCCACAGTCAGCCTCTGGTCTGGTTTTAGCTGCTGATATTGAACTTCCCCATCTTCTTTTCCCACCGATGTAGTCAATTTTATTTCTGTGTATTCCATCTGGAGACATCCATGTGTGCAGTTGCCTTTTGTGTTGTTGGCAAAAGGTATTTGCAATGAATAAGTTGTTGATTTTGAAAAATTCTATCACAGAATCTCTAACTTTGGTTCTATCACTACTGAAAAAATGGTATTTTCCTACTATATTTTCCAACTACTGTTCCTTCCTCTTTGTTGCCAACTTTTGCAATCATCAATAATTTTCAATATATCTTGATCACATAATTGATCCATTTCCGAGTGAAGATGTTGGTAGAATTAATTTCATCACTGACTTTTGAGATTAGTGCATAAAGCGGAACACTAGTTTTATTCATTGTTTCCTTGAAGGCAGATAGATATAGTCCTATCACAGACAGCATTACACTTCAATGTTGAGTTTGAAATCCCCTCTTCATAATGACTGCATTGCTATTCCTCTTGTGTCACTTCCAGCATAAGAAATTGTAAGATTTTCTGCTTCAAAATGACCAATACCAGTCCAATTCATTGAACTATTCTGTAGGATATTGATTTTTATGCATCCAATTTCATTTTTCATCAGTTCCAATTTTCCTAGATTCATACTTTGAACATACAAAGTTCTCATTATTATTGATTTCTTTTTCCCAGCTGTTTCTTCTTATCTTGAGTTGTGCCCCATCAGCAAATGAAGAATCTGAGGGTTCCCCGCTCACAGGCTTCACTCAATGGCTACCCCCATGGTTGACTCTACTTTGAGACAACAGCTCATCCTGAGTCACATTTTCAGTGTCCTCCACCCCAAGGGGCCCATCCTCTGGCTCTACCACCGACAACGTTCTGTGCCATTCATTAGAACTAAGCTATGCATAAGATTTTCAGTGGCTCTTTCCTCCAGAGTGGACAGCCAATTCCTTCTTCATTGTCTGTTCTTTGTGTGGAAGTTTCACTGACACCTGTTCACTTTGGGTGACCCTGTTCGCATTTGAAATACCAGTGACATAGTTTGTAGCATCACGCAATACACAAGCCACCACAGTAAGACAACTGACAGACAAGTGGTGGCCTGTATTGTGGAGGAGGCAATTTTACTGAACCATGGAATAACCCTAATACTGAGGGACTGGTGGGGGGTAGGAGAAAGAATGTATTTACAGGAATTGTCCTCAAAATGTCTAAATTACTTTCAAATTATTGTGAAATTTTAAAACAAGTGGTTTTATCAACAGATAAATGCTAGCATTTTTTGTGACAGCTTTAAGCTTTCCTAGAGTAAAAAAAAAAGTGTAAAGGTTCTAAAATGTAAGCCACACTGGGTTCTTTTTGATCCTCACCATACTACAGTAGTAAGTTTCTTATAGATAACGAATATGAGAAAAGTTGATTAATGAAAAGTACCACTCTGGCAACTAGAGGACAATCAGACATTGAAGAAAAATTAAGTTGGTCTCTGTTTCCTCTTTCCAATAACTTTCTAACTGAGTCTTTGCTGATGAAGGAATGAAGGAGAGAAAGTGCTGACAGTTAACCTCATTCTGTGACTGTAGTGATGTCATGCTAATTTTGGTGATATAAATTATTTAATGCTGACATAAAACAAGCTACTAGCTGCTAAAATAATAAAAAATACTACCGGTTTGCTTTCTGGCCAGTAAGAATTTCTAACCTGACAACTTAAAAATACCCATTTTGATGGTGGTGCTGCATTTCAAATATACATTTAGGTGATATTGGGAAACACGACTTCAACTGCTCCAGTTACATTTTTCAAGTAGCAGAGAAATGAGAAATAGATTTGACTTTTCCTTCCTTATGTCTCTTTGTCTGTAATGGACATGTTCTTTTGTTAAAGTGAACCTGGACAACGTATCTGAGAGTTTGTATTTTAAAATCTCAGTCACTCCAGGGTTCTAAAGCCCAAATCGTTTTATTAAAGTGAAAATTGCATCTCACTACTGAATCAGAAGATAAAAATTTGAAAGTAGACTCTGTGCTTGTGCTCCAAATATACAGAACAGGGCTAGACATAATACAGGGGAGTCCTGGTAATGCTAATGGTTAAGGAGTCAGCTACTAACCAAAAATCAACTGTTTGAAGCCACTCAGTGACTCTGTGGGAAAAAGAACTGTCAATGTAGAATGATGATAGGCTAGAAAATACTATGGGGCAGCTCTACTCTCATAGTGGGTCACCATGAGGTGGAAATCAATTCAACACTACCTAACAACAGCCAGAAGAATATCACCAACACGAGAGGACATGTGTGCAATCCGACCAGATAGAAAAGTGAATTTCAAAGGATTCTCTAGGAAAAGTGATCCTTGTTAACCTTTTAAAATGAATGCTTTCAAGGAAACTAAACCACCCTTAAAACACCAATTTCCTGCTCAAATACATCTGTGCACCCAAGTAATATTCTATTAGTGATATGCTTTAGTGCTAAGAATCAATCCCAAAGGAAGCTCTTTCCAGGGAATGATGGAAACTGCCTTGGAGCAAAAGTAATCTCATCTCTCACATCTTATAAGCAACTGAGTCTTGGTAAGGGGAGAAGTTGTAAATGGAAGACATGAACTAATATGTTACAAACCTCCATAAATCAAGATATGTGACTAAATAATCAATACAATGTTGAGCCCTGGTGGAATGTTGACTTAAGCTTTGCGCTACTCGTTGCAAGGCCAGCAGTTCAAACACATTAGCTTCCCCATGAGAGAAAAATGAGGCTACCTGCTCCCATAAAGGTTTTGTCTCTGAAATCCTATCTAGGGTCACTATGAGTCACATCCATGACAGTGGGTTTTGTTTTCACATTTTCCTCAGGTAAAAGTAGCCTTGATCACACAGTGGGTTGTGTCAGGCTCCAGTTCAATCCCACCAGTAAATCTCAGGGAGGAAAATAAACCTATCTGCTCTTGTTAAGATTTATAGTCTCAACTCATATACAGAGCCTATGAGTTTGAATCCACTAGCCAGCAGTGGGTTAGGTTGGGTTTGTTTTGCTCAATTAAATCTTAAGAAAATTCTGAGTAATAATAATACTTAACATTACTAAGTACCTAGTGTGTGTCACCACCCCTTATCTGTCACTTTGTCATACTGTGGTGCCTTGCATGCTGCTGTGCTACTGAAACTGTGGCACTTGTATTTCAATTCCTAGCAGCAGCACCCAAGGTGAATAGGGTTCAGCCTAAGAACAGAACCCAAAAAAGCACAGGTTGTCCACATAAGAGGAATTAACCATGGAAACCCTTATGAAGAGTAGAGGAACATATTTGACTTATCCAAGCATAGTGTTCTTCTAGCGACTGATAACATGTCTAAAATACTTCTAAGAGCATTTCAACTGTACTTCTTCCAAGAATGATTGGTTCAGTTGTCTGGCAGCCTTTTGAATAACGTACTTGGCCAACACCATAATTCAAAGATATCAATTCTTCTCCCGTCTTCCTTATTCATTGTCCAGCTCTCCTGTGCAGGTGAGGATATCTAAAAGATTTTGGTCCTCACATCTTAGTCCTCAAAGTGATATATTTTTCTTTGTTTAACACTTCTAGGAGGACTTGACCCAACACACACGTTGTTTGATTTCTTACTACTTCCATGGTGTTGAGTGTGGACCCAAATAAAATGAAATCCTTGACAACTTTAATCTCCTCTCCTGCCAGCAGGATGTTGCTTGTTATTTCAGTGGTAAAGATTTTTATTTCCCCTCTGCTGAGGTGTAATCCAAACTGAAGTATAGACCTTTGATTTTCACCAGTAAATGTTTCAAGCTACTTTCAATAAGCAAGGTTGTATCATCTCTCTATTGCAGGTTGTTAATGAGTCTGCCGTTAATCCTGACCCCACTTTCTCCATATAGCCTGGTTTCTTTTATTATTTTCTCAGCATGAAGATTGAGAATGGTTAAAGAATCCAACCCTTGCTCACATCTTTCCTGATCTTAACATAACTGTATCCTTTTGTTCATTTCAAATGATTACCTGTTGATCTGTGTACAGGCTCCACATCAGCACTATTATGTGTTCTGGAACCCCCCTTGGGGTAGATATATAATCTGGTGTCAGTTTGAGGATTCAGAGCGAAGGGGTTGAGTCTAGCCTGTCAATTAGGTCATACCCAATGAGACCTCTGTGTGGGCAGAGCCTTCTCCTGAGGATTCTGGGAACTCCTGTCTTCCTCTCCGGAGGTGGGAGAGAGTCTCAGTCTCTCTCACTCTCTTGGAGACATTGCAGCTGACAAACACATGGAACTATGGTAATGACTTGAGCTGGAGAAACCACATAGAGATCCCTGTCATCTCTGAGATGCTTACAACACCACTGGATTCACAAGAATTCCCACCCACCGGCCTGTGACCTTCCTGCATTCCGTGTCATTGTGTGTGTTGTGTGAGTAATTGCTATCAAACTTATGAGCTGCTATTGGACTCATGGACTTGATCTGGAATAGGCTGAGATGTTTTCTCAATATTCAATTGCTTCTTGTATATAAAGTTCTTTCTTATACACATGTGAGTGTCTATGAAGTTGTTTCTCTAGTCTATCTGGACTAATACACACTTTTTCCCAAAGTTACCCACAGTTTGTTGGGATCCATACTGTTGATTGACTTTGCATAGTCAATTGCAGGTAAACCTCCTCCTGGGTTTCTATGCTTTCAGTGAAGTTTCATCTGATATCGGCAATGATATTCCCTGATAACAAAAAGTTATTGAGAACATTCATGTCTGTCAAATTGAGATTATAGTAGATATGTTTTAAATCATATGATAGTGTGGTTTTGAAGAGTAGTCCTCTAAAAATTATAAATATAGTTATTAAAATGAGAGCAGAGTGAATACAGAATTAGAGAATCTTACTTAGTTAAATTCTTATTTTGTGGGTAAAATAAAGAAGATATGTAGAAAGCAATAGACTCCCCAAGATCTGCAAGTCTTTTTATTTTTTTACCTTGTGAGGGTATCATGACAAACCTTGGGAGGGTCCCTGCCAAAGAAGCTTTTTTTTTTTTAATCATTTTATTGGGGACTCTTCCAGCTCTTATAACATCCCATATATCAATTGTATGAATACATATGTTGCCATCATCATTTTCTAAACATTTATTTTCTATTTGAGCCCTTGGTATCAGTTTCTCTTTATTCCCTCCCTCCCCTGCCCCCCCATCATAACCCCTCGATAACATAAATTATTGTTTTCATATATCTTACATCAACAGCTGTCTTCCTTCACCCTTATTTCTGTTGTTCATCCCCTGGTGGGAGGTGGGGGGCGGT
Source organism: Tenrec ecaudatus (assembly GCF_050624435.1). Classification (NCBI taxonomy): domain Eukaryota; kingdom Metazoa; phylum Chordata; class Mammalia; order Afrosoricida; family Tenrecidae; genus Tenrec; species Tenrec ecaudatus. The sequence continues at coordinate 149,914,696 of NC_134537.1, forward strand.
GAATTATGTGTTGATTGTTGCGATCGGTTCTGCAGACATTACCTCACCATCAGAAGGTTCTGAGACAACTCGACCCTCAGCCGAGCCCTGGATTTTGAAATGGATCACAAACATTATAGGAATGCTGGTCGCGGTATCTGGACAAGTTCTGTGGGGAAATAATTCTCTTTTCAGAAGTGTTAGATGAAGGGACAAAGAAATGTCAAAGTTTCTTCAGAAACTCTATTGAACACAGAAATACTAAATATGAAGCCAAATGGATTTTTGAAAAATATACGAAGGTTAGTGATTTTACTTTTAAGTGAGAAGAGAAATCTCAGTAAAGATATTGCACAAATTTAGTAAAACACGAGAGTCATAAACAAATCAAGTGATCACTCAGTTGGCTTCCAAAGAAAATGCTTTTTTAAATTTCTCAAAAGTCTGTTTCATCACAGCATCTTTATCTCCCTTGGCTACCATCCTTGACTCCAGGAGGTCTTGCACCACAAGGCAACAATATAGCTGGGTTGGCAGCACTCAAGGTCCCTGATACGGTGTGTGAAAATAGAACTGTGGGTTTGGATGTTGGTCGAATGGCTTGTGACTCTAGGGCCCTGGGCTCCTGGGTGCGCTGACCCAAGGACTGCTGTGCAGGCAGCTCCGAGGGGACACCTAGGTGAGCACTCGCCAGTCCTGCTGAGCTGTAACTGCCTTTCTGCTAGATCAGTAGCTTCCACAGTTTTGGTACCTTGTGAAACCATTTCAATTGGTATTTTGAAAATACCTGCAGCATTGTTTTCCATAATGCCTTCGGGGCAGCTTGGATTTCCTTCTCCAGGACCACTGGTTCTTGCTCATATGCTACATCCAGGAAGGACTGAATATCAACTAGTTATTTTTGGGACAGTGATGCGCCTTTCACCTTCTTTTGGTGCTTCCTGCGTTATTCGATATTCTACCCATAGAATCTTTTCATATAGTAATGATAGGCTTAGTTGTTTTTTTCTTTGGTTCTTTCAGCTTAAGAAATGAGGACCACAGTTTTCCTTTCTGCTTTTCTAACTCCAGGTCTTTGCACATTTCATCATAAGACATTGTCTTCTCGAGCTGCCCTGTGAGATATTTTTTAATCAGTTTTTCATTTTCATTGTTTCTTCCACTTGCTGGAACGATTCTATGATCAAGCACAAATGTCAGTCTCTCTTGGCATCCACTTTGATCTTGTCTTCCCTTCCTGTGTCTCTGATGACCTTGTGTTTCTTCATGGGTGAAGTTCTTACTGTCACCCACAGCTCATCAGGTCTTCTCTCCTGAGTGGTCAATTTGTCAAACCTATTCCTGAGATGTCCTCCAAATTCAGGTCGAATATACACAAGGTGGTATTTTGATTTTCTTGGACTTGTTTTAATTTCCTTCAAATTGAGCTTACAGATGAGTCATTGATGGTCTGTTCCTGATTATGAGCTTCTCTATTAATAGCTGCTTGCAGTTTTCTCTTCTCATAGAAGTTCCAAGAACTTTTCTTAATCCACGTCACTAGAGCAGACACACCTTTGAGAAGGGAGCTCTTCCTCAGTTCCATTTTGAGTGCCTTCCAGCTTGGGGGCTCAGCCATTATCACTGTATCTACCAAGGTTCTTCTGCGATTCAGAGTTTTTCAGTATCTGATAATGCTCCAATCTTATTCGTAAGACTAACTGGAAAAGGAACGGACTGCTTTTCTATAACCCACTTAGATGGAAAATTTTTTGTTCTTCTCAGACAAGTTTCTACATTAACTAGATCCCGTCTCTCACAGGCTTTACTGTAATGAATATCTTTGTACCAGAACTGTACCAAAAATTCATTTGTACTAACTCACTAAATGATCATAAAACACTGTTAGGTCGATACCAACTGTGATAAATTAACCCCTTTTTACAGATAAGAAAACAGAGATGCAAGAGACGATGTAACAGTCCCCAGATCACACAGCTAGTCAGTGGCTGCTCTGCAGTGGGAGCATCTGGCTCCAGCGTGTGTGTGTCCTTAAGCGCCCACTGCTCCAGGTCCTCAAAGCAGGACACATGCCAGCAGTGGAGACAACCGCACTCAGTCCTGAGAAAGACAACACCAACAAAAACAAAAATTACAAAAAAAGTAAATTTCTGAGCCTGCCCGGAATCAGCTTGTTCTACAGCAGGAATGGGTGCTGAATAGACCACTATCCATATGGTCCTTATTTTTGTTCCATATGGTTGCCTAGAGTCTGGCTACTCAGATGAGTTCACCAAACACAAACAAAATAGTTCTGAAAAGGAAATTAAAAATATTTCAGCATATCAATTTGAGCCTACACATATATATTTCATCCATAATGCAAATATTCAATTTCTTAACTAGTTCCATATCTTCTTCCACCATTTGGCATGGTCCTAAGGATGCTGCAAGGAGGCGACAGATACTTTTGCGCAGATCACGTGAGTTATTGATCCTAGGAAGCCTTTGTTTTCATGTGGAGGCCCAACTTCAACTCTCTTCAGTAACTATGATGCCCACACTCTACAAGTCACAGAAACAGCAGACAGAAAACCAGCAAAAAGGTGAAATTACCCAACAAGTATTAACCAACAGAATTGAATCAACATCTATAGGAAACGACACCTAACACAGCAAAATACACATTTTTTTAAAGTGTACCTTACACATTCAGCAAAATAGCCCATATTCTGGGCCATAATCAAAGCTCAACAACTTTAAAAGAATTTAAATCATACGTATCAAACTCTCTGACCATAATGGAATCAGCATATTTTGTGTTTGGCCAAACCACTCAAATAGGTAATATAAAGTTATTTTGTCATATTTTGATATTATTTTTACAAAGTATGGTTTTATTAGAACTTTCTTCATAGACTAGTTAGTGTCCATGGTATTGCTTTAAACATCTCATAAATAAATAGCCAATATATTTCTTCCAGCACTTCCTTGCAGTCATCTAGTGTCTCATAAGTGAATGGTCTTGAATTTATAGTTATCAGCGCCTGTCCTTTTCTTGTAAGGGACAGAGTCTCAACATTAACCCAGCTCCTGGATTAGACCACACCATGGCTGCACTGTTTCTGCAGGTGCCAGGAGGTGCATACCTTTCTGAGAGCCTGCTTTTCATCCTTGAGAGATGAGTTTACTCCGCTAGGAAAAAGTAACTCATAAAGACCAAAAAAGTCAGCAACTTTTATCATCCTTCTTCCTGTGTTATTTTGCTATTATTGATATAGGCTATCTTGGTGTTTCAGGGCAGGATTTTTCAGGATTTATTTTTTCCCTGGAAGGAATGCCACAAGATTTTATGGTTGACCTCCAGCATGGTCAAGCCTTGGCTATTAGCAAAATGCCTGGAGGTTCAAGTTCATCAAAGTCACCTCAGAAGAGAGGGTGGCAATCTCCTTTAAAAACCTTTTGAAACACAGTTCTACTCCACAATAGCTGTTTACTGATTGGGTTTATAGCCCTCCGTGCTGGTAAGCAGTCCCCTGTGGCTCTGCGTGTGCTCCCCATGCAGGTAAAATTGGAAGTCATGCTGGCCCATTCCACATATGCCCTCACCACAGACCATGACCTAGATCAGAAAAGAAGCTCATTCAGAGATAGACACCTAAATGCAGGTGGTAAAGAAAATACGACCAGGAAAGAGGATAAGAGCCAGGTTAGTAGGTAGTGTAGAGACTGGGACATGGGAGTCAGGGCATTAAGAAAGGGAGCTGAAGGAGTCAGGCAAGGAGAAAAACACAGAGAGAGGACTTCCTCTCCCGGAAGAATTTTAAGGATGAGGGCATGAAGGCTGGAAGGAGAGGAACACTTGATCCATCCTAGTGCTACAGGTAGAGTGCTCCATGGAATCAGCTTGGAAACACCGCTCCACCTCCCTCCTTGTAGGGAGACCCTGGCTGCTCGGGTTTCCAAGAGAGCAAATAGCTGCTCTGCCCACTAGCAAGGAGACACAGCTGTTACTAATGCAGTGAGAGTTGAAGTCATTTTCTAAGGAATTCGGGACATTTAGGATCTCCATGATCAACTAGACTATCTAGACCCTCCATCCCCCCACACCCACAAAAAAATGTATAGGAGTTAAGAGGAATAGATTGATTTTAATTCAGTATCTCACTTTCTTATTTCATTTCAGGCATGAAATTCAGTTAAATAGTTGGCTATAGCTTGGCCGACAGGTCAATGAATGGTAGACAAGAGTCACCAGCCAGGGACTCTTGCTCTAGAACCTGATCTAGAACGCAAAGACGGGGACACCATTTCACCCTGACTCATTCTCAGAGGTATCTTCTGGGTGTGGTAGACTGTGAGACTGTGTCTCACAGTCCAGATTGCTAATCCAGTAAAAATAACCGTGTAAAGACCATTATCCGATATGTGCAGAGTTAAGTATGAAGAATACATATCTGTGTAAACTGAAGCGCATTTTGGGAAAATACAGGAAAACATTTAGAAGATAAAATTCATAATAAAGAGGCATTACTTAAAGAACAAATCCAAAGAGCTGTGAACACGTGTATTTTAGAAATTTTATGCTTCTCCCTAAGCACATTCATTAGAAACCTGGGTATTACAAACTGTGTACCCTAAGAAATGTGTCTAAGCCCGTCTCCTTCTCTAGCAATGATTTCTTTGCTATTTTTATGCTGCCTTTCTAAGTGCCCTGCCTGGGAATCAGCTGAGGCTCAGAACACTTGCCTATTTCTCTAACAAATGCCACCACGAGTCCTGGAACTCCTACCTAATCTTCTAACTCAGAATCAGAATGGTAGAATACAGATCACATGGGATGTGCAGTCAGAGGACTTGAGCTTGAATTCTAGCTCAGGTCCTTCGGTATACGTCAGGAGATGCTGGGAGCGCATTTAATTGGATGTTGACTTAGGAGTCTCACCTGTGAAATAATGCCCATTAGTGCTGAGTCACTTCCAACTCATAGCCATCCTGTGGGGCAGAGTAGTTTCCAAAGCTATTATCTGTATACAAACAGACTGCCACATCTTTCTCCCAGGAGTGTCGGGTGCGCTTGAACTCTGACCATTTTGATTAGAATCCTTAACCACCAGCACTCAAGAATAACATAAAACTAGCTGGGTTATCCTTACAGTGTGACTATTAGCTTATTCCAACCTTCATTGACAGAGCATAACTGTCCCATAGACTTTCCTAGGCTGTAATCTTTGTTTGTTTGTTTGTTTTTCAATTATTTTATTGGGACTTCTTACAGATAACATAACACTCCATAGTTCAATCACATCAAGCATTATTGTACAATTGCTACCACAATCAGCCCCAAACATTTTCTTTCTTCTTGAACTCCTTGATATCAGCTCTCCTTTATCCCTTCCCTCCCCCACCTTACACCCCAAGAACCCTTATTTTATTTATCAATTATTTTGTCATATTTTACACTTTTCAATGTATTTATTATTTGTCATATTTTACACCATCTGCTCCCTCTGCCCCCCTTCCCCCCTCTCTTCCCATATCCTGGAGCCATTATCCCTGCTACTATTTCTGAAGGGTTATCTATGTTGGCTTTCATTATCAAACTATCTTAACTAAGAAATCAACATATGCAAGTCTAACAAGATTAATAATGTAAAACAACAACAATAATAGTAAGGAGGAGGAAACATTAAAGAACTAGAGGATAGTTATGTGTTTCATCAGAGCTGGATTTATCATACCTTCCATATGGACCTTCTGTGAGGAACTGTCCAATTATCTTACATTGATATGAGTTTTTGTTCTGGGTCTTTGATGCCTGGTACCTGATCCCATTGACACCCCATGATCACACAGGCTTCCCTGATAGATGCCGTTTGTTTAACTACAAGTCTCTAAGACTCCAGATACTATATCATTTAATAGCCAGGCACGATCAGCTTTCTTCTCCAGATTTGCTTATATACCCATTTTGTCTTCAGCAATTGTGTCAGGCAAGTGCGTAGCATACAATGTCATATTGTTAGAACAAACCGTTCTTGTACTTAGGTAAGATTTAAGTAGAGGCCCAAAGACAATTTACTTCTTTGTTGTATTTACATATATATACATATATTAACAAATACACCTATATTTACATACACACACATAAATATATACCTATATATTTTTTCTAGTTTTCTTTTTTCTATCCTTCTGCCCCACTATCATGTTTACTGAGTAATTTGATTGATGAAACACGACCAAAAAATCTTACACCCTCTACGCCAACAATTTTAGAATCCTTACTATTGCCCTGTCTCCATCATCATTATTGGCTCCCAGCTCACCTCCCGACACGGCACCTCCTTCCCTCCCATGCCCGCTCCTCCTTCCCTCCAGAACCTTCAGTCCATCCCTGTTTCCATGGGATTGTCTATCCCATCTGGTATCCTAACACAGCGTAAAGAATATCACTGTTAAATAGCGAGAAGGACACGTTACAATCCATCAGTTGAGTCTCCTTTTTTTCCAGGGTTCCACATCCCAGGACCCGCTGACCTAACAACACAGACAAGGCGCACATCCTGAAATCCCCACTGCTATCCCTGCAAGTCAGGCATGGAGCAGTCGAATGCTGCCCCACCCCCACCCCCACCATTACACCTTTAGGCTTTCAGTGTGGTGAGTCACCCCCAACCAGTTCAGATGGGGTGCCAAGTGCTGTCCCGGAGCAGAATTCTACCGTCGGGATTCCTCAGGCACTTTGTGGCTTTGCTCCCCTCACTGGTCTGGTGCGCTCCCCTCTTGGTTTGCCCCCATGTGGCTGGGTCAGATCAGCAGCTCTCGCAGAACAGCATCTCCAGGCCTGTCCTCTGCAGCTGTGGAATCAGCTGTCATCTTATGGGGCTGAGGACCCGGTCTTTCTTCTCGCAAAGCCACTAGTGGATTCAACCCAACGATGTTCAACGACTTCCGGTTAGCAGCCAATACTCAACCCTCGTGCCACTATGACTCCCGCACAGCGGTATTGCAGGGATTAAAATGAGCAATGAGATTCAAAGCCCTTCTCAACTCTAAAGCAATTCTTGTTAATAAGGCACGGGCTTATTTCTCCAGCAGGTCGTTGGCGTGTTTCTATTCACAGTGCCTGAGATATGCTCTTGTTCTTATGCAGTAGAGTCCTGGTACCCGACCCATCGGTACCCGACACAATCGGTACCCGACACAATCGGATTGCAACCCAAAATGTTGAGAAACTTTTGCATCAGGGCTTGAAGAAAGCAGTGGAAACTGGCGCGACTGACTCACATGATCTTCGTAAACAAAGCAGTCGGTGGTTCCGTCACTCGGCGTTAGTTGGTGTTGTTAGTACGAGTTGGTTAAACCTTTTGCAGCTGTGTTCCAAGCGTTGTGCTATAATGTTCTTAGTTCTTTGTGGATTTTTGTACTGTTTTTATATTTTAAAAACTTGGGGTCCTAAGAAAGAGGTTTTTGAAAAGAATCATCATGATAAAGAACTGGTTAACCATGTTATTGATATTGTTGGTGATAATTTAGTAAACCCTTTTAGAAAACAGTTAAGAAACTCCAACAGCAGACCACATTAGACAGATTTTTTTTTTAAGAAAGCCAGCCAAGTCCTAGTAAAAAAAAGGCAAAGAAGTGTGTGTGTGGGGGTGGGGGGGGGGCGAGATCTCCTGAAAAGCAGCTACCAGTTGATTTGATGGAAGGGGATTTCCCTTCCAAACAATGTCTCTCTCCATACCTCCTCTCCACATCCGTGTCCACAGATCCAGATCCTCATCCATCTTAAGGTATGGTCCATACTGTAGTTGTTAAAAACTTTTAAAAATTGTGTTTCTTTTTAAATTATATTACTTAACTCTGAACATATTTACTTTGAAGTTTCCTTGTAATATTTTGTATAAAAAGGCAAGGTTAGGGTAAAAACTTGGTGCTCGAGAATGGATTGATCCATTTTCAGTTATTTTTACAGGAAAAATTGATTCAGAACTTGACTGCATTGCTTCTCAACGCTCTTTCTAGAACAGATCCGGGTTCTACTGAATAGTGAAGACAGTCAAATTTGGTTAATTACACAAAGGGGCTTCAAAAAAGTTTGAAAATTGGAATCAAACTATAAGAAGTCATAGCATGTCCTATGAAAGAAAGGAGATTGAAATAGCTATTTTTTGTTTTTTTTCTTTTGAGTATTCATTTGGAATCTATGTGAAAGTAGTTAGTTTATGGTGCCAACCTGGCCGATAAACACATGTGGGATTAATTGAAGGGAGGAGGGGTAAATGGCTCGGTGAACCTCACCTTTCAAGTTCTCGGGTCTCTTGCTTTGTGATGGTTGGATCAAGGTGCTCCTGCCTTAGCCAGTTCCCTGCTTCAGCTGGCAAGGCTCACTTCCTGCAAGACACTCCAAAGGAGAAGCCACATGGGCCTACCCTGATGCAGCCTGGGTGCTGGAACAGCCATGTGGAGACGCTGCCACGCTGAGATGCTTACTTGCTCACTGATTCAGCTTTCCTCCCGCAGTTGGCATCATTGTATGTGTTTTGTGAGATGGAGGAGTACTTTGCTGATTGGTGTTGGACAAATAGGTTAATGTAGGACTTGTGGGCTTGGCAGCACTGAGTTGGGATGTTTTCTTGATGAACACTTAGCCTTTATATAAAACTCTCTCTTATACATGAGTTTCTGTGGATTTGTTTCTCTAAAGTACCCAGACTAACACAGTAACTATCAGAATTACTGACACCTATTGATTCTAGATAAATTTCAAGTGTTTGCTATTTGTAATCATATGAATTTTTGTTTGTTTCAGCTCAGGAACAGAAAGACAAATTGCCCCCTGGTCTCCAACCACTGCTCTCTATTCACAGAAGACCTGCTCTTCTTTTTGTTGCCTCGGTGTGAGCTTTGTTTTCATTCATTTCCTCACTACCCATCCCCATTCTCAACTCCTCTTCTCTTCCGAAATCATCCTATGGTATTCGATGTCGCTTTGTTTGTTTTACAGATTTGTGACTGGATGTGTATATTTTCTTGTTAACCATATTGGGCTGCTTTGGTTACAGAGAAAGCTTTATGTTTCTAACCAAGAGACGGTTTCTTAAGGAAAAGGTCAGAACGCCTCCTAGGGCATTAGAAGCTGCAAAAGGAGGCTGGAACTTCGGTGACAGAAACCAAGATTATCTTATTTATTTGTTTGTTTGTTTGTTTGCCGTTCTGAAGTGCTAAGGTCTCTCTTGGTGAGTGATCACTGCTTTGGAAAGCACCAGGGAGGAGCAGCACCCTGATAAGGGACTAATGCTGCTCATTGAGCAACACAACTGAGGTCATCCTCATTGGCAACAGGGCACACCCAAGTCGCAGGCAGGCCGAAATGATTCCTCAGGGTTGCTCACAGACTCAAAGAACATAGCCATTTCCAAAGCAAAGGCTCGAGTATCAACTTAAAGTGAATCACAGGCCTAAGCATAGGACCAAAACATAAGAATAAGTCATCTTCTTTTTTTTTAAATTTAAATAATTTTATCAGGAACTCTTACAGCTCCTATAACATCCATACATCAGTTGTTTCGAGCATATTTGTACACATGTTGCCATCATCATTGCCAAAACCTTTTCTACTTGTTCCCTTGGTAACAGTTCCTCTTTTAGAGTTAGACTCAAGTCCACGCCGTGACTCCATGAAGACCGGACAATGTACCCCCATAAAGCTTACAGCCCCCAACAAACCACGTGTCCCAGTTCTGCCCTGTCACATGGAGTTGGTTCAAGGTTACAGTAAATTTCATGGCTCCATACAACCAAAAGGGATTTCTTTCCAATGATTTTTAAAACACAAATGACCAAAGAAAATATGTAAATTGGACCTCGGGTTAATTAGCTTTTGTGCTGCAAGGGATATCAAAAAGGTGAAAAGACAGCTCACAGAATGAGTAAATATTAGTAAATAATGGGTCTAATAAAGAGCTTACATTCAGAATATATTAACAAAAAGCACAACTCTCTGGCAGCTTCTCTAAAGGCTAAACACAGCATGCTCATAGAAATCAGAATTCCACCCCTTTATAGCTGTTCTTGTTGTTGTTATTGTTGTTAGGTGTCCTCAAGTCCTCTGGGACTCAAGTGACCTTACGTAGAATGGAATTCGACACTGCTCAGTCCTACCCCAGCCTCACAGGATCGCTATTTGCACTCAGTCCTGCCAATCCATCTCTGCTTCATTAAGTCTACACTTGACTAAAAATGCTGTGCTTTTCTGGAGACTAGTGGCCTAGCAGGTTATCAACTGGGCTTTTGAATGCAAGGTCAACAGTTCAAACCCACCAGCCACTCCAGGGAAGAAAGAAGAGGTTTGGGGTCTCAGAAAGATTTACGGTCTCAGAAGTCCACAGACGCAGTTCTACCCTGTCCTATCGGCCCATATGAATCATAATCAACTCTATGGCAATGAGAGTATCTCTTGATAACATGTCCAAGGTGTGACATAAAGGTGTCATCCTTACTTCTAAAATCTTTTGGGCTGTAATTACTTTAAAATGTATTTATTTATTTCTTCTGATTTGATTTATAAAGCAGTGGGTGGGGGAAGGGCTGGGGGTGGGAATGTCATTTAGTATCAGAGGATTCATCTACCCAGTGTCTCATTGCTTTTAATAAAGTTATTTTTAAAAGATCAAAACCATGCACGATGTCAACTGCGTCAACGAATTTCATAGTTAACATTTTAGTGAGCCATAACCCACTGCTATCAGGTCAATTTTGTCTCATAAAACCTTTTGATGAAAGAGTCGGAACAGCCCCCATACAATGTCCTAGACCAGTGCTTTCAGCCTTCCTACTGCCGTGACACTGTAATACCGGGCCCCACAACCATAAAATTATTGCCATTGCTAAGTCATAGCCATAACTGTACCACTGTTATGGTTTGGGCAACCCCTGTGAAAGGGTCATTTGACCCCCAGGGGGTCGTGGCCCACCGATTGAGAACCGCCGTCCTAGACTGTGATCTTTATGGAAGTAGAACACTATTGTAAAGAGCTCTGGGAGAGTGCTGCCCTCCAACTGCAGTTTCCTCGGCATTTGAAGCCCGCACAGTGCAGCGGTTAAATCCATTTGAAGTACACGCGGAAATAGTCTTCAGTATATCTACAGAATTGTGCAACCATTGCCATAATCAATTTTAGGACTTTTTTTTAATCATTCCACAAATAAATTCTATGCCTATTTGCTTTGTCAACCAATCCCCAGCCTGAGATTATGATTCCTCTGCTTTCTGCCTTTATGGATTTGCCTCTTATGGGCATATCATATGACCGGAATCAGACAATATGTGGAGTTTTTCTTCGTAATTTAGCATACTGTTTTCAATAGCCATCCAGTACTGTTGGAGCAATACTGTTACCAATGTCCTTTTAATTGCCAAGTAGTATTCCATTATATGACTCAACCACTGTTTATCAAGTTACCAATTGATATGTGCTTTATTGTGCCCACTTTTATCAATTATTGCTGCTATGAACACAATAACACTTATTAACAACTTGGTTAATTATAACTGCTATGAACATTTGCATAAAAAATTCTTGGGGAGGGTTCATATGTTTTCAGTTCTCTTGGGTATAAACCTAGATACAATGAATACTGGAGATTGTATGATAAAATTTTGTGAGACTAATGACCTGTTCTCTCAAAATACCATTTTTCCAACAATATAAATGGTAACTACATACATGGACCTCCCAGAAGCAATACACAGGCATCAAATGGATCAAGTCTATAGAAAGATACAATGAAAAAAATCAGTTCTATAAATCAGAATACAGCCAATGCCAACTGCAGAACAGGAAATCAACTACTCATATGCAAGCTCACGTTGAGATTGAAGGAAAGTCCATAAAAGCCAAAATGAAAACTTGATGATATTCCATCTGAATTTAGAGATCATTTTTTAAATGTTCAAGTGCTTTATTTATTATTATTTTTAATAAATCATTTTATTGGTGGCCCTTACATCCCTTATAACAATCTACACATCAATTGTATCAAGCATATTTGTACATCTATTGCCATCATTTTCAAAATATTATCTTTCTGTTTGATCCCTTGATATTAGCTCCTTTTTTTCTCTCTCTCTCTCCCCTGCCCTCCCTCCTTCATGGGCCCCTGATAAGTTATACATTACTATTTCCATATCTTACACCACCCGTTGTCTCCTAGAGATCATCTTATGAAAAGATTTGACACGCTGAGCATGAATGCCTGAAGACAAGATAAGGTGTTGGACGACATCAAGGACGGCACACATGAAGACACTAAGGGGTCACTAAAAACAAAAGATCAACGTGATGACAGAGAGACTGGAGCTTACTCCTGAATATGACCGAGATAAAGCAGGCAGAAGGAATGATGAAGTACAGAGCTGAACAGGACACTTTGAATGACAGCTGGGAAGGAAAAGCAATGTATGAGAACGAAACGTGAAAGCACCTGGAATCAGAAAACCAAGCGGGAAGGACATGCTCAGCATTTCATAAGCAGAAAAAAGTAAAGACAAATCCGGGCCTTGAAATGGAATATTGAAGGATTCTAGAGACAAACTATCAAACAATACAAGAACCATGAACAGAAGATTGGAAACTACTGACCACTATGGTCAGAATCTCAATCAAAGTTCTTGGACAGGGTTGGAGGAAAGTAGAGAGCAAAGTACAAAAATCATAAAACAGATTAGAACCCCTGAGACTAAGGCCCTTAGACACCTATTGAACTTGGGACTGAATCCACTCCTGGTTTTCACCTTTCAACCAGACGTGTTATCACCTTTGAGTTGGTTCCAACTCATAGCAACTCTATGCATCATCACACAGGAAAGCACTGCCTGCGTCTGCGCCATCCTCACCATCATTGCTGTTGGGGCCCATGACTGAAGCCACGGTGTCAATACATGTCACTGAGCGTCTCCTCTTTTTTTTTATTTAAATCATTTTATTGGGGGCTCGTACAACTCATCACAATCCATACATCAATTGAACCAGGCATGTTTGTACATATGTTGCCCTCATTCTTTTCTAGACATTTACTTTCTATTGAGCCCTTGGTATCAGATCTTTCTTCCCTCCCTTCCCCCCCCCCACCTTCATAACCCCCTAATGGATTGTGCATTGTAATTATTTTCATCTCTCACATGGAACTGCTGTCTCCCTTCCCCAATGTTTTCTGTTGTTCTTCCCCCTGGAGAGGGGTGTATGGTTATGTGTCAATCATTGAGATCGGTTCCCCCTTTCTCCCTTCCTCTCCCCTTCTTCCCCCTACCCTCCTGCTATCACTATTCCCACTCCTGTTCCTGGATTCTGTGTGTCGTAAGCTCCCATCCCTTTCTGTGCCTGTGTACATGTTCTGGTCTAGTCTGAACAGGGAACATGATAGTGGGGGGTGAGGAAGCCTCAAGGAACCTGAGGAATATAGTGTGCTCCATCGATGCTTTCTTGCACCCTGGTGACTCATCCCCTCCCCGCAGCCCCTCTGTGGGAGACTGTTCCACTGTCTACAGATGGGCATTGGATCTCTGCTCCAGCCCCCTTGTTCTCAACAATATGTTTTTGTTTGTTATGTGTTTGCTGATGCCTATTACCCAGGCCCAATGACTCCTCATGATCCTACCGGTGGTGTGCTTCTTCCATGTGGACTTGCTTCACTGCTGAATGGCGGCTTGTGAAATTTCAAGCCTTTAAAACCCCAGATGCTATATCTTTTAATAGTTGGGCACCATCTGCCTCTTCACGATATTTGCTTATGCACCTGTTTTGTCTTCAGCAATTGTGTCAGGAGGGTGAACATCTCAGACTGCCGATTGGTTAGAACAAAGTGTTCTTGTATTGAGGGAGGGTATGCACAGAGGCCCAAAGTCCATCCCCTACCTCAGTGTATTGCCGTGTAAATATATGTATATGGCCAATACCTCTATTTTTGTGAATTAATGTATTTGCATATGTACACCAGTATATTTATACCTCTATCCATTGCTTTGCTTCCTTGGCCCTTTCTCTGTTTCCTTTTACCTTCCTCCTGCCCACCATCATGTTCCCCTTATTTCCAAATCTTGGTACCTCCTCTTAGCTAGTTTGCCATTGCTCTGACACCCATCCCATCCCACCTCGGATTCCTATCTCCTCCTTGCGATTGATGCCAACACCCTAGTTGTTCCCCTGTCTATGGCGCAGCCTACTCTCTGCCCACTTAGCCCACCACCTTCACTTTCCAGGTCTCCCCAGGATTGTTGGTCTTGCTGCTCTCTCCTCTGGCATGCCTCCTGTGCCTATCCTATATAAGTAGGTACACCAACTAGGACATAGCCCAAACTGATTTTTTAAATGAAAATAGTAAATAAATAATAATAAAATTTTTCAAAAAGGAAAGAAGAAATATACAAGATTCCTGGGTCTGTTCACTGGCCTTCAAGACTGTCTAGGAGCTGCCCCTCCTGGCCTGGAGCCCCCCCTCCCCGCCCCACCTTGGGGGCTCCTCAGGGGATTTTACCTCTGCCTTGCTCCAGCTGCTGATCTGATATGCTCCCTTCTTGGTTTGTTCCATTTTGGGGGGTTCAGACAGCACTGCCTCCCCACCATGTAACCCTAGAAATGTCCTTTGTTGCAGTCTGTCTGCTCCAGTAAGGGGACAGCATGACGTGCTGTTGTTGGTTGCCCAGTCCCCTCTGTGTCCAATTAGCTCCCCCAGGGACGTCATCCTGAGAGCTTGGTGTGCAGCATGGGGTCCAGTCCGGCTTTCTCTTTCTCTTACTCCCTCCTGACCTGCCTCCGTGTGGGTGTGGCATGCTGGCCCCTCTCCCCAACCTGTAGGTTCAGTTCTGCTCTCCGCCACAACCACTTCCAGAGAGGTGGGCAGTTTGGCTCTGGTTGGGGTCAGTGCTGTAGTTCTCTGTGGTAGTCACCTAATGAGGTGGCAATTTAAGGGTTGAGTGTGTAGGGGTGGGATCTAGTCTGTCAATCTGGAGACAGCCAATGAGACTTTGGTGTGGGCATGGCCTTATCCTGAGAATTCTGGGAAATCTGGTACTTCCTCCTCGGAGGCAGAAGACACTTTCTTTCTCTCTCTCCCTCTCCCTCTCCCTCTCCCTCTCCCTCTCCCCCTCCCCCTCCCCTTCCCCCTCCCCTCCACCCCTCCCCCTACCCTCCCCCTCTCTCTCCCTCTCCCTCTCCTCTCCCTGGGAGACATTGCAGAAGACAAGCCACTTGGATGCAACCAGACCTCTGAAGCTGGAGAAGCCACAGAGCGACCCCCCACCCCAGCACTGAGATACTTACAACGCCACTGCACCCAAAAATTTTCTACCCACTGGCTTTTGACCGTCCTGCCTTTGACTTTATCACATGTGTTTCATGAGTCTGAAGAAGACTTTATAGATTGGTATGGACATATGGGCTAGTATCGGACTTATGGGCTAGTATCGGACTTATGGGCTAGGTTGGGATGTGTTCTTAATGTACAATTGCTCTTGTATATAAACCTCTTCTTTATATGTATATGAGTGTCTTCATGGATTTGTTTCTCTAGTCTACCCAGACTAACACACGCTCTCTTTTCATGAATTCTTCCATGTGACTACATTATCCTCATGGTTGGGTGCATGATGGTAGGGTTTGCATCCCCACTCCTGATTCTGGGGCGACAAGACCAGTACACTCCCATTGGATGGATGCGTGTCCTGCTCTCTCCGTCATTATTTCTGTCCTCTTTTTTTAACCAAGCACAATATCCTTCTCCGGGAAGTCCTCTGGGGGAACAGTACCAAAGTCCATGAGACAAAGTCTTGCTCCTAGGAGCACTCTTGGACTGTGTTGCTACAAAATATTTGTTCTCTGGCCATCCACAGCCTACTCAGTATTCTTTGTGAACACGGTATTTCTTCTTTAGCTCCTGACCCTTTGTTCTGCTTTCACATTCCCATGAGGTGATTGAGGTGGGGCACAGTTTAGTCTTTAAAGTGAAATATTTGCAGAGCCTTGGTGGCATAGTGGTGATATATTGAACTGCTAACCCCAAGGTCAGCAGTTTGAAACCGCCAGCACCTCCTTAAAGTGACATATTTGCTTTTTGACATTTCCAAGAGGTCATTGGCAGCACATAAGTACAGTATTTCATGTGATTCCCTGACTACGGACTCTCTTTCGTATCACTGTGTCACAGTGCGATGGCTTCCTTGTTGCAATGATGTTGGAACACATCCGGCTAGTATGTCAAATATCAGCAGCGTAACCTATTGCAGACTGGCTTCAGCAGAGCATACAGAGGAAGACAGACGAGAGGGAATAACATATTGACCTCCTTGTAAAGAAGAGAGCCCTGGAACCCTATGATGGCAGCACAGCATTGTCTTCTGTGGTGTCAGAAGACCTTCATCTCTTCTCGCTCGGGTTCATCTTCATCTGTGGCAGGTTGGAAAGCACTCAACAGATGGACAATTGTGGAAGATCTGCCTCCTCACCAACTAGTCCAATTTAATGATGAGCTGGATGGAGCAGACCACTTTAAACAAACATTTGATGGTGTGGCACGACTCAAAGTGAGAGAAAAAGCTGTGGGCATCAATTAAAAATCAGAACATGAAATGCCTGAAGAATGAATCTAAATAAAATTGAAGTTGTGAAACTGAAATGGAATGAATAAAGATGAATGGTCCTAGGTGCTCGTGAGCTGAAATGGACAAATACCGGCCATTTAAAATCAGAGTGCCGGGTGGTCTCTATGCTGGGAGCATTAAAGTAAAGAGAAATGACACTGTCTTCATCATCAAAGATAGCATCACAAGGTCTGTCCCGAAGCACAACCCTGTCAGAGATCGCATATGCATGCATTAGATAGGACTAGACCATGAGCTATAGCATCCATGAGGAACATGCTGCGTAGAACAATCAACCGTAGGAGACCAAAAGGGCAGCGTTTACAAAAAGCAACGTTCAGGAGGCAGGAAGGGGCAAATGAGCCAATGAAAATAGGAAGCCAGAGGAAATTGGAAATAAAACATGGTCACACTAAGGGGATTGCAAATAAGTAATGAAATAACAAGTGTATATATTGTTGGATGAGAAAATAACTTGCTCTCTTAACTTTTGCCCAAACCACAAAAGATTCCAGATAAATACATAAAACTATGGAAGGAATGCACAGACTCACTGTAGTATAAGGAATGGATCTTACAACTCCGGCTAGACCAGAGGATGTGCACTGGCACAGATAGGAACTGGAAACACAGGGAACCCAGGACAGATGATCCCTTCAGGACCAGTGGTGAGAGTGGCGATACTGGGAGGGTGGAGGGAAGGGGGGTAGGAGTGGGAAACCGATGACGAGGATCTACATATCACCTCCTCTCTGGGGGATAGACAACAGAAAATTAGGTGATGGGAGACGTCAGACAGTGTAGGACATGAAAAATAATAATTTATACATTATCAAGGGTTCATCAGGGAGGGGGAGTGGGGAGGGAAGGGGAAAATGAGGAGCTGATACCAAGGGCTCAAGTAGAAAGTAAATGTTTTGAGAATGATGAGGGAAACAAATGACACAATGGGTGGATGTGTGGATTATGATAAGCGTTGTATGAGCCCCTGGTAAAGTGATTTTTTTTTAAAAAAAAGAATGAATCGACGTTCAACCATTTCAGGCATGGGTAGCACATGATCGAGTAAGGAGGGCACTAAAGTGGGAAGTCCAAGCTTTACTGAAAGCACTCATGAAAGACAAGTCTCAAGCAATTGATAGAAGACTAACTGATTAGATGCTTCAGCAATTGATTGCAACACTGAAAGCATACATTGGTCTATGCTGAGTAACTTGGAAGGCAGTTACCTGGGCAGCTGATCGGCAGAGAGCATAAAAAGATGATAAAAACCAAATGTGAAAATATTAATTCCACACATGAGTAAAATATTGCCGAAGATAATTTTTAAATGGGTGCAGCCAGGCATCGTCAAGGAACTGCCAGAATCTGGGTGAACCAGCTAGAGAAGAGGAGAATGGGTGAGACATGTCAGACAGATGTCAGAAAGATGTTGGTGGAAAGCAGAGAACCGCAGGACAACTTTGTCTTATGGATTGTGAAAAGGCATTCAGCTGTGTGTCTGATGACAGGGGATGAACAACGTGGGGATGTGAGAACATCTCATTGTGCTCATGTGGAACCTGTACTCAGACCAAGGGACAGTTTGTTCCAGCAGAAGGAGAAGATACTTCATGGTTTTAAAGTAGGAAAGAGGTGAGTCAAGTTGCACAGTAATTCATTTTACTTGCCGAGCAAACAATATAAGAAACTGTACTATCAGAAGTAGTACAGAGCAGCGGGACTAGAGGAAGACTCATCCACAACCTATGATAAGCAGAAGACACAACCTTGCTTGCTGCACGTGAAGAGGACTTGAAGGACTTATTCTTGGAAAGCAAAGACTGTACCCTTTAGTGTACATTCCTTACATTTCAACAGAAAATCAACAAAAGCCCAGATTCTACACCAATAAGCAACCTCATGATAATTGGAGAGAATGCTAAATTCCCTTCAATCAATATCCACGATAGAAATGGTTGGGAAATCCATGGGCAACTTACATCAAGCAAATATGCTACAAAGAAATTCCGTAAAGCAATAAGAAGCAATGATGTCATTTAAATATTAAGGGATGCTTTACCCAGGCCCTGGTACTTTCAGCCACCTGGTGTGCACACAAAACCCGCACAATGAGAAGGAAGAATCAATGACTTTGAATTACGGGGTTGGCAAAGAATGCTGACTAGACTTGGGCTGCCAGAAGAGTGGTCAAATCTGTCTTGGAAGCAGTACAGCCAGAACGCTCCTCAGATGCAAGGATGGTCAGACCACTGACTTCCTCTCAAGTACTTTGGACATGTTATCAGGAGAGCCCAGTCCTTTGAAAAGGATATTATGCTTGCGAAAGTGGAGGGTCCAAAAAAAAAAAGAGAGAGAGAGGAAGACTGTCAGTGAGACAGACTGATGCAGTGGCCATCACAATGGGCTCCATCCATGTGACGCTGAGGCGGGTGACACGGGACTGGGCCATGCTTCTTTCTGCTGCATGCGGTGTCACAGGGAGTTGGAGCCTACTCAACAGCATGGTTTTGTCACAGTATGTTTTACTTACCCTCATACACACAAATACACAGGGAGCGTCCCAAAAGTTTGTGGGAAAATGAAGTGGAATAATGGAATCATTCCACAAACTTTTAGAATCACATGTATATGGAATATGTGTGTATGTTATATTTATGGAGTATATATTAAAAAGTATGTATGTAGGATATATATGTGTGTGTCTATATATACTATGTGTGTGTGTGTGTGTATCTTGGCTGGTATAGTGTGTTACAAGTTGGGCTGCTCACCACAAGGTCAGCAGTTGGAAACCGCTAGTCACGCCACAGAAGACAAGGCTTTCGACTCCCATCAAGAGTTATAGTCTCAGAAACTTGCATGGGCAGTTCTACCCTGTTGTATTGCATTACTATGAGCTCAAATCAACTCGATGATGTGTGTGCGAGTTATGTACCTGTGTGTGTGTGTAGTGACTGTCATGGATCAGCGTCAGAAACTATTAGGTTGAACTGGACTGGTTCTATAACAGGATTTCTAGCTGTACTTGGAGCTGGAAGTGACCTTAAAGGGTAGATGAAAGAGATTTTCATAGTTTAAAAAAGTGATATTTAATATATATAGAACCTCACTACATGTGGAATGATGATGAATTCTGATAGCTCTTCCCTCAGTCAGGACTGCCACGCAGCATTCGGACTGCATCTCCTACCCAGCAAAATGATGGAGGAAGAAAGCTTCATTGTGGTCCTAATAGGAGGTGACTTATGCATCAGTCGCGTCTCAGTTTGCCTGACACTGGTCCTTCCTCCACCTTCCATCAGTACCCCTCCCCTCGGAGCACCATTTGTTGTTTTTCCAGCAACATGACATTTCTCTTTTATGTGCAAGTACGCTTTGTCATTGGCATGTACAGACCACACTGGGCACAGTTCCATCCATAATTCTTAATGTTAACTTCCCAGCTCCTGCGCATGATTTGCAATTATAATACTGTCACAGGCAGAAAAGGGATAGGCTAATTAATCATTGCCAGTGAGACCCTTATTTGCCAGAATGAGTTTTTGGAACAACATGGCTGGGGATAATTTGCATCAGATTATCTGCCCTTGCTTTATGTCACTAAAAAGATTTGTTTAGCATCATCATGGTCAGTGCACATCAATATTCCGGAAGTCAGAGGCACCACTGAACAGCCCAGCTTCGTGCATTCCTGCTCAGCAAAGGATGTCCTGATCATCTACATCAGTGTGTGAACTCCAGCGAATGCAATATTGGACTTCTAGGAACCAGGCTTTAATAGTGCCCATTGTTCTCTGAACTTAGGGAGGGTCCTTTGGGTCCCCTACAGAAAATCAGAAAGGCGAGCTTGTCTCTAATGTCTGTAATATTCAGTGATATCTACATGCATGATTACTCAGATGGATGGGTCATCAGTGGAACTTTGCATTTGAGACCTACTAAATCAGCACTGGCTGAGACTAATCTGCGTGGCATCAGAGTTCGTCTCTGCTAGAGAGTCCCTAGTCCACTTGCCTCGGGAGGAGCTCCTTTTGCTTCAGGAAGTAGGATGGCTTCAAACATTAGGACGCTTCCGAGCCATCAAGACTGCTCAGTCATAGAAACCCAGAGCCCTTGAGGCCACCCTGTTATTTCTGCTTCATTTCCTCAGTCCTGATCTCTTATTGTGTTCTATTAACTTCTGTTTATATGTAAGTTGTGATTAGCCAGCTCGAAGTGAGCAAACATATTTGTACTCTCACGCATACATAACACATAACAAAACAAAACCTCACTGCCATTGAGTCCATTCTGATGCATACAGATATACTATGTGGGACAAGTTAGAACTTCCCCTGGGGGGTTCTGAGGCTGTTAACTCATCATAGGAGTAGAAAGTCTAGTCTTTCTCCCAGGCAGCAGTTGCTGGTTTCGAACTGCTGACCTTGGAGTTCCAGGTCTCTTTATATTACATGGTAACGACTTCTATTGATTGGATGTCTTTAGTTGGCCGGCATGGTGCTCAGTGTTTTACTTAACTGTTTCCTTTCATTCTCACCACCATTCCTGTGATGTAGATCTTATCGACCCTGGCTTAGAGAAGGGAAATCACTAGCTCAAGGTGACAAATCTCCGAAGAAGCCCACCAACGTTAAATCCTCGGTCTCCTTGAGTCTAATGCCCAGGGAGGTTTCCTTTCCATCAGTGCCTGCTCTCCAATTGGAGCTCGTGCTAGCTCTCCTGACTCTTGGCGAGTTCTTGAAGACCCTCAAGACACTGGTCAATAGGCTTTGAAACGCCAAACGTATATAAGAGCCTCAATTCATATAAGAGCCCCAACTGGAAAACATTCCACTGAAAGAGAAAGGGGTCCAGGTGAGCTCTATGAGCACAAAGACTACTATTCGAACACCTTGGGCCATAGGCCCTCGATGGATTTTGTAATTAAAGAGGATCCTACAAATTATTTTGTACTACATTTCTATGAATGCGCTAATGTTAACCCCCAAACTCCATGCTTGCTCTGTGCTGCTGGTGGCGAATGTCCAAGGAAATCAGGGAAAGCGCATAAGCGGAGCTCCGTGCTTCCACGTCACAGGCGTGTTCCTTCCGAGGTGATCATAGTCCATCCAGGGTCATGAAAAGTTCCCATAATTTCTCCCGGCATGCAATTGCTCAGATAAATTGTTGATTCCCACTTTGTAAATCTGATTCCCTGTCGATACTAGCTGTAGAATGAATACTGGCTTTCAAAATCACCCTGACAGAGGAAGTTTGGACTCAGGCTTGCAACACCGAAACTCACCAATTCCGTGGGCTTGCTCGCTCACCCTCTGCCTTGAAATGGACGAGAGAGGCAGAGACTGACCGCAGCGAGTCCTGTAGAAAACCAGTCTGCGTCAAACAGCTTGAATGAGGGGCTGAGAGAAATGCAGTTGGAAGACACCTTTCCAGAACCTTCACTGTGAGCGGTGCTCTCAGGGAAGACCGTGGGGAGGTACCCCTATGAGGCTGTTCTACTTGGTGCTGTACGTGACCATCACGGCATGTAGCAATAGCCGTGATCAGTCCAGATTTGACACCTCCATCACATCCACCTTTCCCAAGAGTCATGTAGGGGGTTCCCAGCTGTCCCAAAGGAGCTTTGGAAATGAAGGCATGAATTAAATGCATGAATGGGAGGAAGGAGGTGTGGAGGCCCAAGGTCAGAGACGAGGACTAGTTCTCTTGTGCTTTTGCGCTTGCTTATTTCCACGTAGGAACTAGGAGGTTCTTGTCAATGATGTCAGAAAGAGTGTTGAACGCGACTTGTTGATTTTATCAGGTGCCACAGAGGCCACTCAGACCCACAGTGGCCCTGCGTACGGCAGGACGAAACTCATCCGGTCCGGTGACATCATCACAGTTGTCTCACCGCTCGTCTGTCCGTGTGTCCTACCGTGGTGGCTGGTGTGTGGCTGCGATGCTGGAAGCTGTGTCGCTGGTATTTCAAAAGCCAGCAGGGTCACTCAAAGTGGACAGGTTTCCGCGGAGCTTCCAGGCTGAGAACAGATGACGACAAAGCCTCGGCTCCCCTCCTCGGCGGAAGAAGCCGCTGAAAACCTAGCACAGAGCTTCGAATATGACTTCCTAAACTTCCTAAACTTCAATTTCCGAAATGATCCTGCTGGAATCATCAGTCATGCAACTAAAAGATTTTTTTTAAACAATAATGTTGTTTTATCAGGATATTCCTTAAGGAGTTTGGGAGGGGGGAACACCATAAATTCAGTGTTGGACTCCTAGCTACTTAAAAGGTTGACTGCTGAAATCCACCAGCCATTCCCAGGGAGAAAAAGGAGGCGTCCTCTTTTCATAAAGATTTATAGCTTCGGAACTCCGATATAAGGGTGCTATAAATTGGAATAAACTTGATGGCGGTGGGTTGGTTTGGATATACCTTATAAAGAAAACAAAGCCAACGAATTATACCAACCAAAGCCGACTTCTGCAACAGATGGTCCTGTACCATACTCTTCCTTAGGACCACTTCCTGGGCCTTCCTCGGCTGCTTCCGTAACAGAACCCCACTCTTTCCTGGGCTCTCGGTCAGCAGTAACACTGAGCACTCGTCCTAATGCTACTTGGACTGTGGGCGACGTTCTCCTGGGGCATCTTCTCTCCCGAGCCAGAATAAGGGCTGCCGGGCTCATGACCAGTCTCAGACACGTATTCGTCACACCCATCCCAGGGCAATATTCTCTCATCAGTGACCCTTTGAGATGGAGTCTGGGCCCAGACCTTCATTTTACTAAAATATCTATGTCGTTGTTGGGTGCTATCAAATGCTCTCTGACTCATAGAAACTTTATGTCAGCAAAACAAACCGCCATTGGTCCCTCATGAGCCTGCCAGTTGTTGCCGTGGCCACCATGTCCAGGCATCTCGCCAAAGGCCTTGCTCTCTCTCACGGACCGTCTACTGGGCCTTCTCCAGTGATGCTCTCCGCTGATGGAAGCAAAGCCCAGGAGGCCAAGTCTCCCAACCCTTGCTTCTGAAGAACATTCTGGTTGTCCTTCCACCAGGATAAATCCCTTCCTCCTCCTAGCGGTCTATGCAACGGTCTGTTTTCAGGAATCTTCTATGATAATCACATTTTGAATCTACCAATGCTTCTTGGATCTTCCTTTTATATTGTGCATATTATTACCTATATGATTTCTGATTTTCCTCTGCCTGGGCAAGAGAAAAGAAAATTGACAAAAGTTCTAAAGGAAGGAAATATTCATGGGGAAGACCCTGGACCAGACACAGCCCAGCGCTCTGCCTCCCCGTGCAGGCCTCCCCCTCACTAGAGGAAACCCGGGAACTAACTGCTTTGGAAGAAAGGCGTCTCTTCTCGTTGCCCCGAGAACACTCAGCCCACGCCAGCAAGCCCTGAGAGACTGTCCTGCTGAGACACTGCTCTGGACTTTTTTGGAGCGTCTGGCATCTAATTTCCACTGTGACTGGGATGCGTCTCTTACTACGGTTAGGGCCAGACTTCCTGCAATCCCCTTCTCTCAACTGGCTGAATCCAGGGCAGATAACCCACGACTGCTCAGTCCCGATAAGAACGAAGGGTGCCTGGCACCAAACCGCAGTCTGCCAAGATGGAAAGCAATAACATAAGAAAAGAACTCAACTAAGGCCTGGCTTTCCAAGTCAGAGAGGTGACGAGGGGCAGTGCGGTCCCAGTTTCCCATTCATCCCTAATCTTCCAGAAGGCGCCTGGGATAGGGCAAAATAGTCTTGGGTACAAAGGCCACCGGCCCCAGCCCCCACTCTCTGAAACCCCTAGGGGAAAGGCCACCGGGAAAGGAAAGCTCAGTTTGATGGGAGCCCCTCTCCAGGCCCCTTCCTCATCCCTCCGAGGAGACAGGCCCTGAGTGGAAAAGCAAACAGGCCCAGGCCAGGGACCCTGCCCTTTGGACCTTTTGCAACTCACTCTGAGCTCTGGAAGCAGGGCGTTAGGACAGGCCCATATATAAATAGAGCTCGGGCGCAGGCGGCGCAGTCCCACCTTCCGGCTTGCTGGACAGAAGACGACTGAGCGCCCACCCCACCCGTACCCCCTGATTCTGCAAGACACAGGCCAGAGTGAGGGAGCCGCTCCCAACCACCGGGTCCGCGATGGGCCCTCCAAGGCCCTCGCTGCTGCTGCTGCTGCTGGCTGGCAGCGTCCTGGCCAGTAAGTACAGCACCTGGACCGCCTCCACTGCTTCTGCTTGAGAGTGGGGGGAACCTTTTCCACTGGGCAGAACCCCCACCCCCACCTCTCAGCCGGGCGTGGAGGCAGTGTGAGACTGGAGGGATTGATTCAGTTGGAGGAATTGCTTTCAGGGCGGTGGCCAAAAACCAGTGGTAGGGCACTAGATGGCAAAAGTACCCTTAGGTGAGAGGGAGGGCAGTCTTGGCTGGGGGCACCCACAGGGCCTGGGGACAGGGGACCGTACCAACTGGGAGTTTCCTCCAGACTTTTGATGGGGGGAGTGACAGGACGGGGGGATGAATTGCCAGAAATGGATCAACTTTGGTCAAAGGGAAAAAGATCCCCCCACCCACCACAGTGGGCCCTCCCTGCGGGGACCCTAGAGCCCATCTGGGAAAATAAAACATGTTCTTTCTGCTTGTCTTACAGAGGACGAGGTGCTGGAAAGGGATAACGTCATCTCAAGTTGTCCAAGTAAGGCACGGCCCCCACCCCACGGGGCACCGGAGGGCATCCTGGCCCACCGACCCATTCTTGGGCACCTCTGCTCACCAAGGCCCCCTCCTCTAGAGAGGTGCAGTGCTGCGGCCGGTGTGCAGTGACCTGAACCCCTAGGAATCAAGTCCCTTCCCTGTCTGCCCATTCCCAGGGGATCTCTCCTCCTTCCCCCTGACCTTTGGCTCTGCCTCGGAAAGCTCACTCTGGGATGGGGGCAGATGGGACCATCGTGCTGCTGTTGACCCACGGACAACATGAGCACATCATGGTCATCAATGGCTAATCATTGATTTGAAGGGCGTGAGGGTGAGGAAATGCTGACTTTAACCTTTGTGCAAAACTCTTTTTCCCAATCTGCTCATATTTACCTGACCCCAAGGGTCAGAGGGGCTGGCCTTAGATCCCCTTCTGGTCACCTGAAAGCCCAGCGTTGACCTTCCATGGGGTAGCAGTGCCATCTAGTGGGCTTATCATATCCCTGCACCAGAGTTCATGTTCTAGTTGCCTTTATCATTTTTCCCCCTCAAGCTTGTTCACAAAATTTCTCCGCAGAACAGAATTTATTTCTGCAGGTTTCTTAAACCATTCAGACAACCCTATTCATTCGTGAATTTTGCCTCAAGTATTGAGTAGACTAAAAGGTCTGAGACTTTTATTTCAAACTGGAAAAGACAGTTGAGTTAGCATCCTTGATGCTCTCAAGTCTTAATTTTTGAGAAAGTCTCTTTCTATAGATTTTCTGAGACCAATTCCTTGACACTGTCGTCCCGGCACCACAGAGGACATATCCAAGAAATGCCAGTGAAGGTCAACATAGTGTGTCTTTGAGTTGATTCTGACTCACCGTGACCCAGTAGGAGGTGTCATGGTTACACATTGGACTGCTAACCACGAGGTCAGAAGCTCGAAACCACCAGTCTCTCCGTGGGAGAAAGAGGAGCCATTCATTCTACTCTATAAAGAATGGCAGTCTTAGAAACCCACAGGGGCAGTTCTGCCCCATCCTTTAGGGTTCTCTGGGGTCACGAGGAGTCCTAATGGATGAGATGGCCGTGACTTTGAGTTTGGGAGCACACTTGGACATCTTTCTTCTTTGGAGCATGTGGTGGGTTCGAACTGCCAAACCTTGGAGTTATCAGTCACGCCCCCTAATCATGGCAAACAGGGCTTTCACCTGAGCACAAACATAATCGTTGGATCTACAGGCGTACCTTATTTTATGGTGATTCACTGGGTGGCCGGCCCTTTGCAGATATGGTGGTGTTTGGATTTTTTCTGTTCTTTGACACATGGAAGCTTTGTGGAAACCCTGGGCTGACTGCGCGCCAGCACTGGGTTTTCAAAGCATGTGTTGATTTCATGTCTCTATGTCACATTTTGGCAATTCTCTTAATTAATACTTGACTTTTTTTAATCATCACATTGCACAACTGAATAGCCTAAGTATAGTGTAAACGTAAGTTTTATACGCACTGGGAAACAAAAAAAATGTGTGATTCGGTTTCTTGTGCGAGGTGCTTTATTGCGGTGGTCTAGAGGATACCCACAATATCCCTGACGTATGCCTGTCTGAAGGAAAACTAAGTGAACTGCAAGTCAAGCACAAATCATTTGAGTTTGCTGTTTTTCAATGATCTATGCCGCGGATCTTCTGTGCCCAGACGTGGACTATCCTTGAGAGAGCTGGCTGTGCTGTGTGGCTAACGGATTTCTTCACATTTTAGAAGATGCAACTCGGTTCAAACATCTCAGGAAGTACGTTTATACCTATGAGGCCGAGAGTTCCAGCGGAGTCCCTGGGACTGCTGATTCGAGAAGTGCCACCAGGATCAACTGCAAGGTATGAGACAGGCCCGCACTCACCGGGGGCTGCGGCTTCCACCAACCACAGCCTCTGCAGCAGCCTTCTGAGAAGCTGTGTGCTGACAGGCCAGGCACTTTTCATGACTGTTGGTCTCGGTCCAGCCCTCGCTCTATCAATCAGCCACCGTGCTGGGTTATTGGCCACAGAAAAGATTGCCATGCCCATTTGTGTGGCTGCCTGCTTCAGAGCTGTAATTGGAATGCAGGCTCTCCAAGGACAGGCCTGCACGTTGCTGAACTGGAATGTGATGTGAGGAGTTCAGTGGGATGTTCTAAGGGAGGGGGCATCACGAGAAAGCAGGTTTGACACGCATATCCGGCAGAATCAGAGAAACGTTTCTAAATATCATTTCCTCTAAAACAGAATTGTCTACTTATTATTGAGACTCATACTTAGGACTTGATTCATAGGGAGCAGAGGTAGAAGCTGCAACTTCTGGTGTGTGGAAGAGAGGTCAAGATTATGGCGAAGGAGTCACCCTCTTCTTTAGGAGATTTCAATGCTTGTACTGTCCATGGGGCAGATAGATTGAAATACAACTTAATGATTGGTTTCTTGGTTTCTGTACTGGAGAGTGCAAACAGCACATTTTCATCGTCGCAGAAAGTTCTTTGAACAACTCTAGGAGTCAATTAGGGATCTCTTTAAATGTCAGCTTGTTGTGAAACTCCAAGTAGACCCTGATAGACATGGGAGGGTTTTTATGTTTTTGTTTTTGTTTTTTGAGGAGGGGAGTTCTGATATTAAGAAAATATTTGCTTTTGAAAATCAGGATTGCCTTCTTCCTACTCTAGATGTTTCTTTCTAGCTCTTTCTCCTGGCCTTCCATTCATCTAACCCATAACACCTCTTCCCAGTCAACTGAGCAAATTCACGAGGGAACTGAGCAAATTGGAAACTAAAAAAAGGACATATTCCTTCACATGCATAAGGGATGTGTATCCCTTTTTAAAAAAAAAGTGTATCCCAGGATCTGTCGAGGGCCAGGGTGACATCTTTATTGGCCGATGGAGTCATGTTAAGGAGACATGTGATGTTGGGAAGCAGATGGTCATATTCTCAATAGCGTCTCCCTTGTCCTGGTTAGAGACGCAACCCTGGAGTGGGAGGTAATTCTGTGTTCTTGTCAGAGAGTCTGAATGTGCTGCCTTCCTCCACTCTCAGGTTGAGCTGGAGGTCCCCCAACTCTGCAGCTTCATCTTGAAGACAAGCCAGTGCACCCTGAAGGAGGTATACGGCATCAGCCCAGAAGGCAAGGCTTTGCTGAAGAAGACCAAGAACTCTGAGGAGTTTTCCAGCGCCATGTCGAAGTAAGGCCTGGGGATGTTTCCTGAAGTGCCTGAGCTCTGTGCACCCCTGGGGTCTGTGTTTGTTTGTGTGGGTCCATTGCATTGCGGATGAATGTACTCGTATTAAGGATGGATTTCTATTTTGTATGCATCACAGACCAGAGTCAGGAAAGCCCTCAGGATGTCATGGATTGCGGGTTGGACTATTGACCCTAATGAGATCAATAGTTCGAAACCACCAGCCACTCTAAGGCAGAAAGAAGATGTTTTCTGCTCCTATATCCAATAGGACAGTTTAAGTCACTATCCATCAGAACCAACTCAATGGCCGTGAGCTTGAGTTGAATGGGATTGCTTTCTGTGTTCTTGTTATCCAAAGGAAGAAAGCATGGCTTAGCCCTGGGTCGGTTCCCACAATCATCTGCTACAGACGTTTCTGAACTCTCATTGGAATGATCCAGTAGAGATAGTTTGTTTAAACAAGCGAATGCTTGTTTCAAGACTTAAGTCAGAAGACTAGTGTCTGGGGGTCCTGAACTTGTGCCACCGTGGTGTGAATCTGGCAAGTGCAGACTCTGCTTGGGGAGGGCAGCCCAGGCCCAAGGAGGAAGGGAAAAGCCAAGGTTCTAGCCACCCAGCTGCCCAGGGCTAGCACCCTGTCGGTGCGTCCTGATAAGGATACTGCCATAGTTCACAGCTGATCTCTCTTCTGATGGGTCGATTCCCGCAGTGTGCAAAATTCTTAATAATTTGAGCACCATATCTCCCTTAACTCCAAATCACAATTGGTATCAGCTAAGTCTTTACATATACAGGCAATCACAGATTTGGTCATTTGGTATCATCAGGAAACACATTCTCTACACGCATCTTTAAGTTCGCTGGTCAGTTCTCCCTCTGAAAAATAGGCTTGGGGTTATCGGTCTTTCACCAATACACTGTATCTTACTAGACAGAGATGATGGAGTAAATGATTTTTTTCACCTTTACCCTTTGACCATGAAACAAGTGGACTTCTGCTTTTGACCACCTGCAGGCAGTCCAGACTATGTCTTGGGAGAGTCAGGACTTCCTGAGAAGGTGCAGAGGGTACCGGAGACACACCTGGCTTTCTTTACCTCTTGCTGATGTAACTACAGCAGTGACATCCAGGGCCTCTGAAACTCAAATAGTACCCAAAGTGACATCGTGAATGTCACCACCAGTGCTCAAAAGCCAACGTCAATCCTTTGGCTCTATCATATTTCACTGAGTAGATGCCAACCTCGAGCTCAGTTCTGGAAATAGTTGTGAGGATGGTGCAGTACCCGTGCAAGACCGTAAGGTTGCTATGGGTCAGAACGAACTTACTGACATTTACAAACACCATGATTCCAGCTCCTGACAACCTCATGTGTGTCAAGTAGCACTGTGTTCCATGAGGTTTTATGTGGCGGAGTCTTCAGAAATAGAGCTTCAGGAGTGTCTTCCACGGCATCTCTGGGTGGGCTCCATCTGCCGACTTTTTGGTGAGCAGCTGCATCCTTAGCCATTAGCACCACCCAAGGCTCCCGGCAGTTTTAGGTGAAGCCATAAAGAAGAGTCAATATGCACTGAAAAGAAACTCCAACCACTAGCAAACAGGAGATATCAATCATTCTAACAACGAGCTAGCCATCCTTTTATGCCAGTCGGAGTTTATATCCCTTGGCACTGTCAGGTAAGCATTGAATTTCTAACCCAAAGGTAGGTATAAGCCTCTCCAAGAGAGAAAAAATGAGGCTTTTGGCTCACGTAAGGACTTACAGGCGTGGAAATCCTATCAAGTCGCTATGCATTAGAATTGACTTGAGGACAGTGGGTTAGTGGGTCAGCACCCATTCCTGGCAGGATTATGGAGAAAAAATATAGTCTCCTTCACTGTTGTTGGAATGCAAACTGTTAAGTAATATCTAGCATTTTGAAAATAGTTATACTTTTTCACACGGTGATTCCTATCCCTGGGACTCCAGCCCATAAAGATAAAATCAGTAATGCATGAAGATATGCATATCAGGCTATTTACTTCAGTATTGTTTGTGTGACCAAAAATAACAAAATGCTAAAAAAAATATAAAGTGAATGCCATCAAATTGGAGAATATCTGAATATATTATACATACTCGTAGAATGAAATTGTTATGAAACTTTTATAACATATCAGGCCTAAATGAGCCAGCAGGATTTCCATCAAGTATAGTTACATGCAGAGTCTGGGCTGTGTGGTGTGTTACAAATTGGCCTGTTATCACAGTGTCGGGAGTTCAGAACCAGCAGCTGGTCCCCAGGAGAACTATGAGGCAACTGCTTCAAAAAGATTTGCCGTCTCTGGATGCCTCCGGGGGTCCTCACCACTCAGCACGGCACCATCTCACAGCCAAGGGCTCCCATCACCCAGGTCCTGCTTCTCTAGTCCTCTCCGGTTGTCATGGCAGCACATGGCCTCCATGCTGACCACATTCTCACTCCCAATATAGTTCCTACTCCTCAACACCTCGACTTTGATTCTTATATAAACCTTAACCATCTCGGAAACACAAAGGGGCCGTCTACTCTGTTCTACAGGATCACTGCATCAAGATGTCAAATCAATGGCAGTGAGTTTGAGATAATTACGGGAAGAAAACAAAACTCATTGACGAGGGCATAATATGATTCAATTCCTATAAAACGGATGACAAGCAGCCTTAGCGGTTTGCAGCTATAAGAAAAGAAATTTAATTTATCTATACAAGAAGCAGATGACTGCTATCCCCAAAGTTGTGGGATTGGTGGTTGTTGGACTTCGGTTCGGACCTCTTGTTGGGTGCCCAATGAATTAATGGTGAATAAGGGTGCCCAATGAATTAATGATGACCCCAAACTACCGTCTATTTACTATTTTAATCCTCTCCTTGCTGTCTTATGAATCTGGCAGGCAGGGTTCTGCCCCTTTGAATGAGTGTTATTGAAAGTTTTGCCCTGTTACCAACGCCCATTGTCTGTGTCAATAGTGTCCAATCACTTAAGAGTGGAAACTGCACAAGTCAACAATTCATAGATTTTTGTCCTGAAAAGCCGGCCTATACTTGTATCCATTCATTTTCTCGACAGTGTTTTACATTCTGCATTACTGGCTAAGTTAATGACACTTCCAGTAGAATCACCTTACGCCCCAGTGGATAATTATAAGGTTCTCTATCATAAAATGATAATGACGTCTCTAACGTGAATCAGAGACATATGGAAACCATAAATAGGTGAATGGACCTTGGCCTTGCATGTAATTCTAACCTGAATCTAAGAGCAATTAGTTCTTATCTTCCTAGTCAAGGCCTTCATGAAGAAATCCCTGAAGATCTGAGTTGTATAGTCCAGTGTGGTAAAGACACCAGGTGGTGACCGGCTATCAGAAAGAATAGCATCTTGGGTCTTTAAGGTATCTTTAAGGCTTGTCTTCAAACAAGCAGCCATCTATGTGAGATGTCAACTAAATCCACATGGAAAAAGCACATCCACCCAGGTATGCTAGCAGAGGCTAAAATCATGGGCACCACGTTTGCAGAAAGCTATGGACGACAATAGAAGCCAAAATCCGTTTGCAGGGTAGCGAGCTCATGGAGTAAGCTTCAGTTGAGTCCCCTCTGACCAAAGTCCAGGGATGGGATTAGGCTTATTCTCGGCCAGGGAGTCTTGGAGGGTCAATTACAGCTTAGGGGCTGGGTTGTAATGTGGAACCTTGGCATTGTATCTCCCTTCGTGACCCATGTTTGAAGTTGTTTTATTTTTTAGTATTCGTTCCTTTCTTTTCCATTGAGGTGTTTCTCTGCTTTGTGGTTATTATTGGGGTGTGTTTTTTTTGCTTGTTTGCTTCCTGTTTCTGTTTTATATGCTTTCCTGCATGTCATGTCCATGATGGGGTGTGGGTGTCTATAGAGATGGTAACTGGGCTAATGATCCCCTGGGGGCGTGGTGGGGGGTGTTGGGTGGAAGTGGGGAACCAACAGTAATGAGCATGTGAAGAAAATGTTCTGAAGTGGATTGTGGTGTTGCTTACCCAACTCTTCTTAATGTGACTTGAATGTTTGAATTGTAGAATATACGAAGCATAGGCCAAGAAAGCTATTTTTTAAAGGAACAAAAGTTAACTGTCTATCCATATGAATGTCTCCTCTTGAAAATGTGTGTATTGCATAAAGAGATGTCATAAAAAGGAGAACAAAAGGTACCCCACCTTACTTCCAACAGTAGCCCCATGGGCTGCTATATAGATATAAGTGGGCATAAGCATATAAATACAATTATTTTTGTTTTTCTTTTATATAGATGAGATCGCTTTGGGTACGCTTTTCTTCGTTTCCCTTTTCTCACCTCTCTGTGACCTCTCTCTCTCCCTCCCAACAGGTACGAGCTCAGGCTGACCACCCCGAAAGGAAAGCAGGTTTTACTCTACCCAGCCACAGATGAACCCAAACACATCCTGAACATCAAGAGGGGCATCATCTCTGCCCTTCT
Organism: Tenrec ecaudatus; assembly: GCF_050624435.1. Taxonomy (NCBI): domain Eukaryota; kingdom Metazoa; phylum Chordata; class Mammalia; order Afrosoricida; family Tenrecidae; genus Tenrec; species Tenrec ecaudatus. The sequence goes on from NC_134537.1 coordinate 149,947,668, forward strand.
GGTTCCTCCAGAGACAGAAGAGGCCAAGCAAGTGCTGTTTCTGGTGAGACAATGGAAAAATCAGCATGGTGGCTTTTAGATTCCTTTTGGTTTAACCCCTGTAAGCCCTGCTGCATACTTAAAGAAGGAAGCCTGGTGGCTTGATAGGGGTTAGGGGGGGCGGGTTGAGCTGCTAACCTCACGGGCACCATTTCAAACCCACCAGGGACTCTGCAGGAGAAAGAGAGGCGATCTGTTCCCATAAAGATTTCTTGTTTCTGAAGCCCTGTCTAGGGCTGGTCTGAGTTAGAACCAATGGCAGTGGGTGTGGTTAGGTTTGAGGTACAGAAACTAGACCCCTGACTTAGTTGCCTAGCTAATTACACAAGAGACCTCTCACCTTGGGTATAATAGTGGGCAATACTGGGGTCAGATGGCCCAGGTTTCTTCCCATCCTACGTATAACTAACACCGAGGCTAAGAAAGGTGTGTCCTATTGAGCTCACTGAGAGTTCAGCCCTACCAGGCTGATGGGAGTGGGTGTGATTTCAAAAGAGTTACTGGGAAGTTCTGATCAGCACATTCCCTGCCTTTGTCTGATGTTCTCCTATTGCCTGGAGGTCTAACACTGTAGAGCCTGCGGGTCGCTCTAGCAACAAGAAAAGGAATGAGTGATGTTGCTAGGCCTCCTTTAAGAACTTTGGGTTTTGACCTTGGAAAAAATTCCTCTTCATTCAGTCCCACAAATGTTCTTGAGACCTTACTGTGTTCTAAGTTATCCACTAGACCGTAGAGTACCAACATGCATTCTGTAGGATGCGCTTAGACATTTTACACAAGAACAAAATAGAACACGTGCTGTAATGAACAAGCGAGACATTGAATCTCACAGTGAACTAGGAGGGTGGTGGGTGTGAACTTGGGTGAAGTGGAAGATGAACCACAGGAGGGAGAAGGGAAATCAAAGAAGGAGTGGGGCTTGATTATAGCTTAGACCATAGAATAGAACGTGAATCATCTGAAATGCCAATCCCCATCACCGTTACATTTTTTAAAAAAACAAAAAAGAAAATTAATATTCTGAGCGCACAGAAGGGCAAGTTGGAGTTGATTGGCTCCTGAATGCCAGACAAGAGTGCCCTGCCTTCAGCCTCAGTACCACTCTTAATTACTTTCTCCCTCCCAACTCCGGCAATGCCCACACCATGCAGAAAAAATGCCCTCCCAAATCTTCTCCCTGTGGCGGTTAGCGTTCACCCAACACGTTGACAGACACCTTTCCCAGCCCTCCCAAAGGGTGGCAGATTGCCCTCCCCATGACGTGTGCCTGGCTATATCTTTGTCTCCCACAGGATACCGTACATGGCAACTGCTCCAGCGACTTTGCCGTGAAGACACGGGCTGCCAATGTGGCAACAGAGATAACGATCGAAAGAAATCTGGAGCGGTGTGATCAGTTCAAGCCCATCAGCACTGGCGTTAGTCCGCTTGCTTTCATCAAAGGCATGGTGAGTCTCACTTCAGCATTGCTATTCACGAATGAAGTGCTGTGCCCTTCATTGTCCAAATTCTGATCAAGAGATTAGGCATCTCAGGAAACATCCTACCTGCTTGTTGTGCAGGTAGGACGCAGAGGACGAGATTCGGGAGGACTGTCGAGGCTACATAGCCCATTATTGAGTCAGAACTCTGATCCAGTTCCAGAGTCACAGTCTGATCTTCTTGTCCTTTTATTGTCTTTCTGTCACTAGCATTACACCCTTGAGAGGATGATTGCCTCTCTCGGAGGAAGGTTCTAGAACTTGGTGTACGTCAGCAAACATACCTACTCTTCATTCCTGTCCAAAGGCTTGAAATAATCTGCTTCAACTTCGGGCCTCAGAGGAAGTGTTGAGACATTCATTTCCCTCTCCTTTCCCTTGGCTTCATTGAGTAACACTGGCTAAGCCAGAGTGCCCCAGCTTCGTGTCCTTCCATCCATCTAGGTCATGTCAGCCCCTCCGTCCTAACCTTCTCTCCTGTTGGCTAGGGTCATGAAGCACAGTCTGATGAGCAAAGCTTGCTCAATTCCTATCCTTATAACGTCTCCTGGGACAAAAATGACAAACTGCCTCAGAAAATACGCCGGCTTGAGCAATCACCGCTAGGCGCAGAAATGGCCCTGGTCATTGTTCATGGGGTCAAAAGAATCCAATGGCGACAAGAATCACTGGATTATGTGTTATTTCCTAAGAGTTGTTATGTGCTCAGACCCATTCTTAGCAGTGTGAAGGGACAGACCATGGCAGAGGAGCTTCCAGACAATGAAAAATAGCAAGTGGCGTTGAGGGCGGGGGAGAGTCTTTGGGTGCTGCTAATGGTTAAGCACTTGAATACTAGCTGCCAGGTCAGTGTTTCGAACCAACCCCGAGGCCCATCAGAAGACTAGGCCAGTGGTCTGCTTCTCAGAAAGCCACAGCCATTGGAAAGCTGGTGGAGCACCATTCGATTCTGGTACACACCACGCGGGGTCGCTGTGAGTCAGAATTGTCTCAACAGCGACTAACCACAGTGTACCCTGTGTGGGAGGAGATGGGAAGTCCACTGAGGTGACATAAGAAGAGTCTACGCCTCGGCTGAGAGTTGGAGATGCTGAGTAGTTGCATCCATCCCCTTGTCTAAAGGCCAAGGAGAAAGTTCTCTTCTCTGAGTTTATCTAGCGGCAAAAGACTCCATTTCAAGCCACAAGGGCCGATCAAAAGGTTCTCTCCATCTTATCCATAGACCCGCCCCTTATCAACTCTGATCAGCAGCAGCCAGTCCTGCCAGTACTCCCTGGACGCCAAGAAGAAACATGTGTCTGAAGCCATCTGCAAGGAGCAGCACCTCTTCCTGCCTTTCTCCTACAAGTAGGTCACGTGTCGCACCCTTGACTCCTCATGTGGCAAGGTCAAGGTGAACTGGGCATTTCTACGTGCCCTGTTCTGAGCTAGTGAGGGGGCTACAGGGAGGTAGAAGACGTATCCTATCTCTAGGCCCCTTGCCAGACACACAGGTAATTTTCCAGAAAAGTCTTAGACTTTGATAAATGCAAAAATCAGCAAAAGATACCACAGACCTCATTGTTAAGGCTGTAGATAAGCAAAAAATGGGGAATCGTTATAAGGTACCCTGGTTAGAAGAGGCTCTATGGATCCTGTGAGATTGGGACTGGAAATGGGTATGTAAGATTCATTTTTTAAAATGGATCCATCTGTGTGGATGGAGTAACTGCTGTTTTCTGGGCACTGTGCTGTGGGGTACACAAAAGAACTCCAATGCACAGCGCTGGTCCCTATCCTCTGGGCACTCGGGCCAGTGGAGAGTAAAAGGTACACAGCCCGCTGATAGGCAGGTGTCTAGCGTGACCAAGAGAGGCGAGGGCTATCCCCTAAAGGAGTGTGAGGCAGCTGGGTTTAGCCAGGTTTTCAGATGTACGCAGGATTTAGGTAGAAACAAAAGGGAGAGACATTCAACATGTAAAGAAGAGGGTATGGGAGACAATGGGGGGGGGAGGACGGTCATTCCAATGGCATGACCCACTTTCTTTGTCACTAGGAATCAATATGGAATGATGGCACATGTCACACAGTCTTTGAAACTTGAAGACACGCCTAAGATCAACAGCCGCTTCTTTGATGAAGGTAGGCCTTTGTGGTCACTGCCAGGCTTAGGAGATATGCCTAGAAGAGCCATCAGGGTGTAGCTCTTGGGTGGGCCTTGATACATGAGTGGAGTAGACTTGGATGTTCTGCCTGCTATACATTTCAAAAGGTGAAGTGGCAAGAGAGTTTTAAAAAAATATGGGGAGATACATAGTTTCTCAAGTTCCCAAGGTTGTCATAAGTGGAACATCAGACTAGGAACTGGCCTCTTAAACCTAATGTCACCTTTTGGTGGCTTGACAACATCATACACCTATGATCCAGGCCCCATGCAGCAGCCTGGAACCTGGATGTGGTGGGACAAATGGAGGAGTACCTTGTAAATCAGGCTAGAAAATAATCCCAGGGCACCCTGCTCAGAGATGGAAGAGTCTTTGGAGAGCTCGACGAAACACTAACCCACTGCATTTGTATTATATCTAAGCCTGGCAAACATCTTTTGTATGTATTATCCCGTTGTGTAATATAGCAACCTATGATGTCAGGTATAGAAACATGCTTTCATAACCATTAAAGAGAAGGAAAATGGACCATTGATTAGGGTAATGATTTATTCAAGGTCATAGAACACTAGAGGAGAGGCTGTAATGTACTAGTCCCAAGGCCAGGCTGGGTTAGCTAGAGAAATGCAATGGTGTGTGTGTGTGTGTGTGTGTGTGTGTGTGTGTGTGTGTGTGTGTGTGTGTGAAAGAGCTTTGTAGCAAGAAATAATTGTATATTAAGCAAACATCCCAACCCAGTCCAGATCAAGTCCATAAGTCCAATACTAGTTGATAAGTCCAATCACAGTCCATCAGTCCCTCTTCTGACTCACACAGCCACATGCAGTGATATAGAATTCAGGGTGATCACAGGCTGGTGTGTACAGAGTCGTGTGGAGCCAATGTCAGTATACGCATCACAGGGCTTCCTGTCCACCAACAGGAAGGTGAAGGCTGAGAGAGAAGGGGAGGTTCCCAGGCCTTTTGTGTTAGGCAGAGTTCTCTAGAGAAACGAAACTAGGACACTATATATATATGTTATATTCCATATATATATATGGAATATAACAGGTAATTAGTCTACACAGCAGTACAGAGGGTTCAGCTCAACTCACTTCCATGGAACAATTAATATACTTGGAGTTATTCAACTCACATAGACTGCTAGATCCAAGGTCAAGGAAGCAGACAGCAGAGTCCTCCCAGGGGCAAGGCAAGCAGCATCTTCCCACAGGCAGCAAGCAGCAGGGTGGGTCACCAATAGTCAGAAGCTCAGGATCTTAGCGAAGCAGGCCCAGCTGGAAGCAATGGAAGGTGACAGAATAAATCAGCCTCAAGCTCAAGTGATATACACACCAGCAGTGTGGTGAAGCAGGTCTAGAAGTAGCCTCAAGCTCTGGCAACACGATCCACAGATTGGCCTGGCCCACAGGTAGTGTAGCTCACAGGTTGAAGCAGAGAACTAGCTACAGCAGCAGCACGCACCCTCCAGCACGCTCCAGTCACGAGAGAGCAAGAGAGAGAGGGGTCGGCCTTGCAGAGCCATTTATCTCTATGCCCTCCAATCAAACTGTGACCTGATTAATCCCACAGGTTCCTATTGGCCAAGTTGGCACAATAAACCTACCTATTATACCCTGTTTATGAGAAGGCCGCACGCACAAGGAGGCACTATCCGGCTTTGGTCTAATTGACAGGCTGAATATAACTCCTACACTTTTATATCTGTTCAAGTTGCCATGAAATTATGTAACTACCACACCAAGTATTTTCCATGATACCACACTCCCATGCTTTCACCCTCATCTCAGAACAGTGGGGGAAATGTCTGAGAACAGAATAATGGAATCACCGGCCAGCAGATTCGATTTGAGGAAAATAGTGTGCTAAGTTTAATAAGCCTCACCCTCCACTGTAGTCATCTCAACAGTATCCCCTCCTTACAAATTCTTTCCAGCAAAGAAGCATCTGACCTTAGATCAGACAAACTTGACTCCGCCCCTTAGACCCAAAGTGTTCTTGGGCAAATTAAATCAGTTCCCTTATTTTTTAAGGTGACCTAGATGTTAGTCACTGCAGGAGTGTTGGAATGACTCAGGGAGGGCCAGGGACACAAACAAACGTAACCACCTGGCACAGAGTTCAAGATGGGCAATGAGAACAGGACCGTGCTCACTCTGTCTCTGTGGATGATCCCACTCCAGTGTCCTCATGCCAGTGGAAACAGGGGTCTAATGGTTGAGATACGGAGCTAAGCAAGAACTCCTGTGATGCATTTCTTTCGGCCAGGTGTGGAGGCAGTGGGCCTCGCCTTTGAGAGCACCAAGTCCACATCCCCTCCAAAGCAGACAGAGGCCATTGTGAAGACCCTTCAGGAACTGCAAAAGCTGTCTGTTTCTGAGCAGAATGCCCAGAGAGCTAAACTCTTCCACAAGCTGGTTACTGAACTACGAGGGCTCAATAACGAGGCGGTGGCATCGATCTTGCCAAAGCTGATCGAGGTGTCCAGGTATTTTTTTCAAACACTGCAGTTCAATAGCTCACATGACCTGTGATAATTGACTGATCCAACAAACCCTCACCAAAGAGACAATCTTCATTCTTGGGCATCAGTGAAATATCAAATCGATCGATCAGTTCATATTTGCTGAATAGAGAGGTATCAGTTAAGATGTCATCCATGGTAGATATAATCATTGTGTTAAAATAGAGGGTGAAGGAGAAGAGAAATTGCTAGTGGCTAAAAAAATTGGAACCCCACTTTCCACATTTCGGTGGACATCTTCAAATGTTAATTCTCTAAGAAGATTTGATAGAAAAAGAAATCTTTGCCCTCCGGCCCCTCATGTGTTTTATGGAGAGTCCTCGGGGAAATTAATAGTAATATGATTTATGTTCACTTCCAGACACGTTAAGGGTCTAAGGAACAGAGGAAGGGTAGGCTTCCACGAATCTGTGTAAGATTTTGAAAGACGATCGACTTGGATGGAAATAAAGGAAATAAGCGTACCCCTGATGGGGGGATGCCACGGACAGAGGATAGTGTGTTTGCCTTGAAGGTGGTGGCCCTTGTAACTTTCGCTTCTTTTCTCAGCCCAGTCACTTTACAAGCCTTGGTGCAGTGTGGGCAGCCCCAGTGCTACACTCACGTCCTCCAATGGCTGAGAAAGGAGAAAGCCAACGCCCTCCTGATAGACGCTGTCACCTACCTGATGGCCCTGATCCCAGAGCCCTCCGCGGAGAGGGTACGGGAGATCTTCATCACGGCGAAGGAGCAGCAGAGTCGTGCCACACTCTATGCCTTGAGCCACGTAGTCAACAAGTGAGTGGGTTTACATCATACTTCTGTCAGGGGCTGAGGAGGACCCCCCCCCCATCTCTGTATTAAAATTGTACCACTCCACTGTCAAACTCCTTTGCATACTGTTCTGTTTTTCTACGGATAATTTTGAGGGGGATGACTTGAAATAAGAAATCAGCACACCCAAGTTTGAAGTTTCAGGGAGCTTACCTTGTTGAAATCTAACTCTTTCCCCTTTTCCTGTAGCTATTATAAGACAACCCAGCAGGTGACCCAGATTCTATTGGACATTATGAATTACCTGTTGACACAGATTCAAGAAAACTGCACTGGGGACACAGATCACATCTACCTGATCCTGAAGGTGCTTTCAGTATTTTTCATTATGTTTCATCCCAGAAATGCTTTCCCTGAACATTCTTCCCTCCTCCCTCACCCTGGTTCTAGCTCATCTCTTGGCTTCCATTCAGGTCATTGGAAATATGGGCAAAACCATAGACCAAGTGAGCCCAAGCCTGAAGTCTTCAGTCCTGAAATGCATCCGAAGTACAGAGCCATCGCTGCTGATTCAGAAAGCCGCTATCCAGTCCCTGAGGAAAATGGCCACTAACGAAGAGGTACAGTCCACGGGAGGTCTGAAAGTCAGCCGGGTTCAGAAGGTTGATTCAGATTAGCAAGGAAACCATCAGAGAACAAGAATCTCCGTGTAGCATTAAATGAGCTTTATGCTAAAGGAACTCGTTTGCATAAAATGGATTCTCACCCATCCCTTCCTTCTACTGTTTCCTCTTGCACAATTCCACAAGTCTATTGACTTGATTGCTCGTAGGAGAAAAACATTTGGCCTGCATCTACTGCTACTCAACCAGGCAGAAGGCTAGGGTTTAGATGTTCTCTTACCACATTGATCATCACTCTTGGGAAAGCAAGATCATTTTGGCAGGCCATATCTGACTGTCCTCAGGATCCCCAAACCAGAGCACTCAACTTGGTCCTACCTTCAGTAGCAATGACTCTTTGGAAACAATGTTATTTATTCGCCCAAACTCTCACTCACCCTACAAAACTTTACATTCAAACTGAAATAATGTATGCTAAAGCAAAATTAGTTTCATGTAGTAGTCTACCCCCTAACCATAACTTGGGTGTGACTTGCATGTTTTCATATGATTTAATTCCACATGTATTTGGTGGGCATCTTCAAGGAACCGTTTCTTAGTTTGATTGCTCTGGGGAATTCTGGAGAGGCTATTTGAAATATTCAGGATGAAATTGGAAGGCATATTAGGGAGAACTCCAACTTACGAATAAGAAAAAGATCAGTAGACTGTGCCAACGTTAGCCCAGCAGGTTTGGTGCTCTGACCAAAGGGCAGTAATGAGAGTCTGCTTCTGACTTCAGGTCCAAAGAACTCTTCTTCAGGCTTTCCTCAGCAATGTTGCTCCAATGGATAAGCGTTTGGCTGCCTATCTCATGGTGATGAAGGCACCTTCCCCGTCAGATATTAGCAGAATTGCCCAACTCCTCCCACAAGAACAGAATGACCATGTAAAGAATTTTGTGGCTACCCACATTGCCAACATCTTGAACTCAGAAGACCTTTCTATCCAAAGGTAAGTAAGGCTACATTCCCTCATTTGTCACAACGAGCCCTACCCTGGAATTCCAGGGCTCCATTCTGGAACAGACACTCTATGGTTTCTCTGGAGTGTGCTTTCTTCTTGTGTAGATGTGTGGTATATTCTGAGCCAACGTCCGGAGGGGAAAGTGAACTTCAATTATCTGATGATAAGTGGACATTCATTTTGACTTGAGACAAAAGAGATGGTGAGTCGATGGCATACTGTGTCAGCTCAAAATATGTACTTCATTTTCTCTAGCCTGAAGTCATTGGTGGAAGAAGCTCTTAAAGGGTCTCAACTTCCAACCGTTGTGGATTTCAGAAAATATTCCAGGAACTACCAATTGTCCAAGTCTGTTTCCCTTCCATCACTGGGTCCAGTCTCAACCAAAATCGAAGGGAATCTTATATTTGATCCAAATAATTATCTTCCTAAAGAAAGCATGCTGAAAACCACCCTCACTGTGTTTGGATTTTCTGCACTTGACCTCTTCGAGGTATGTGTGATACAGCATCCTGTAGGCTGTTGTTTTTTTTGTTTTGTTTTATTTTACAAGATCATAAATAGGAAGTCAGGGGAAGTGTAAGCCAGCTTGGAAAGGAAAAAGAATCGCTAAGCAGTTTGTACCATCTCTTTGAGGTCTTCTTCCCTCTACCTCGCTTACCATCCTCTCTCTTCTCTAGTGGTCATTTGAAGCATGGCTCCTTAAGATAACTGCAAATGAACATAGACTCCCTTAAACTTAAAACTCAAGAGAGTCTGGGGGTAACGGAATCAGACCCCCTTCCCAACACTGTGTATCCTTACTTCCATTATCCTGAGCCTTAGTTACTCTTTTGTAAAAAGGTAAACAAGTTCTGCCTTTCAACGTTCCAGAACGATTTAAAAGACAAGTCCTATGATGAAGTGCTAAGCTCAGTTCCTGCCCTATAGTGTTCATAAGTGATTCATAATTGCTTAATTAAGTGAACATAAAGAGAAATGGGAGACTGGCATAAAACATAGAAACCTGAAAACATTTTCTTGTCTGATTTTCTGCTCTCTTCTCAGATCGGTGTGGAAGGAAAGGGCTTTGAGCCCACACTGGAAGCTCTCTTTGGGAAACAAGGATTTTTCCCAGACAGTGTCAACAAGGCTTTGTACTGGGTTGATGGCCAGGTTCCTGATCAGATTTCCAAGGTCTTGGTGGACCACTTTGGCTACACCAGAAATAACAGGCGTGAGCAGGTAGGGGTGTGTTCATGAGCTTCTCAAGGAAAGTCTTGGATCTCAACAAAAAGATCTTATCTAAGCTGGAGGTCATCGGAGTCCATCCCAACTCATAGCAACCCTATAGGACAGGGTAGGACTGCTCGTGTGGATTTCCAAGGCTATAAACTCTTTATGGGGCTAAAAAGCCTCCTCTTTCTCCTGTGAAGAGTCTGGTGGTTTCGAGCTGCTCACCGTACCATTAGCAGCCCAACATAAAACTATTAGCACCGCTAGGGCGCTAGGGCTCCTCTCCCTGGAGAGCAGAAACCATTTCTGCTCAACAACTAGCCTCAAGGTTGGTGGTTCAGACCGAGTCTGCAGCCCCATAGAAGAAAGGTCTGAAGATTGACTTTGGTGAATATTACGGCTCAAACGCCCTGTGGGGCAGTTCGATCGGGTTACGATGAGTTAGAATTGGCTCTAGAAAGAGCAACAGGTGTAGGTGCTTGGGCTGACGGGGGTCATGGTCAGCACCACTGCAGCTATGGGCATCCTGATTCAATATATCCTGGAACCAGGCTTAGCAGAAGTGTTCCAGACAATGGTTAAAGGTGTGACATTGGAGATATGGGTTTCAATTTCATCTCGGTGACTTTAAGCTGTGCAAACATGGACGAGTTGCGTGATGTTTTGCGTGTATGCATTTTAACTGTGTTTTATTAAATATACCAAGGTATTCAACTGTGTGGATAATGATAACGTATGGATCACATAGTGCATGATGGTGATTCCAGAACGCTTAAGGGTTTTCGTGTGAAATTATACCTAGACCAAAAGGAACATCGGAACTGCATGGTTTCAAATCAGAAAGGTGTGCCTCAGGGTTGTATCCCTCCATCATATTTAGTCAATGTGTCTGCTGAGAAACCAGACTAAATAATGAAGGATACAGTGTCAGGGTTGGAGGAAGATTCATTAACAACCTGTGATATGAGATAACACAATCTTGTTGCTGAAAGTGTGAGGAGACTTCAAGCATTTATTAATTAAGATCGAGAACTATAATCCTCAGTATGTATTGTACTCAGTATGTAAACATCAATATAATAAATACCTTCATGACTGGATCAATAAGCAGCATCACAATAAATATAGAAAAAATATTAATGACAAGAATTTAATTTTACTTGGATCCACAGTCAGTGTCTGTGGAAGTAGCAGTGAAAAATTCAACCAATGTATCCACACTGGATAAATTGACAGCAAACAACCTTTTGAAAATGTTATCAAAGATTCCACCTTCAGGACTAAAGTGCTTCTGACCCAAATCATGATGTTTGCAGTTATCTCATAGCATGCAAGACCTGGTCAATGAATAAGGAAGCCTGAAGCATTGGTCCACTTTACCTAACGATGTTAGAGGCAAATATTAAATATACTCTGTGTTTCCAGAAGAATGAACAAATCTGTTTTGGAATAAGTATATCAAGAATTCACCTTAGAAGAGAAGATAATGAGGCATCACTTACTTTGGATTTATTATCAGAAGGGACAAGTCACTGGAGGACAGCATGTTTGGTTAAGTCAGACAGATTGACACCATGGCTGAGACCAGAGGCTCAATCGTAGCAATGATTGTGAGAACAGCAGAGGAATAATCAGAGTTTTGCTCTCTGCTATATGTGACCATTTTATGAATTGGAGCCAACTCAATGACACCTAACAATACCATCTGGGCTGTATTCCCACGCTGCATGTTTGCCTTCAGATCTGTTACAGTTGCAAGAGATGGGTCCAAGCCACCTTAGGAAGTCTACATTTTGGATAGTGCCGATATCTTACTAAATGCTTTATTTTCACATTTTTAGGATATGGTAAATGGAATCATGTTCAACATTGAGAAGCTGATCAAAGATTTGAAGGCCAAAGACATCCCAGAAGCCAGTGCTTACCTTCGCATCTTGGGAGAGGAGCTTGGCTTTGTCAGGCTCAATGACCTACGGCACCTGGGGCGAATGCTGCTCAGTGGTGTTCAAAATCTGCAGGGGATCCCCCAGCTAGTAAGTATACCAGACCACCAGAGGGTGATGAAATTAACCAGTGTTCTCTTTAGGTCTCCCAGACACCCCTAAGGTCCCAGAAAAACCAACCAAAGAAACTCCTGTATTTCTTTCCAAGAGGCAGTTTTGCTCAGAATTTCATTGAAAAGAATTCTTCGGTCCCAGTGAACTGAAAGAGATCCAGCTATTTATAATGAGATGCATCTTTTAAGAACACGAGATTACTTGAAAAACAGTATTAAGTACACCTTCCCCTATGTGTGTTACAGGTTCCGTTTAATAGTGCAACGATACAATGAGGAAATAGAGTATATGGTAAACTCTTATCCATCATCCGCTATTAGCTATAACTTTATTGTTATTAATTTTTCAATAAGGAAGAAAATATTTTCTTTAGTTCCTTTGATCTATTAAGTAACAATACTCCTTTTAAGGAAACAGACCTCAGATTATGCATGAAAATAAATCTAAAGCTATGGAGATGTTATGAAAAATGACAGTGGATTCATACAAACATGTATGCCATCGCAATAGCTCCTTAGTTTCAAAATATCTATTTCTCCATAATATACTTCAAGTAAGTTCTCATTTGTATTCAGACTTCAAACAACCAACATAACTAAGCATAGATGACAAAGGAGCCCTGAGTTGTAATGGGTTATGCATTGGGCTGCTAACCACAAGGTCAGCAGTTCAAAACTCCCAGTTGTTCTATGGGAGAACGACGAAGTTTTCTACTCCTTAGAGAACTGCAAAATCAGAAATCCACAGGGCCAGTTCAGCTCTGTCCTAGAAAGTCTCTAGAAGTTGGACTCGGCCCGGTGGCAATGAGTTTGTCTAATATGGATGATACCATTGGTTAAGTTCTGAGGTCCAGCATTCCTAAGCGTCTCTGAATCTCCAATTCAAGATGGCATGATGCACTATCTAGGACGGTGGCTCAGATTCTAGTACATTGACCTCAAAATCATGAATAGTTGCTCATTCAACTCTTCATTGAACCAAAATATGCTAGTCCTTCCACTCTGGATGAGGAGGAATTGTTGAAACATATGGGAGTTTACATTTAGCAAAATCCATTTCAAGGTGTCTTACTTGGAATCTTTCTCTCCTGTTGAATCCATAGATCAAAGAGACCATAATGAAAGGTTCAATGAATGACTTGTTTCTTCACTACATCTTCATGGACAACGCCTTTGAGCTCCCCACCGGCGTTGGACTGCAACTGCAAGTGTCCTCATCTGGAGTCATCGCTCCTGGGACCAAGGCTGGGATGAAAGTGGAAGTAGCCAATGTAAGACATCGCCCCCTTCTTTGTTTTATCTACTGCTCCTTTTCCGCCCCAAGATGGATTTCTAGAACAACCTTAACGACTTCAAGTCAAAGTGCACCATGATTATAACCACGTTGTTACTAAAGGTGTGAAGGTTCCCCTAGGATGCTCTGCCTGATTGGTTCCAATGTGATTGGCCAGTAAGACACAAACTCAGCTTCTTTCTGAATAAATTAGAATGTGTGGCACCCATTAATTCTGTTATGCTTAACGTTCACTTGGATGAATCCAAGTCCTGGAGATCAATGTCCCCAGGCCCTGAGGAATTGAGTACGAGGGTTTTCTTCCTTCAACAAGTCACAGTCATGCTTGCTGAAGTGTGTGAGTCATCCAGCGATCCAGAAAGGGTGGTTGATCTGACCGTCTGGGGGTTGGGGTGTTTAACAAAGCTTTTCTTCTGACTTACAGATACAGGCTGATCTGGTGGCCAAGCCTTCTGTCTCAGTGGAGTTTGTGACGAATATGGGCATCATCATTCCTGACTTTGCTAAAAGTGGGGTCCAAATGAACACCAACTTCTTCCATGAGTCGGGCCTGGAGGCTCGCATTTCCCTGAAAGCTGGGCAGTTCAAGATCATGGTCCCTACACCAAAGAGGCCAGTCAAGCTGTTCAGCGGCAGGTAATTCTTTCTGCCTGATCCTTAGCCAATTTGAGAGAGAAAATTAAGACTGCAGCTATAGGATATGGCCAAGCTAGATAGCTTTTGAGATAATTCGGGTCACAGTGGATTTAGGAGTTTCTGTATGAGTGTTTTTCTAATGATTTTGTTATTGTGAATTAGGTGGGGGGTATATATCACACCATCAAATCTGCATTCAACAGTTCATAACTTTTATCAACTGCCTCCATAGCCTGTATTCAACCCCATTCCCTCCCCACTGATTTCTCTTCTCCCTCTTGTGGACCTCCAGGCTCCCTCGCACCCAAGTCAACATCTACCAAACCTCTTTCCCATTGCCACGCCTCTCCTTTGTCCCTCCCCCTCATGGTAACCTCAAGAGTCTGTCCCCTTTGGTATGCAAGTCTTTGTCTTGGTGCTTATCCTTATAGTAGTGGGCTCATACAATTTTTGTCCTTTTGTAATTAATTAACTTCACGCCACATAATGTTCTACAGGCCCATCTATGCCATGAGGTGCTTCATAGTTTGTCATTGCTCTCTAGTGATGCAAAGTATTCCACTGTGTACATGGACCAATGTTTCTTTATCTACTCTTGTATTGATGAACATTTGGGCCGTGTCCAATGCCGTACTATTGTGACCTGTCATGCATTGACTATGAGTGTGCATATGTCCGCTCATACTGTGGCTCTTACTTCTTTAGGAAATATACCCAGCAGAGTTATTGCTGGATTGTGTGGAATTTCTAGCCCCAGTGTGAGGTCGTACCATATCTCTTTCTACACTGGTTGTACATATTTAAAGGCCTGCCAGTAGTATAGAAGGGTTCTGATCTCTCTACACCCTCTCCAGAATTTGTGATTTTCTGTTTGTTTTTGTTTACTTAATTGGATCATCATTGTTTGTATGAGATGCTGTGGCGCTATAGCTTTGATCTGCATGCCCAGAATGGTCAATGGTTGTGAGCGTTTTTTTCATATGTTTGTCAGTCATTTGGACATCACATTTGGTGAACTGTCTATTCATGCCCTTTCCCATTTTTTAATTAGGTTATTAATTTTTTCATATAGAGGTATTGGTGTTATAGATTGTAGAGATTAGTCAATTGTCTGTTGTCTTGCTGCCAAAGATTGTTTTCTCAGTCCATGGGTTTTCCTTTTACTCATTTGATCAAGGCTTTTAAAGCACAGAAGTATCTTATTTTCAGTCCATCAACTATTTTATCTTCCTTTGTTATGTATGATAGTATGTCTGTGCCCTGTAATAGGGCCCTTAAATTTGTCCCCATTTTCTCACTGATGATCTTCATAGCTCGGGGATTTACAGAGTTAGGTCTTTACCCCACTTTGAGTTTGTTTTTATACATAGGGTGAGGTCTAGGTCCTGTTTTATGCTTCTGCAGATGGACATTGCCATTGTGCCATCACCTATTTGTTGAAAGACGGTCTCTCTTCCATTTAGGGATATGAAATTATTTCTTGATTTTCTTTGATACTCCATTAGTCTGTATGCCCATCGCTGTAAAAAAGATTAAGCTGTTTTGACTGCTATGGCTGTAATAAGTTTTGAGGTCAGGTAACGGGAAGCTTCCTATTGTATTCTTCTTCCTGCTTTCTCCTGGGTCTCTACCTCTTTATATAAAGTTAACCATTAGCTTTTCCATTTCTTTCCTGAATAAAGTTAGGATCTGGATCTGGTTCAGAACGGGATTGTTTGGATAGGTTTCTTTGAGTAGTACTAGGAGCCTTGGTGAAGTAGTGGGTTATCCATTGACTGCTAAGTACAAGGTCGGCAGTTTGAAACCACCAACTGCTCCTAGGGAGAAAGACAGGGCTTCTACTCCTGTCAAGATTTAGTTTTGGAGACTCACGGGGGAATTCTACCATGTCATATAGGTACACTATGAGTCAGCATCTACTCAGTGGAAGTGTGTTTGATTTTTGTTTTGGTTTTTCACAATACTTTTCATTTTCACAATATTAAACTTTTCTATCCATGAACATGGAATATTCTTGCAGTTTTGTAGGTCTCTTTTAGTAATGTTCTATTATTTTAGTAATATTTTATATATTTCTTTTAGTAATGGTCTATAGTTTTTTATGTATAAGCCGTTTGTTTCTCGAATTTTGCTTATTCCTAAATTTTTCATCTTTGATGTGGTATTATTAATTCATTTTTCAGATTTCTCTTTTCTAGTGTACAGGAATCCTATGGAATATGTGTGTTACTCCTATATCCTGCCATGCTGGCATGTCTTTCTATTGTTTCTGACCATCTTTTTATTCAGTTTTGGGGGTTTTCTAAAATCAGACAATCTGCAAATAATGAAAGTTTCACTTCTCTGTCCATTTGGATTCCTTTGACTTTTTCCCCCCTTGTCTAATGGCTCTGGCTATGATTTCCAGCCCAATATTGGAATTTTGTTGAGAATTTTTAATCTATGTTCAGAAAGGATTGCTGATAGGTCAGTAGTTTTTATCTTTGTGATGCCTTTGCCTGATGATTTTGATATGGATAATGTATTTTTAACTAGTCTAGACTAACTAAATGATTGTTCTACTTTCCATATTCCCTAGATCACTTTGCCCCTCTCCTCATTGAAACTTAACCAATACTTGTTGGTTGTTGATTGTGGTAGTGTAGTGTAGTGTACATGTTGGTAGTGTAGTGGTTACATGTTGGGTTTCTCACTGCTACTTCAGCAGTTCAAAACCACTTGCCACACCTCAGGAGAAAGACAGGGCTTTCTACTCCAACAAATAGTTGCAGTCTTGGTTTTGGTTGAGTTGTTAGTTGTTGGGTTGTTTTTGCTTGGCCTTGTTTTAAGAATGAAGAAACAGTAAATCTACAGAAATTATTCTTGGGCAATGAACATTTTCCCAGGAAAAATAACAATGGACATACCCATACGTGTTAGTCAATTAGTTAGTGTGGTGGATGTGGTTAAATTCTCCGATACAACCAAGAAGTTGGTGTTCTGAATGCACCCAGTGATTCTGCAAGAGGAAGACAGGGCGCTCTGCTCCCAGCAAGAGTGTTGCTGTTACTGGGCAAAGTCCAGTCCATTGTGACTCAAACGATCCCTATGCACAACAGACTGACATATTGCCTTTTCCTCTGCCATCCTCGCCAGTGGTGCTGTGTCTGCACCCACTGAGCCCAGGAAGATCACAACTTAGAAAATCCTAGGGAGTAATTCTACTCTCTCACATGGAATCACTGTGCTGTCACATGTCGGCATCAACATTAGCTTAGTGGGTAGAGCATGTCATCTATGGTTTTTTTTTAAGGCAGCTTTGTAGTGAATGCTCCACATTTCTTTATTCATTCAAAAAAAGTGTTTGATGGCCTTCTATGGACCAGGAATGGTAGATGAGCTACACAAGGCTCTCAAACTTCCAGCGCTCAAAGTTTACAAGGAAAGCGTACAATTAAGCAGGCCATCACAAAGAAGTAAGTGAAGACTATGTTAGAGGACATGTGAGGGTAGCATGTAATTATCTGTCACAGGGTGTGGTACTTAGGAAAGCTCTGTGGAAAAAATAATTAAATTGATACCTAGAATAGAGAGAAGTCATGCCAGAGTTCTCCAGTCAACTATGGAAGGAGCATTCAGGAAAAAGAGAAGCGAATATCTCATGACCTGGGAGATAAAGAGCATGACTAAAGGACCTGAAAGACGGTCAAGATGCAAAAAGGTAAATTGGTGAAGGGTTAGATTGTGGAGATGTTGTAGAGGTCAGGCCGGGTTGAGATTTATAAATCAGCTTGGGAAATGTGGGTTTCTTCTGAAGACAAAGGATTTTAAAAGGAAAGATAAAATTGGTGTGTTAGAAGCACTACCCTCTCACTCCAGTGTGGGAAATGGATGGAAAAGATGTATGACTGGAGACCAGTTAGATTTTAGTTACAAGGAGGGGTGAGCAACAGGGGCTGGACCAGAGGCAGACCAGGGTCTAGAGAGGAGTGAGCACACGCTAGAAATCGTCCACAGATGGAACTATGCATACTCGGAGATTGACAGGGCAGGGGAGGTGTGAAGCAAAGGGAGAGAAAAGATAGGTGCAGGTGCCCTTTATGGATATAGGGACTAGAGAAAGAGAGAACAGTTCATTTACAGAGACAGTGACAAGTTTAGTTTGGGATATCCAATTTGCAGTTGAAATCCTAAGCCAATTAGAAACAGTGAGCCTAGAATTGGATCCGTGAGGCAAATACCTGGTGATTCTCCAATCTATATTGAAAGCTCAGTCAAGGCATTTGCTCTCCAAATATAGATTTGTGAGTCACCAACATATAGAGAGAGGAGTTCTGGTTGTGTCGTGGTTAGGTATTAGGTTGTGATCTCTGTGGCTAGCAGTTTGAAACCACCAGCAGCTCCGTGGGAGGAAAAAAAACAAAACAAAAACTGGGCTTTCTACTCTCATACACATTTACAGTCTCAGAAAACCCACAGCAGTCTGGGAGGCTGGCCCCAGCACCATAAATTAAGTGGATTCCTGCCCCTCCCCCGAAAAGAATTTGTTCCAAAGGACGACATTGACTCTGCAGCTCTGGGAGATGAACATATCTGATCAGAGCACACGGGAGCAGATGAAGGGGCAGGAGGAGAGAGTGGAGCACAGCCTGGCCCACCAGGCCGTGAGGATGATGTTCCTGAGTAGAGCAGCCAGTCCACGGAGAGAACAACATGGCTGACCCCACAATGAGAAATGATGCCAATCAGTGACTAAGGGCGATACAGGGGACTGCACCGGAGACACAGTGTGGGAATTGCACCTGACCTGATCCCACCACACCGAGGCAAATCACTGGGGGAGTGCAGCGGAACAGCAAGAGAATGGAGTGGCAAGGTCCCCAGGGAATGCTGAAAGTGGACTTTGGGGCCAGGGCGTGATACCCCAACAGACTGGACTGGAAAACGCTCCTAAGGGCTAGCAAACAATCCCTGAACTAACTACAAGCTTTTCTCTGTGAAAAAAAAAGAAAAGTAAACCCACAGCAGGTGGCGACGAGTCAACATTGCCTAATGGCAGTGAGTTAGAGCACATCCAGGCAGGTTCTTGAGGGCAGACAGTGAGTGGTGTAGAGTGAGGTGTGAGGGACTAGAATGGAAACATTTAATGGAAGGAAGAGCAAAAACAGTAGAGTGAGAAGTTGTGAGAGAGAAACCCAAGCTAGGAAGGGCTCAGGGAGCCCAAGAAGCAATTAGGCAGAATTTAAGACTCCAGCACAACCGAAAGCAGTCTTGGGGCTTCCTGAAACAAGGAAAGAGTACTTAGAAAGACACAAGGTAGTTCCAAGGAAACGTCCTTGAAGGACAGCAACAGAACCTTGCTAAACCTGTACTTAAAGTAGAACTCACTAGGTGTTTGAAGTACATATTTAGAAGGAAGTGTCACATCTTTTCAGATGGTGGAGCCTTTGAAGTTTTCATTTTGTCATGAGTGAACAGCCCAATTGAATGCAGGTCAGAGAGGTCGGGAAAGAGAAAGCCTAAATATTTCTATTGGATTTAAGAACAAGAAGGTGATTGGAGGTGCTGATGGAAACAGTTTCAAAACCATGATCAAGGGGGCAGGCAGATCACAGCTCAGGGAGATGGGCTTCAGGGAACGTAGACTGCAAAGCAGACCGCCTAAACTGGAAGGGAATGAAAGGGTGTGTGTTTGTGTGGGTGTGGGTGTGTGTCATGAAGAAGCTTAAGTTTGTTTAATTCTGGTGACAAGAACCAACAACATTGCAGATGCTTACAGACGGGACACCTATTCTCTAACGAGCCGCAGATGAAGGGAGATGTTTGGAGTGTGTGCTCCGTAGTTTAACATCTCTGAGCATTCATTTCCTTAATAACATGGGAATCTTAATCCCTACTTTTCAGATTTGTTGTAGGGCTGGCTTGCTGATCATAAACAAAAAGAATGTGGTACAGGGTTTGAAACATCAGATTGAAGACAACAGTTAGTTTGTTTGAGAGTCTTTCCAAGGTGTATTGAATGTGTGGCATCTATGGCACATGCCCCGGGTGCCACTCGCATGCAGTGGCACTCAGCAATTTCTGCTACCCCTCCGAGTTTCCATCACCGGCTGTGAGAGATCATCGAAGACTTGCGTATTTGGGAGACCTCATGGGGCAAGGCAAACTGAGTGATCTTGTCCGGCTGAGGGTAGATAGAGAAGAAACTGAAAAAAGTGACTGAGCACATCACAGGCCAACTTTCCTCACTGAAGGCAAGGAAGATGCATTGTTATTTCAAGTACTGTTATTAAGCATGAAGTAAAAGATTAAAGAGTTCCACACATATCCTTGAGCTAATATTATAGTACAGTGGTCATTGGACAGGGGCACAATTTCAGGGCTTGCCATTGTCCCTCAGTAGATATGACTCTGGATTCTTGATAGTATTGTTTCTCAATAAATCAAATCATCCAAGGCAGGTGTGAACAGAAGGGAGAAAGACAGGGTAAGACAGGGATATTGCTACCAGGAGAATCAAAGTTAACAATTCAGACAGGTCTTGAAGATAACTAAGGTTTTTGTCTTTCTTTGCCAGTAACACATTGCATTTGACCTCTACCACCAAAACGGAAGCAGTTCTACCTCTGGCTGTGAACAGGCAGTCCTGGACAACGTGCAAGCCTTTCTTCACTGGCCTGAACTACTGCACCACTGGTGCCTACTCCAATGCTAGCTCCACAGACTCCTCCTCCTACTATCCACTGACCGGGGACACCAGGTAATACATGCTTATGTGTAGCCCACCACTTATGCCCTGAAACATTATGGTCCCCTAGTGAGGCAAAAGAACATGTGATGTGTGTGGTAAGCCCCTCTCCATAGGCGTTTGCATCATCCTTTGATTGTATAGACCAGTGGTCCTCTGCTCCAACCCAGATAAAGTGTGTTCACGCTGATACCAAAACTGATATCTCCATGGATGGGGTAGGAGTAAGAGGGTATAGGGTTGGAAGGTTGGAGTAATGACCCCGAGTCTGGGTCTTCAAAGAGATCCCATAGTGATTCCATTATACTCTCTAGAGAGAACTCTTCCCCTTGCCATTGAGAATCTCACTCCTTTAAAAGCACCTCCTTCTGAATGATGCCCCCTCTAGCTTCACCCTACAGGTCAGGAGATCACATTACAGATTCTAGTCTGCTCGTGATGCAAAGTTTCAGTGTTTGTCACTGCAGAGCTTCTTGGCATCCTGACAATTCCCCCAAGCACACTTCTACTGCTTAGGCTCCACCTCTCAGGCTTAACCAGTCTTCTCCTGCTCTGTTTATCTGACCTTACTCGATGCTCTTGGAAAGGGGAGAAGAAACTGTAGAGATCATCATTCATTAAGAAGTATCAGAGTCCATGTTAAAATCAAGAGTCCTGTTTGGTTGTAACTGAGGGGGGGTGGTTTGAGGAACATTAGCCTCCTCATTGAAGACCCCTAACATTTCAACTGTATCGCAACACTTTCAGATTTGAATTGGAACTGAGGCCAACGGGAGAGGTCGAGCAGTATTCTTCCAGTGCAACCTATGAGCTCAAGAAAGAAGGCCAAGCCTTGGTGGACACCCTGAAGCTTGTAACGCAAACAGAAGGTCTGTATCTGAAAAGGGCTTCTCCAGGGCTTCCCTCGGCCGGTTCAGGAGTCGCATGTAGACCTTGCTGAGTGTAGGTAGGGCTTTCAGCAAGCGTTTATTGACGGTCTCATAAGTTTTTGTTCTAAGAGTTGGGGCTAGAACAGTGAGGACCAGCGATAAAGTCTTTGAGCTCGGGGAGCTTGCAGAAAATACACAAACAAATAAATATTCAGGATGGCATACCAGTGCCAGGAAGCAGAACAGAGCAGAGAGGAGTCCATGGAATGTCAGGGGTTGGCCGAGGGTGCAGAGAAGGCAGGGACATTTGGGAAAATAATTTAAAAGCTGACTGATCAAGTGGACATAAAAAAGGGAGTTGACACATGTAAGGGAGTCATGGGTGTGGAAAGGAACGTTCCAGGCCAAACGGCCATGCAGAGTCTTTGAGGCTGATGCCTGGCTACCATCTTTGAAGAGCGAAGGAGACCAGTGTGGCTGAAACAGAGAAAAGTGAAAAGTAGCTGAAGATAAAGTCAAAGAAAAAAGGGGAAACACAAGAAAATGGTCTTCTTATAGGACATGGTAAGAATTTTGGCTTTTATTATGAATTAAATAAGATGCCATTGGAGAATTTCACCATTTGATTTATGTTTCTGTCGAGATAAGACTATAGGGAGAGAAGCACAGAGAATTAGTACGTGGCCTTTTATAATAATCCAAGCAAGAAGTGTAGATTTGAATCAGAGACTTGGCAGAGAAACTATTAGAAGAGGCCAAATTCTGGCAGTATTTTGAAGATTTGGTAGATGAAATTTGCTGAGATGTTTCAGAGAAAGAGGAATCAGGATGAGTCCCAGTTCTGTGGCCCAACCAACTGAAGAATGGAGTTGCCACGTTTTGGAAATGGCAGCCCTTTGGAAAAAGAGGAGGTGCACCCTTTGAAAAAAAACCAAGAAAAGTCAATATTTTTTTACATAAATGTATGAACCTAGGAACTGAAACATCCTGGGAGTGTTTTCATAGTGAAATGATGATTTGGAGAGAGCACTTGGATGATCACAGTAGAGAGAGAGAGACAGAGAGAGAGAGAGAGAGAGAGAGAGAGAGAGAGAAACTGTGTCTTACTGTGGCCTGAACACACGGCGTATCCCCCCAAACACATCAGGGCCATGGGTGTCCCATTTCCACTACATGGAGAGCCCTGAGGGAGGCCTGGAGTGGAGTGGATATCATCAAACTGTGATGCATATGATTAGCACTTCAAAATCGCCAACAGGTCTGAGGGAGAAAGGCTGGTCTTTCTCCTCCCTTAAACAGTCCTGTCTCAGAAGCCCACAGAGGGTCGCTGTTAGTCAGCATTGACTCAGCGGCAGCGAGCTTGGTTGTTTGGTTGTGTTAGGCCCCACCCTGGACATCTGTGCAGCTATCTACATGCTCAGCCCTCCTCTTTGTTCATTCACTTCACAGCCGTCCGAGGCCTCATCTGCAAGAACGCCTCGTACCACCACATGTAAAACTGCACCTCTTCCACCATCACTTTCTATCTTCCTATCTGTGTTGTTGGTACATGTAGTTCTGATGCATAGTGCCCCTTTGTACAGCAGAATGAAATACCACCAGCTTTCTTCATGACCTATCATGATCTGCCCTACATAACACTGTAGCTTCCTCTCGGCACACCCTCCTCCACTGAACGTAAGCTCCCTGAGGGCTAGGGCTGCCGAGTGCAAGATTAATGCTTAACACACAGTAGGCGATAAGTATGTGTATGTAAATTGGGTGAATGTTACAACAGCGCGTTAAAGGTATATGGTAAAGCCATGAACTGTGCCTTCATCTAAATGAATCTGCTGCTTGTGGTTTTTCCGGCTTTTTCCTGTCCTTCCTTCCAAATTTTGCTTCTTAAAACACATTTCTTTCTTTTTTCTTTTTTTCTAAATACTTTTATTGGGGGCTTTTACATCTCTTATCACAATCCACACATTCCTCCAATGTGTCAAGCACATTTGCACATATGCCGCCATCATCATTTTCAAAGAATTCTCTTACGACTTGAGCCCCATTTCTTCCCCTCCCTCCCCACCATACCCACCCTCATGAGCCCTTAATAAGTAAAAGATGATGTTTTCCATATCTTACATCATCCTCTGTCACCCCTCACCCACTTTTCTGCTATTCATCCCCCTGGGAGGGGATTCTAGATTGATCCATGTGATAGGTTCCTCCTTTCTCCCCCCCCCCCCACCCTCCCCTAACCCTCTTGGTATCTCTACTCTCCTTGTTGGTCCTGAGGGGTTTATCTGTCCTGAATTCTCTATGTTGTGGGCGCTTATCTGTACAGTGTGCATCCCCTGATCTAATCCAATTTGTAAGGCAGAATTGAGGTCATGATGATAGTGGAGTATGGGTTGGGGGGAGGGAGCATTTAGGAACTAGAGGAAAGTTACACATTTCATCGTTGCT
Source organism: Tenrec ecaudatus (assembly GCF_050624435.1). Lineage (NCBI taxonomy): Eukaryota > Metazoa > Chordata > Mammalia > Afrosoricida > Tenrecidae > Tenrec > Tenrec ecaudatus. Next base: position 149,971,479 of record NC_134537.1, read on the forward strand.
ACACTGCACCCTGACTGACTCATCTCCCCATGACCCATCCATAAGGGGAAGTCCACTCACCTACAGATGGACTTTGGGTCCCTACTCCCCACTCCCCCTCCTTCACAATGATATGGTTTTTTTGTTCTTTGATGCCTGATACCTGATACCTTCGACACCTCGTGATCACACAGGCTGGTGTGCTTCTTCCATGTGGGCTTTGTTGCTTCTGAGCTAGATGTAAAACACATTTCTTAATGCTCTTGCAAACCATTCCAGGTGTGAAGCAAACCGAGGCCACTATGATGTTCAAATATAATCGACAGAGGAGGACTTTGTCCAGTGAACTCCAAATTCCAGATTTTGATGTTGACCTGGGTACAATCCTCAGAGTCAGTGATGAATCTGCTCAAGATAAAAAAGCTTACAAGCTCACCTTGGACATTCAGAATAATAAGATCACTGAGGTCACTCTCACTGGCCATATGAGGTAAGGAAAACTTAAGGTGATATGCCCTCTCTGTTCTGCTTCTTCCTCTTCCACTCTAAAGCCAGCCTGTGGCTTGTTTCTAAGTCTGCAATCCAAGTGACAGACAGCCCTCAATATTTGGCCCTTCACACATATCCAACTGAACCTGTCTACCATTGGTTGGGCACTTATGACTCCCCAGGAATGGTGCTGGATGCTTTAAAAAAAACTATCTCATATCTACATATTTATTTTGTTACTATATAGTTGACTTCCATGGATTGGACTTGAAAATATGTTTATATTAAAAAATCAAATACAAACATGACATAAGCAAAATTAACCATTTTAGTATCAATTTATTATACTCTAAAAGTCCCACTGAAAAGCTATGTCCATCTTTTACTGATCACCATTTACTCAACATAGCAAATGTTTGTATTTATAGAGATTGATTGGAGTACAGAATGGATAATAAATGAGTGCTGTTTTAAACAAAAAGAAAAGAAAGAATATCTGCAATATTATTTACAATAAACATTGTAAATATTTATTTACAATAAAATACAAAGCAGTTACAAGAGGCCCCTGTTCGATAGATGAGAAGGTGGCAGCTGAGGAGGATGAAATAACTTGGTCAAGGCAACATTGTTCACAGCTGTCAACTCAGCCCCAAGCTCACGATGACCCCATTCACCTGGGACTGAAACAGCACCTCATCGGGCGCCATCCCCAGATTAGTTGGGGATCAGACATTTTCATCCTCAGGGTTTTCATGGTTTTATTTTTGGAAGTAGGTCCCCGGACCTTTCTTCTTAGTCAGTCTTAGTCTGGCACCTTTGTGGAAATCCACTGAACATCACAGCAACACGAAAGTCTCCATCGACAGGCAGATAGTGACTGAGCATAGAGAGTATGTGGGCTGGGAATTGAACTTGAGTCCCCTCATGAAAGAGGAGAATTTTACCACTGAAATATCACTACCTCTTGATCAGTGCAATACCCTAACACCAAACCCACTGCAGTTCAGGCAATTCCCATAGGAGCAGAAAGCCTCATCTTTCTCCTTCAGAGTAGCTGGTAGGTTTGAGCTGTGGGCATTGAGTTTAGCAGCTCAGCACATTACTCACTGCACCACCAGGGGTCCCTTTAGCTAAGGAAATAGAGCTAGTAAATCATAGAGCAGGATTCGTACAGCTTTCGAACAGTCTCCGCACTGGTCCCAAACATCCCTGGGAAGTCCTGAATGTGTGCTGAAGGTTGTCTTTTGAAGTTAATCATGTGAATTATGATCATTTCTCTGAGCCATTCATGGATCTGGTTTTTATTACCATAATGGAGCTTCTGGTTGGTTTTTTTTTGTTTATTTGATTTTTTTGAATTTAATTAAATACTTTTATTAGGGGCTTTTACATCTCATCACAATCCACACAATCATCCACTGTGTCAAACACATTTGTACACATGCTGCCATCATCATTTTCAAAACATATTCTTCTACTTGGGCCCTTGATATCAGCTCCTCATGTTTCCCCCTTCACACACACCCCACCTCCTGCCCTCCCTCATGAGCCCTTGATAAGTTATAGGTTATTATTATTTTCATATCTTACATCAGCCTCTTTTCTGTTGTTTGTCCACACCCCCTGTGGGGGGGGGTGTTCATATGTTGATCCTGGGACTTGGGTTTAACCCTGAATTGTCCTTAGAATGTGCAAATTCAGTGATGTCAACTGACTTTCTTTTCCCACAGCTATGACACTAAGGAAAAAGGCAAGATCAAAGGTGTGATTTCCATACCTCGTTTGCAAGCAGAAGCCAGAAGCGAGATCCTGACCCACTGGTCGCCCACAAAACTGTTGTTGCAAGTAGACTCCTCTGCTACAGCTTTTGGCTCCAGGGTTTCCAAGAAGGTGGCATGGCGCTATGGTAAGTTCCCTTTCTCCCAGATAAGAGCTTCCAGGGCCACGATGTACAGGCTTGAAAGCACTTGTCAACGAATGACCTAGCGCCGTTGATAGATCGATGTTTCCTATGTGCATTTTCAGATGAAGAGAAAATGGAATTTGAATGGAATGCTGGCACCAATGTGGACACCAGAAAAGTGGCTTCTAATTTCCCCGTGGATCTCGCCGATATCCCTCAGAGCTTGCTGATGTATGCCAGCAGCCTCTTGGACCACAGAGTCCCGCAAACAGATATGACTTTCCGGCACATGGGTTCCAAATTAATAGTTGTAAGTATGCGTTGGCCTGTCAATCAATGCATGGGTCAAAAGTACTCATTGCACACCCAACCCCGAGTTAGGGGCAGAAGCCCGTCCAATGATACATAAGACACGCTTTCTGCCCCTGAAGAATTCCTGAGGCCTGGGGGGTGGACAACAGTGGGTGAAGAGAGACGTCGGACAGTGTAAGATATGACAAAATAATAATTTATAAATGATCAAGGGTTCATGAGGGAGGAGAGAGCGGGGAGGGTGGGGGGAAATGAGGAGCGGATACCAAGGGCTTAAGTGGAGAGCAAATGTCTTGAGAATGATGAGGACAATGAATGTACAAATGTGCTTGACACAATGGATGTATGTATGGATTGTGATAAGAGTTGTATGAGACCCCAATAATATGATTTTTTTAAAAGAATTCCTGGGGAGGAGAGAAATATTCACTTGTAGATAATTACCTGATAAATAAATCTCTATGTGATAAATGTCAAATGAGTAGTACTATTAAGAGAAGAAGGTGTCGTGTCTAGAGTATAACTGGAAACTTTAGGGTGCTGTCTATGAGTCTCAGTAAGCTATATACTCCATCAATCATCATTTCCTCTGATTCATTTTAACTTGCAGTGTAACTGGACTATGGTCACTGTGCTTCCCCCCACCCACCTGTCCGTTTGTGGAACTGCATGGGCTTTCATGTGGCAGGCATAGCAAGTATTGCTGAAAGCCTCATCTTTATCCCTCAGAGTAGCTGGTAGCTTTGAACTGCGGGCACTAAGTTTAGTAGCTCAGCGTGTTGCCCACGGCACCACCAGGGCCCCCTTCGCTAAGGCAATCTCATCTGTGTCTGTTATTCTAAAATCAAACTTCCCACCTTTGTAGGCAACAAACACGTGGCTTCAGAAGACATCCAGGAACCTCCCTTACTCCCAGACTTTGCAAGATCACCTCAGTGGCCTCGAGGAAATGAACCTGCAGAAAATGGGATGGCCAGACTTCCACCTCCCAGAAAACTTATTCTTGAAAAGGTAAAAGAAGAAGCCAGAAATATTTTTTGAGCCATGCAACGTAAATAGAACTTAATTGGAGCATTTGTTTGTTTTTTGTTAATTTACATGATTAAGGGAAACGATCTGAACATGTTGAGGAGATGGAGCACTGTAGATCAGGAGGTAAACAAATGCCAAGGAATCAAGAAGACCCTCGGGCATTTTGTTAGCAGCAACCGAATTATCACTTGCAAACCTGAATTTTAAACTCATTCCATTTTTGTCTTATCTTAAGTAAAATCCCTCTTCATTCAGAACTGGGTTTTCTACGGAGTCATTGAACTAGATTTCTTGACCACAGACTGGCTGTAGTGCCAGACGGTGTCAGGACGGCCTCGGTTAAACACTGAATGAAGGCAACATTTTAAGAGCACAATTCAGGTTATGGGTATACCTTAAAGAGCCCTGGTGGCACAGTGAGTTATGTGTTGTGCTGCAAGGTCAGCAGTTCAAAACTACCAGCTGCTCCATGGGAGAAAGATGAGGCTTTTTGCTCCAGTAAAGAGTTTACAGTCTCAGAAACCCAGAGGGACGATTCTACCCCACCTATAGGGTCTCTGTGAGTCAGAATCAACTCAATGGTTGTATCTGAAAGTATACCGTTTAAGTATTGTGAGTTCAATGTTACTTGGAGAACAGAACTCTGAGACCTTGATGTCTGATTGTGAGAACATTGTCTTTGTTGTTCGTTTCAGTGACGGCCGGCTAAAATACACCTTGAACAAGAATAGTGTGCAATTTGAGATTCCTGTGCCATTTGGTGGCCGATCCTCCCAGGACCTAAATATCTTAGAAACTGTCCGGATTCCAGCCCTCCACTTCAAGTCTGTGGGCTTCCAGCTGCCATCTCAAGAGTTCCGAATCCCCACTTTTGTCATTCCCAAGGTGTATCTACTGCGGGTTCCCCTCTTGGGTATCCTGGACCTGTCCACAAATGTCTACAGCAATGCCTACAACTGGTCTGCCTCCTTCATGGGAGGAAACACCAGCATGGATCACTTCAGCCTGAAGACTCAGTACCTCATGAGAGCCACATCTGCGGTGGACCTGCTCTCCTACAGCGTGCAAGGTGAGCCGTGCCCAGCAGGGCCCAGAGCTGGAGCACAGATGGGAGTTTCCTGTCCTTCGCTCTGCCCCACTCTTGCCTTTGTTTCGTGCAGGGCACACTGTACATGTTCATTGTGGCCATCTGGATTAATTAGTATCAACTAGCCAGGTATTTTCAGAGATACCCACAGCTCTCCACTTCCCATTACTCCATATTCCTACCTCCCTTTTCCTATGGAAAGGAGCAATGTTCACCGCCTTCCCATAGAACTCCAGGAAATCTTTAGAGCTTGGGAGATTGTGAGTGACACAGAAAAGTCACGTAACACTGACTTGTTCTGTGTTCATCTCACCCCCGGAAATGGACCCATTCCTTTATCTAAATGGTTCCAAATGACTTGCGAGGCCATTTCTTCCTGGGGTCACAGATTTGCCGGATTTCCTCCCATAAACTGCTGCTTTGTAAAGCACGGTTGCTCTGGTTCCACATGCATATAGGAATGTAAATTCTCCACCAGCAAGCAAAGCACAAAATATGAAATGCTTATTTTTAGCTCTTTGTTTTGGTGGAAAGTGACATTGTTAAGGAACATAAAAGGCTCAATCTGTCTGTCTGTCTATCTATCTATCTATTTCTCTGTCTATTTACCTATCTATCCATCTGTCTGTCTATCTGTCTATATATCTGTCTGCCTGTCTCTCTATCTGTCTGTCTGTCTGTCTATCTATCTATCTATCTGTATGTCGATCTATCTGTCTGTCTGCCTGTCTATCCATCTATGCCTTGTTTGTGAGAGCTCCATGTTTGGCACTTCAGGCTTGAGAATAAAAGTCAAAATTTGCTCTCAGAGTAGGGGTAGGGGAGTGTGTCGAACACATAGCATCCTCAGTAGATAGATTATGAAATGGAAATTAGATGATTTCCCCAAATCATACAGCAATTCAAGGTAAAGCCTTCCAAGAAAAGGGATCAATGGAATGTGCTTTATTTTCTTTTCCTTCAAATCTTCAGCAAAACAAAAGAGACTAGATGCTATTTCCCAGTTCCATGTTCCTAGGACTCAGCTCCAGTTAGGGGTCTAGCTCAAAAGGACAGATCCAAGAGCTGGGTGATGTTCCACTTTCTGAACTTGGCTCAGAGGCCGTGGGCCAAGTGACCTTTTCTCTTTGGATCTTAGTTTCTCTCTGTTTGCGATGATAGAGGCGGATTGAATCAATGGTTTTAGAACCATGGAAGTAGTAGAATTACTTTGTGAAATGAAAAGCTCATAGAAGTCCCAATCTGTAGAAGATGTGGAAACAGAAATCCTCTGACCCAGAGCGTTTGGGGGTATGGAAATGACTCAGTGGCAGTGAATTTGGTTTGGGGGCTTGGGTACTTTATCCTCATCAATTATTCTCCACCACGCATTCTACTAACCAGTGGCAGAAAAAGCAGACCGATAAGCAGCGCCTGTGTCTGAGCTTGTGGGGAGCTCTGATAGGGATGTGACATCTGTGGACAAGGTAAAGGGGGGCTCTTGCTAAAGGAAATGCAGCATGGTTTGTTGGGGGTCACGGAAGGAATTTGGAAGAAGGCCTTTCGGGGTCACATTTTACTTGTTCTGTAGATGGAACGGACTACTGCAGGACTGACCGAGATAATTCATTACTCAAAGACTTTCAACACAGCGATTATTCTGGAAATTATTATGCAGTATTTCATTTAACCCATCTTTTTTTTTCTTTTTGTCTTTGTTAGGATCCGGAGAAACAACGTATGACCACAGGAATACATTCACCTTATCATATGATGGATCGCTACGCCACAAATTTCTGGATTCAAATATTAAATTCAATCATGTAGAAAAAAATGGAAAGAATCCAGCCTCTAAAGGTCTACTAACATTCGATGCAACCAGTGCCTGGGGACCACAGATGTCTGCTTCAGTTCACGTGGATACAAAAAAGAAACAGCATTTAGATGTCAAAGAAGTCAAGGTGGAGGGGCGCTTCGGAGTCTCTTCCTTCTATACAAAAGGCGTTTGGGGCCTGGCTTATCAGAAAGATCTGAACACAGGGGAGCTGAACGGAGAGTCCAACCTGAGATTTAACTCCTCCTACATCCAGGGCACCAACCAGATAACGGGAAGATACGAAGATGGAGCGCTCACCTTTACCTCTAACTCCGATCTGCAAGATGGCCTCCTGAAAAACACAGCTTCCCTGAAGTATGAGAACTATGAGCTGACTGTGAAATCTGACACCAATGGGAGGTACAAGGACTTTGCCACCTCCAGCAAAGTGGACGTGACCGTCTCTAAACAAAATGCCTTGTTCCGGTCTGAGTATCAGGCGAATTACAACGCACTGAGGTTCTTCTCCGTGCTTTCCGGATCGCTCGATTCCCATGGCCTTGAATTAAATGCGGACATCTTGGGCAGTGACAAACTTAACAGTGGTGCTCACAAGGCCACACTAAGGATTGGCCAGGGTGGGCTGTCCACCAGTGCAACGACCAACTTGAAGTACAGCCCCTTGGTTCTAGAGAATGAGCTGAATGCGGGGGTTGGTTTCTCTGGAGCTACCTTGAAATTAACAGCGAATGGCCGCTTTGGGGAACACAATGCAAAACTCCTTCTAGACGGAAAAGCCGGCCTCACAGAGATGTCCTTGGGCAGTGTTTATCAGGCTATGATTCTGGGTGTTGACAGCAAAAACATTTTCAACTTCAAAATCAACCAAGAAGGACTTAAGCTTTCCAATGACATGATGGGGTCATATGCTGAAATGAAACTTGACTACACAAATAGCCTGACCATGGCAGATTTGTCCCTGGATTTCGCTTCCAAACTTGACAATGTTTATAGCTCTGACAAGTTTTATAAGCAAAACTTTCATTTAAAGCTTCAACCCTATGCCCTAGTAACGACCTTGAACAATGACCTGAAAGTCAACACTCTGCAGCTGACCAACAATGGGAAGTTGCAGATGGAACCCCTGAAGCTGAATGTGGGTGGGACCATCAAAGGAGCCTATGAAAACAACGAGATAAAACACATCTACGCCATTTCTTACGCCGACTTATCTGCAACTTATAAAGCAGACACGGTAGCTAAAGTTCAAGATGCGGAATTTAGCCATCGGCTCAACACAGACATTGCTGGCCTGGCTTCAGCCATTGATATCAGTACAAACTATAATTCAGACTCGGTGCATTTCAGTAATGTTTTCCACTCTACAATGGAACCGTTTACGATGACGATTGACGCGCATACAAATGCCAACGGGAAACTGGCTCTCTGGGGGGAACACACTGGGCAGCTGTACAGCAAATTGTTGTGGAAAGCCAAGCCTCTGGCCCTGACCTTCTCCCATGATTACAAAGGATCCACGATTCACCATCTTTTGACAAAGATAAGCATTGAGACAGCTCTTGAGCACAAAGTCAGCGCCCTGCTGACTCCAACTGAGCAGACGGGTACCTGGAAACTGAAGACCCAATTTAACAAACACGAATACAGCCAGGACTTTGATGCTTATAACACAAAAGACAAAGTAGGTGTGGAGCTCAGTGGACGAGGTTTGGCTGACCTCAATGTGCTGGACTGGCCGATTGATGTGCCCTTTTTACTCACCGAGCCCGTCAATGTATTGGATGCCTTAGAGATGAGAGATGTTGCTGACCAACCCCAAGAATTTACTATTGTTGCTTCTGTGAAGTACGATAAGAACCAAGATGTTCACACCATCCACCTCCCATTCTTGAAAATTCTGCCGGAGTACTTTGAGAAAAACCGGAGAGCAATGATAGCCGCACTGGAAAGGATACAGAGAGATTTGAAGCTCATCAATATTAATCAAATTTCTAGGAAATACAAAGCATCCCTGGACCAAGTTCCACAACAAGTCAATGACTATCTGAAGGCATTCAATTGGGAGGCACAAGTTGCTAATGCTAAGGAGAAATTAACTGCCTTCACGAAAGACTATAGAATCACGGCAAATGATCTGCAAATTGCATTGGATAATGCCAAAGTCAACTTGAATGAAAAACTGTCTCAACTCCAGACCTATGTGATACAATTTGATCAGTATATTAAAGATAATTATGACCTACATGATTTAAAATTAGCCATTGCTAAGATTATTGACCTAATCATTGAAAGATTAAAAGTCCTTGATGAACATTATCGTATCCGTGTGAACTTAATCAAAACCACCCATGATCTATGCTTACTTGTTGAAAAGATTGATTTTAACAAAATTGGAAGTAGCACTGAAGCTTGGATTCGAAATATGGATACTAAATATCAAATCAGAATCCAACTACAAGAAAAATTACAACAGCTCAGGACACAGATTCAGAATATAGACTTTCAACACCTCGCAGAGAAGTTAAAACACCAGGTTGAGACTATTGATATCAGAGTGCTTTTAGATCAGTTGAGGACTGCAATTCCAATTCAGAGTATAAAGGACATTATTGAACATGTCAGACACTTTGTTCTAAACCTTATTGAGGATTTTGAGGTAACGGAAGTCATCAATGCTTTCAGAGCCCAAGTCCATGCCTTAATTAAGAAGTATGAGGTTGACCAACAAATTCAGGTTTTAATGGATAAATCACTCCAGTTGGCCCATCAATATAAGTTAAAAGAGACCCTTCAGAGACTTAGCAGCGCCTTAAAACGACTTGAGATAAAAGCTTACTTTGAGAAATTGGTTGGGTGTATCGATGAGGTCGTCAAAAAGCTTAAAGCATTACATTTTGAAAATTTTATGGGAGAAGTTAACAGATTCCTTGACTTGTTGGTAGAGAAATTAAGGTCATTTGATTACAACCAGTTTGTGGATGAAACCAATCACAAAATCCGTGAGATGACTCAGAGAATCAACAGTGAAATCCTGGCTGTGGAGCTCCCACAGAAAGTGGAAGCCTTAAAAGTATTTGTGGAGGAAGTCAAAGTGGTGATGTCAGTCTACCTGGAAGCCCTCAAGGACACCAAGATAACCGTATTCCTCGATTGGCTGCAAGATGCTTTCAGTTCAACAGCTTTACGTTACGTGAAAGCCCGATTCCAAGAGACCCTGGAAGATATACGAGACCGAGTGTATCAAATGGACCTTCAGCAAGAACTGCAACGCTACCTGTCTCTGATAAGCCAGGCCTACAGAACGCTGGTCCTTTACGTCTCTGATTGGTGGGTCCTTGCTGAGAAGGGCCTTGCTGACTTCGCAGAGCAGTACTCTATCCAAGACTGGGCGGAGAGCATAAAAGGATTTGCAGAACAGGGGTTCACCGTTCCTGAAATGCGGACCGTGTTCTGGACCCTGCCTTCCTTTGAGGTCAGTCTTCGAGCTCTTAAAGGAGCCACGTTTCAGACGCCTGATTTCATAGTCCCCATGACCGATTTGAGAATTCCATCCGTTGAGATAAACTTCAAAGCATTGAAAGATATAAAAGTCCCATCCAGGTTTACCACGCCAGAATTCACTGTTCTCAATACCTTTCATGTACCGTCCTTTACAATTGACTTGATAGAAATTAAAGCAAAGCTCATCCGAACCATTGACCAGATGCTGAGCAGTGAGCTTCAATGGCCTGTTCCAGAAGTTTACCTAAGGGATCTGAAGGTGAATGACACCCTTCTTGCTGGAATAACTCTGCCAGACTTCTATTTACCAGAATTCACGATTCCTGAAATCATAATTCCCAAAATCAACTTGAAAGATTTTGAAGTTCCCAACCTCCACATACCCGAATTCCAGCTTCCCCACATCTCACACACAATCCAAGTCCCCACTTTTGGCAAGCTGTATGGCATCCTGAAAATCCAGTCTCCTCTTTTCTCACTAGATGCAAATGCTGGCATTCAGAATATAACCACGTCAGCGAACAAGGCAGAGATGGTGGCTGCTTTCACCGCCAAAGGAGAATCCAAATTAGAAGTTCTCAATTTTGATTTTCAAGCAAATGCACAGCTGTCAGAGTCTGAGATCAATTCGATAATTGTGAAGGAATCGATGAAGCTCTCCAGCAGGTACCTGAAAACAGAGCATTCAAGTCAAGTGCTATTTTCTGGAAACGCAATTGAGGGGAAATCGGACACATTGGCAAGTTTACACACAGAAAAAAATACAATGGAGCTTAGCAACAGTATGCTTCTCCAGATGAACCAGCAGTTTGCCCTGGAAAGCAACACGAAACACACCCACAAATTAAACATCCCCCAACTGGACTTTTCCAGTCAGGCTGACCTGCGTAATGGAGTGAAAACACTGTGGGAAGCTGACCGCCTAGCGTGCACTTCTTCTGGAACAGGGTCGTGGAAACTGGCCTACCCCAAATTCTCCGATGAGGGAACACATGAATCACAAATTAACTTCACGGTGGAAGGGTCCACCGCTTCCTTCGGGTTGTCCAACAAGATCAACAGTAAACACCTGAGAGTAAACCAAAAGTTGATCGGTGAATCTGGCTTTCTCAACTTTTTGAAATTTGAAATCGAGTCACAAGTTGACTCGCAGCACGTAGGCCGTAGTGATCTAACAGCCAAGGGCACAGCCCTGCTGAGAGAGATGAAGGCTGAAATAACGGGCGCCCACGATGCTTCCTTAAATGGCAAAGTCATTGGAACTCTGAAAAATTCTCTTGTCTTTTCAGCACAGCCATTTGACGTAATGGCTTCCACGAACAATGAAGGAAATCTGAAAGTTAGCTTTCCCTTCAAGTTGACAGGGAAGATAGACTTCCTGAATAATTACGCACTGCTTCTGAATCCTAATGTCCAGCAAGCAAGTTGGCAAGCCAGTGCCAGGTTCAATCAGTACAAATACAATCAAAACTTTTCTGCTGGGAACAATGAGAACAGCATGGAAGCCCATGTAGGAATGAATGGAGAAGCCAACCTGGATTTCTTAAACATTCCTTTAACAGTTCCTGAGATGACTCTACCTTACCTGACATTAACAACACCCCAGGTGAAAGAGTTCTCCTTGTGGGAAAGAACGGGCTTGAAGGACTTCTTGAAAACCACGAAGCAATCCTTCGATTTAAGCGTCAAGGCTCAGTATAAGAAGAACAAAGGCAGGCATTCCATCCCGGTTCCTTTGGGTGTGCTTTACGATTTTATCAATCAGAACATCAAATCTTTCAACAAGTACCTGGAGAAAGTCAGAGACAGTGCATTCTATCTTCCACCCGAAGCCTACCCTGTCCCTGGGCGTCTCGGGAAACTTTCCCTTCCAGATGTCCAGCTCCCCCAACCCTCAAACAACGTTTTTGTTCCAGCCCTGGGCAACATGACCTACGAGTTTTCCTTCAAATCAAGCATCATCACATTGAATACCAATGTCGGCCTTTACAATCAGTCAGATATCGTTGCTCATTTACTTTCTTCCTCGTCCTCCTCCATTGACGCGCTCCAGTACAAATTAGAGGGCACCTCGAGCCTGACGAGGAAGAGAGGGCTGAAGTTTGCCACCGCTTTGTCTCTAAGCAACAAGTTTGTGGACGGTAGCCACGACAGTACCATGAGCTTAACCAAGAAAAACATGGAGGCCTCGATGACCACGAGTGCCAACGTCCATTTTCCAATTTTGAGAATGAATTTGAAGCAAGAACTTAATGGAAACACCAAGTCAAAGCCTACTATCTCTGCAGCCATGGAGTTGAAGTATGATTTCAATTGCCCCAGGCTATACTCTACGGCCAAAGGAGCGGTGGACCACAAGTTCAACTTCGAAGGCCTCACGTCCTACCTTTCCATTGAATCATCTACCAAAGGAAATGTCAAGGGTTCAGTCCTGTCACGGGAATATTCAGGGAACCTCGCCAGTGAGGTGAATACGTATTTGAATTCCAAGGGGACTCGATCTTCAGTGATGCTGCAAGGGGCTTCCAAACTTGATGGCCTCTGGAATTTAGAACTTAAGGAAAATTATGCAGGAGAAGCCACTCTGTCCCGCATATATGCCATCTGGGAACACGGTACGAAAAACCTTGTCCAGCTCAAGGGCATATTTGTAACATCTGGAGAGCACACAAGCAAAGCCACTCTGGAACTCTCTCCATGGAAAATGTCAGCCCTGGTGCAGGTCCGGGCAAGCCAGCCCAATTCCCTCCTTGACATTCCTTACTTTGGCCAGGAAGTGGTGCTGAATGCTAACACTGAGAACCAGAAGTTCAGTTGGAAGGGTGAGGTCCAGGCTCACACTGGTTCTCTCCAGAGCAACTTACAACTTTCCAATGGCCAAGAAGAGGCACGTCTTGACCTTGCAGGATCTTTAGAAGGCCACCTGTCATTCCTCAAAGAGGTCATCTTACCAATTTACGACAAGAGCGTATGGGACCTGCTCAAACTGGATGTAACCACGAGCAGTGGGAAGAGACAGTCCCTTCAAGCCACCACCGCCCTGGTGTACACCAAAAACCCCAACAGCTATTATTTTTCTATCCCCGTGAAAGAACTGGCCGATGAGTTCGTTATCCCTGGACTGAAACGCAACGGTCCAAACCCCATTCTGACCACTCCAACATTGCGAGTCCCCTGGACGAACCTTCAGATTCCGTCGTACACACTTGACTTCAGCGAAATAAAAATCAGTAAGAAGTTTAGTACTTCACCATTTGACCTCCACCTACCAGCACTACCCAAAGTAAGATTCCCCCAAATGGATGTGTTAACAAAATATTCCGAACCAGGACAATCCTCGGGTCCCTTTTTTGAGGTAACTGTGCCTGGGTCTCAGTTAACTGTGTCACCGTTTACTCTCTCAAAGAGTGTTTCTGTGGGCGGTGCTGCTCTGGATCTAAATAAAATAGCCAACACGATTGCAGACTTTGACTTGCCAACCATCACTGTCCCCGAGCAAACGATTGCCATCCCTTCCATGACACTTTCTGTGCCTGCTGGAATTTTCATTCCTTCTTTGGGATCCCTGAGTGCCCGTTTGGCAGTGACCTCTCCCTTGTATAATGTCACATGGAGTACCGGCTGGAAGAACAAAGGAGATCACTTGGAAACTTTCCTGGATGCTACCTGCAGCTCGACCCTCCAGTTCCTGGAATATGATCTCAGCAGTAAGCACCGGGTTTCTTTCTCTCCTACAGGCTTTGCTTTCTCAGGGAGCATTGTAGCGAAATCAGTTTGTATTTAAATACAATGAGAGGCACAATTGCTCTCTGAAGCAAATTTAAAAGAAGAGGGAAGGAGCTATTTATATGCCTCTGATGTCAGAGCGATACTGTAGAAAGCGTAGCCTCATTCACAAGAGGGAGATACAGAGTACATTGTTAAAAAAATTTCTTAAACCAAATAGTGTGTCTCTACCTATTTACTAAAAAGTCGAGCCTGCGTATGATATGTTTCCAAGGGCACTTATTTAATATGGAATCCTCCCAATGTTGACGATAAAAATGCTTATGTCCTACAGTTACTAAGTTTAATAAAATCTAAAATCTATCCTATACAGTTGTGGGAACTCACAAGTTTGAAGAGGGAGCATTAGCATGTAAGACCCAAGGAACATTTTCACACCGTGACCTCAGCGCAAAATATAAAGAAGATGGCAAATACCAAACCCTTGTGTAAGGAACGTTCGTGGAAAGATCATATACTTTTAAAACTCGTTGTGAGGTGGTTCATCTCTGTACCGTTTTCATGACTGCTCGTGCACTTGTCTGTTTCAGAAACTGGTTAGGAGAGGCTCGCCTTGACATCACCAGCCCCAAATTCACTGATCTTCATCTGCACTACGAAACAGACGAGACGAGCCTCTTCTCCTCAGCAGCCTCCTCCGCCATAGGCTCTGTGGTCTTTAACTTGGAAGAAGTGGATGAGGATGCTTTTGAATTGGAGTTGCACTACCTCCCTCAGGTGAGTCCCCGCTAATGGGTTACACACCCCAAGAGAAAATAGAGTTGGGGTGGGTATACTGACTTCTGAACACAGTGTTGTCTCAAGACATTCCAAAACGAAGTGGAAGATAACGAGAGGGTTAAACTCCATTTGCCATGATGTTACTTATTATTGGCCCCGTTGCGAGGATTTGGGCAGTCTTTACATTGAATTGTAACCCATACCACAGGATCTGTGCAATCTGTAGGATAGTGTGAGAGGGTTAGGAAGGTGAGTGTCACCATATAAATGCTCCTTTCTGGAGCGTGTGAAATAGAGCAGTCACGAGGGCTTGTTGAGCCATAACACAAACACAAGAAAAGCAAAATCTTCAGAATCTGATGAATCTCTGATTTTTACTTTTCATTGCTGATGAAGTTTTAGTGCAGTATGTTCCCTGATATCGGTGTAACATAAAACACTTTTAAAAGTCTTTTTTTGCTGATTTTAGTCCTCTCCAGGCAAAAAACTCAACATTCTCACAACTGAATGGAAGTACCAAGAGTCTGATGATGAAATGCAAATCAAAGTCAACTGGGAAGATGAAGCAACTTCCCAACTGCTACGTTCTCTAAAAGACAATGTGCCCAAGGCCACTGGAGCCCTTTATGACTATATCAACATGTACCACCAGGCGCACACAGGAGTCGACCTGAGAGATGTGTCCTCACGGCTAAGGAGAAGTCTGGAGAACAGCGCTGAGCTGGCCTACCTAGGAGCTCTGAGACAAATTGATGAGACAAGCATGGGGCTCAGGAGAGCAGCCAGCAGCACTGCGAGGACCTACACGCAGTGGAAGGATCAGGCCCAGAATCTGTACCAGGACTACTTTCAGAACTTTTCAGATAAAGTGTATGACAGTTCAGTACAAGTGATTCAAACCTACAACACAACAGTCACACATCTGATTGACTCACTCATTGAATTCTTGAGGGCCATTAGATTCCAGCTCCCAGGGAAAGCCAGGACATATACTGGAGATGAACTCTGCACTATGATCACCAGAGAAGTAGGGAAGTTACTATTTCAAGGAAATTCAATAGTCCAAAGTGGATTGAAAGTACTAATTGACTGTGTCCGTGAGTTAGGGAAGAACTCAGAATTGATTAAGTACCTGGAGTTTATATTTCCTTTCCATTATGGCACCTTTTCAACAACTGATGAATTTGTAGGGGCTGGGCAACTGTTACATGCTGTATTAGAAGAAGTTCAAAAAGAATTTAATCGTCTTCAGTCTAAGACGAGTACAGAGTTACTAAGTGATTTTAAGGCATTACAGCAAGAAATTCTCCAAGAGGTAGAAAAGAAAATCCTGAAGCTACAGAGGAATAAATTTCCTGATGTTGTTAGGGCTATCCAAGAGATGATCAGCAGAGGTCTCAAAGAATTTATTACATATACACTTAAATGCCTTAGCGAACACCTTGATAACTTTAATGAACTTGTCCAAAACAAAATTCAGGACATTTCTCAGAAGTTAAAGGAACTCCGTGAGTACATAAAGGCTCTTCGGGAAGAATATTTTGATCCAAGCATGGTGGGTTGGGCAGTGAAATATTATGAACTTGAAGAAAAAGTCATTCACATAGCCAACACCCTACCCACCACCTTCCAAGACGTGCATGCCACATGTACTGCCGCTTTTACTTATTTTCTTTCTGAACTCTCAAATCAATTTGAGCAATTCATGTCTGAAAATGGCCAAGAATATCTTATCATCCTCCTTGATGGACATGGGAAGGGGAAGGAGAAGATTATCGAGCTTTGTACCATTGCTCAGGATGTAATTAAACGCTGGGCTACTGCAATGAAGGAAATCATTTGGGGTTACCACCAGCAGTTCCCATCGAAACTGCAGAATCTTGCAGACCAACTCTCTAATTACTATGAGGAATTTCTTACTGAAGCCAAAAGATTGATTGATGTGTCCATTCAAAGTTACCACATGTTTCTGAGCTATATCACTGAGTTGCTGAACAAACTGCAATCAGACGTAGTCAATGACCTGAGCCCCTTCTTCACGGTTGCCCCAGGAGAAATTATTATTACCTTCTGAGTTTTCCAATTAATTCTCATTTATTCTTCTGTCTCAATTAAACTTTTACATCGCTGAGGAAACAATTCAAACAGTTTGTGTTGATCAAACCATACATGGACTGAGGCTTGCAGAAGTGAGGTGACTTGCTAGGAGTCACCTGATCAACACATGTCAACAGCGGGGCAGGGAGCCAGCCGTGAAGCAGGCAGCTAAGTGCGTGCAAAAGCAAACAGGAGCCTGACCTGCACTGAAGCCGAAATCAGAACTCTAAAGGTCGCTGAACTCGGAGGAACTACGTTTTGGCAAGTTAAATAAAAATAATCATGTTCTTTTGCTAAACTTGAGGTGGGGGTGGGGGGAACACAAATAAATGAATTCTGTATTATATACTGTACCACGCAGGGTGATTTATTTGAACTGAAAGACAGAGCTATGCGGGCAGTGATTCAAATGGTCTGGCATTTCCAAACCTCGAGAAGAGTGCATACTGTGTTTTGCATGAGAGGGAAAGAGGAACGAGTGCCTCCGAAAGGGCAGTGGCTGATGGATCTCGGAGATTGCATGTGCCAAGTGTGAAGGAAACATTTGTCACAGAGGAGTGTCCCTTGTCCCTTGTCCGTACGGTCTTTCTCAACAGTCATCCTGTCGAAGCTCTCCCTCCGGCTCAGAGAGAGACCAACAGGCCCTTAGTTAATTGAGCCTGCCAGGAATGGGAAAGGAATGGCCCATTAGACCAGCCCACGAGGCTTCCTGAGAGTCGGTACCCAGAAGTCTCCCTGAAGTCCCACCAAACTCTATTTAGGAGAAAACAGCCAAGGGTGGAAAAGGAGGGGTGGGGGCATTCGTTTCTGGGACAAATCGCATGTTTGCGTTTGTACATCCTTGGAGTTTTCCAAATCAAATATCTAACAATCTCAAAGGTAACCAAAACTCAAGGCTTCCCCCAAAGACCTTTATTCCTCTAAAACCTTGATCTTAAACATTGGCACCATCTGATCTGAGTATCCAAGCTGAACACTAGAAGCTCAGCAACACAACTGTCACTAATTCCACTGGGAAGATGAAGCACAAAACTAGCACTTTCCTTTCACTGGCATTGAAGAAACAAGGGAATAAGAAGTTGAAATTTACCCCTCCCCTTGCCACCAGTCCTGAACGATGTCTCCTTTGAATAGACTCTTCATCCAAAGACTATTTCAGCTTGAAACATTCTTTTGAAAAGCCTTCCCATTTCCTGGCAAAACCTACTGTGATTATACACAAGCAGTATCTCAAAAAGGAAACACACCAGTCTAGTGATGCTTTAGCAGGTTCTTCTCTGTGAACTGAAGAACTAGATTAAAAAGTCTGAGAGAAGTGAAAGACATCGTAGCATTAGCTCTGACTTTCAAAGGAAGCCCTTGCAACCGGGTCAATGAGGGTTTGTGTGAATGAATCGATAGGTCCCGGAGAACTCAGTTGTGTAGGCGGGAAAGCGGGAGAGTCTCAGATCCTCTGAATGCTCCCTGGTGTAGCTCCTCAAATTGGCCTGAAGAGGTGAGCTCAGCCACAAGCGATTGTTGAGATGAAAAAGAGGTACGGGATTCTGACTTCTTTTCGGAAATAAGGGACAGTTCAGGTTCCTGGTGCTCATATGAATAAGTCTGTCACTGAGGCTGAAAGGAAGAAAAATCGATCCAAACCAAGGTGGGTGATCCTGTAACCACCACAGTGTCTTGCTCAGCTCCAAGGGAGGTGTCTCTGACCGCTGCAGGTCTCCAGTATGCTCACTCACTAAGCTAAGTAGAGGGAGGGATCCTTTAGGGCCTAGAGCGCTTTCTTCCTTCTTTGGTCTTTTAACATGTGCCTGGATTCTGCTCTGGGTTAGCACATGGCTACATTTCTTTCTTGCTTGCAGTTTAAGGAAGGTTATTTCGCCCCTGTGAACCTTAGTTTGCTAGCATGCAAAATGGGGATAAGATCTATCTTCCATGCCTTCTAATCCATTGAAACAATAGATAATGGAGTTTTGAACCCATAATGATATACAAAAATATAGTACCATTCTTATGAAATGATTCTTTAATTATTTGAGAAATGGAGGCGGAGAGACCGAGCCAATTCCATGAGCATTCATTAAACCTTTTTGTGTACTAAGCTCTGTGCAAAGGCTCTGTGGTGAAGGCGAGGATCAGTAAGATGTGGTCCCTGACTCTCTCCAGCTACCTATCAAACGTCGAATGTATAGTCTCATAATGAGTAAAGTCCTAAAGGTTTTTAAACATAGTTTGATTGGCATATACTTCACATATCACATACTTTAATCATATTAAAAGATTTGTACAGTCAACCACAATCCATTTCAGAACATTTTCTCCTCATGCTCCTTGTTGCTAGCTCCCCACACCCCCATCTTCCCCTGCCATACTGTCTGTATGGCTCCACCTACCCTGGATTTCAGAAATACGGAGCATCATAAAAAAGAAAAGAAAACCATAAAAAGCAAACAAACAAAACCAGCAATGACAGGCAAAACAGAAAAACCTCAATCAAAGAGAAAACAGAAAATATGAAAAACTGAGACAACTTTAAAATGGCTTAAAGGGGATATCAAACGATAAGAGTAGTACATCTTAATCTAACTACATTTGCCATCATTGGCTTTCAATGCTCTCTGTATAAAAGCAGACTATGCACTCCCCTCAACTGTGGTCAGAGGGGATTTACCAGAGACTTAAGCCATGTGGGTCCCTGCGACTAATAATTTCTAAAAAAGGAAAAGATGTAGGCAAGGAAAGTTTACCTGGAAAAGGCTGAAATGATAAATAGGATTTTCATAAGCCATTTGATCGACATATCATACAATTCAATAGTTCAATCATATCTAGAAGAGTTGTACAATCATTACCACAATCAGTTTGAGACATAAGAATTTTGCCAAGTAAATAAAGGAGACTGCTCATTCTAGGAAGAGGGTAAGCATGAGCAAAGACATATGGGTAGCTAGCTGTATTTGAAGTATTGAATCATCTAATTTGGCCCAAATCCCCACTGCCATTGAGTCAATTCCAATTCCAAGACTGTAAATCTTTTTAGGAGCAGACAGCCTCATATTTCTGCAGTGGGGTAGCTGTGAGTTTGATCTGATGATCTTGCAAATAGTAGTTCAGTGCTTACTTATAGCACCACCAAGGCTCCTTAGTTTGGACATAGGACAGAAGGGGGAAAAAAGAGGAAGACAGAATTGGGATAGCAAGTTAGGCAGTATTGCAGAAGGCTTGTGGAGAAGGGCTACCCGTGAAGGCTTTTGAGCATGAGAGTGATGTGAGCTATGATTTAGAAAGACTGACATACCAGCATGTACAGAATGAATTATAACAAGGTGAATCTTGATACCACACTGTGTCAGAGCCTGACTGAAAGGTGGTGAAGACTTCAGCCAAGCCACGGATGCTCGGAATGGTAAGCAGAGAGTGGATGCAAGCAGCTTCCTGTAGGTAAAACGATGGAACCAGGTGACCGATTACTTAGGACACAGGGCATGGGTTCCAAAACGTTTAGAAAGTGTGTTGTCTTGGTAAATTCCCGGTACTGAAAATGGGAAGGATTGCAGAAGAGATGAGGAAGATGGAAGAAAGCAGAGCAGAACATGCATCACTCTTAGGAAATTTTGAAGTTACCTGGGAGCCATTGGCTATTGCTATAAGCAGGAGTGTGTTGAGCTGAAACTTATAAGTGTAACCTTGAGATTATAGAGTAGGGTAACAAGAAAGGGGTCGTGGGGATCACGTGGTGAGTTTCAATTCACAGCGGTAGATACAAGCTGAAATGCCTAGAAAATAATTTGAAGACGTGGGCTAGAGAAACAATATTCAAAAGAATAGGGATGGTGAAGCCCATTAACCAGTAAGTATAATCATTTTATGTCCTTAGAAATACCTTTTGAAGCTTAACGAGAAAAGGAGACGTTTCCCTCTTGTACAAGTCAGTGACCGATTGTCCTGAGAGTAAGCCGCCATGTCCGTCTCTGGTGAACACACTGGGAGATGATGTAGGAAGTCCTGCTATTAACATAGCTATTCCTCCTGTGAAATAAATTGCTAAAGCTTTAAACTAAAGGAAAATGAAATTATGGTGGCACCTCAAGTTCCCTGGGGAAGCTCGGAAGCATGATGAAGCTGTGTGCCTTGGTTTGACTCCAAACCTAGACTGGTGATGCTATTCCCAGACTAAATTTGGTAATAAATGTGCAGCTACTTCAGTACAATTCTTCTTTTCATCTGAAGCCTAGCCATTCAAAAGTCCAATTCTTTCTCTCTCTCTCTCTGATGAGCAAAGCCTCTTCTGACTTCCTAGCCTAGGTCTCCCTTCTAGCTCTAATTTATCGCTTAGACCCCATTCAGTCAGAGAAGGGGCCGAGCTGGCCCTCCAACGGGGGCTGCAATATTGGATCCGGGGTGGACAAACAGATGTTCCCTCTAAAAGTGTCTAATAACCAGAGATAAATGTGCAGAAACAAACTCCACCCCTTAGCTCATCTCCTTGCCTTGCTGTTTCACATTAAGAGGTCAGCGTAACTCCCTGGAGAGCTCTTCATCTGTTGGTGGGATGGTTGGGTGGTCACCAACGGGGAACATTCCAGCACTCGTAAAAACGGGCGGAGTAGGTGCATGTGTCTCTGTGCGGCGATGAGCCTGCCTGCCTTCTCCAACCCAAACTGCTCACCTCGTCGATCTGAGCAGCGCATCCAGTCGGTGGTGCTTGGGGCTCTAGGCACTAAGCTCCGCTACTTACTGCCCCCGCAAGGCAGAGATCTGGGGTCAGAGGGATGACTCAGCATTTGGAATTGCCCTCGTGTGTGAGACGTGGACCTGTAGCCTCATGCTTGTCTATAAGGAATGTCCAGGGCTATTCGCTGTGCTCCATGGTCAGACTTCACACGCACGCAGAGCTGGTAGCACGAGGAAAAGTTGGTTTGCGCAATAGATCAACGCCACCAAGTTTTCACAGGGGAACTTTGCACTCATTTCTTTCTATCAAATAGAGCCCTGCCAGGCTGGACTCTCATTCTCTGTAGACCACTGAGTCCCAGGACAGTCCCAGGCAAACTAAGGTGCTTGTCCTAGGGCTGAGCTAAATGAGTTCAAGCTGAGATCCGTAGCACATCCCTAGAACTGCAAAACACGCTGGACAATCATGAAAAGAACAACAGGGAAGGGAGGGAGGGAGGGCAGAGCGTTGCCCTGTGGCCCCTCTGAGCTACCGTAGGAAGACTGAGGTCATCAGCACTCCCCTCTTTGTGAAAGAAGCCTCTGGCTTTGGGGTCAGATTCAGGCTTCAGCACTTGTGAGTTACGTAACCGCAGTAAAATGATTTGATGTTCCTCCCCCTCCCGTGGAGCAGGTGACTCTACAGCCAGACCACCCTAAAAACGCCCATCTCGGCGACACTGGAGCTGATGAGAGAAGATTTCATTGAGCCACCCTGAGCAGGGGTATTAAAAAACCCAAAACATCCCTTCTTAAGTCATTGGTTGTAATGAAGATTAAATAAGATCATGTGTTCCTTGAGGACAGAGAACCCTGAACACAGAAAACAGACGAATTGGTCATATGTTATCCAAGATGAATGATGTGCAATTGCAATCACATACAAGAATATAGATGAACCTTACCAATGGGGGATTGAGTGAGTCCCAGAAGATTAAATACAGCATGATACACTTTTAATAAAGTTAAATCCACTATAGCCAAATTTTATGTTTTCTCAGATTGTTGTTTCAAAGGAAAGTTACGATAAACTCAAGATTCAAAGTCGTTCACATCTGGTGGGGAGGAGCAAGGGGAGGATGCTTGAAGGACTCACCAAACTCAAAAACCAGCTCACCACCACCACGTCGATTCGCACAGTGACCCCATAGGGAGAGAGAATAATTGTCCCCATGGATTTCCACCACTTTAAATCTTTAGGCGTGTGTATTTGACATTAAAAGTTGAGGGAGAGAAAAAAATGTTTGAGCCCAGAGGCAGGGTTGTTTTGCAAACAGAAAAGTGCTGATGACCTTGGAAAGAGCCTCATCCTTCCCCACCTAGCAGCTGGTGGTTCAGAACTGCTGACCTTGTGCTTGGCAGCTCAATGCGTAACTCAAGATTGCCACCAGGACTCCTGAAGGACCCGTAGGGAGAGAGAAATTATTGTCAATACTGCTATCAACTAATTAAAACCAAAATGGCAAGAGAGCCTACCACTACCTGGCACCTATTAAATGTCTAAATCATTTTGTGATTTCCCATTTTTCTGCTTGCTACATACCAATCTGCCTGCAGGAAGCATGGCCAGAGTGCTCCTTAAAGGCAAGGATCGTGAGACTTCTTAGATACTTTGGACATGTTGTGCGGAGAGTCAAGACCCTGGAGAAGGACACTTTGTTTGGTAGTGCCAGGGGGCAGTGAAAAAGAGGAAGGCCCTCCAGGAGACAGACTGACACTGACCTCCACAATGGGGATGACGCTGTGGGACTGGGCAGTGTTTGTCCTTTTGTGCACAGGGTCACTAGGGGGTTGGAACTGATTCAATGGCACCTAACAACCACCACCTTACTTTGGAGTCGACAAACCTCCCCTTTTAGAGGGAAAATGATATTTTTTTCCCCAGCAGTTGTTTATTCAACCATTTCTCTGTGTCCCCCACATTCTCCAAAGCATTTAGGGTATAGAATTATCAAGGTGCTGTTCTGAAGGTGAGGGTGGGAGACCCTCAACTTGGGAGAAACCCACCCACAAGGGGAAACCTAAGGTCGTACAGCAGGGAGCCTGGGGTGGGGGCGGTTTGAGTATGCGCTGGAGTAGTAGGGAGAGCATCGGCCAGGGTGACTCTCAAGGTTGCCTCTCACTTGCTCTGGAGCAGGGCTCCTCAAACTTTTTAAACAGGGGGCCAGTTCACTGTCCCTCGGACGTATTGGAAGGCCAGACTATAGTTTAAAAAAAAACCATGAACAAATTCCTATGTACACCGCACATATCTTATTTTGACGTGAACAATAAAATGAGGCAGCCCAGATGAACGTCCTTGGCGGGCCTTGGCCCGTGGGCCGTAGTTTGAGGACCCCTGCTCTGGAGCATTGGGGGAATCGGGGTTTTCTCTCATCCTTCGTTTCTTCATCTGCAAAATGGAAACGCCCAGAAGATGAATGCCCTCAAGCAAACTGAATGTAGCTCTGTCCCCCAGCAATATTTTCAAGTGCTTTGTTCTTTGTTATTCTCTCCAGGAGAGCCCTTCAAAGCCCAGCACAAAATACAATTGTTTCTCCATCCTTAAAGCCTTCCCTAATCACCTCTGAAACACACCCCAGCCAAACTCTGGGAGCAAGCCGGCCATTGCAATGGGCCCTATCAGGATCTTGTCAGCCTTGGTGGCAGGATTAAATGCCCATCCTTATCCCATAGCTGTCCCTAGTTGTCCCCCCTTCTGCTTGGTTCTTGCCCTCGAATCCTTCCTGTCCCATGCTAGAACTCCTGACACTTTCAGAATGCAGAATAATTGGACTCTTTTGTGCTAAACCTCTTCTCAATAACTTATGCTTAGTGTTATATTTTTATAAGTATCTGGCTCATTTAGATATTTTCTTTAAGGAAAAAAAACAAACAAGAAAAGCAAGCAATCTTCTTACTAGGGCACTTCTCACCACCTTCAGGGCAGCAGTGTTTTAGGCTACTGTCATACTAAAAATATCTTTCCTACTTTCCCAAGCAAAATGGACAATGATTCATCCAATCAAGGTTTTGAAAGAACTTATGGCTGAAAACACTGCTTGCATGCACTTTTCCTGAGACAACGTAGGTTGATTGGAGAAGGGTCCACATGCACGTGCCAGCTCCAAAGGTCTATAAGATAAGGCAGGGTTTCTCCAAATGTGGTTTCACCTACGCCAGAATTTTCCAAGACTCTAAGACAAGAATCACACATAAGGGAATATCAATACAAGTCTTTGGGTTTGTGGAAAAGAGATAGGCCCTGAGATGCAAGTGATTTTTAGAACCATTCTGCATAGCTGATGGGAGAACACATGAGAGAAGCTGTGAGAGAGAGAGAGAGAGATTTCTAGCTAGGTTTTATTTTGCAACAAAAAAAAGAGGGAGGAGAGTCATGTAGGTTGAAAGGTGAATTCTGAATGGGCTTTCCACTTCTACTCAGGCTTACTGCCATGGAGTCTGTATGTGCAATGATGTTGTGGAGCTAAGGAGGTAGGAAGTCGATTCTGACTCAGCGTATTTTACTGGGTCTCAGGAATCTTGGGTATTCACTTCAATACACAAAGAAAATTTAAATTTATAATAAAAGATAAGGAATGTCCCATGAAGCAAAAAGTTATTTTTATTCTGTGATCAGTTCCATCTCACGGAGTCTCCTTTCTAGGTTGTAAAAATTGTATTAGGTCTTCTTGACTGACGCCAGCACTAGGCTAGGTCCTGGAGGCCGCTGAAAGGGAATACAAATATATCTGGAGGCAGGAAGGGTTCCCTTCTATTGTGACAGAGATGCTTTGTGTCCGAGAAATAGTCCAGAGACATCAATGGAGCCCTTTTCCTCACACAGGCTGATGTGGAGGGGAGACGGTCATCACTGCCCCACTGTTTCCCAGCAGTCGGTCAGGAGTCAGCTGACTCAAGTTCCATTCTCCATGCACGTGCCTCTTGCCCTTGGCTGCGTACCAGGCTTGGATTCCCGCCTCCATCCTTGGCTCAATCCTTTCCCTCTGCTCAGAGCGTCCCCCTCCCCCACTAACCATTTAATTAGGAGCTAATCCAGACAGCATACCACTCCATAGTTCAATCACATCAAGTAGTGTTGTACACAAATCAGTGTCAAAACATTCTCTTCCTTCTTGAACTTCTTGATAGCTGCTCCCCTTTGCCCCCTACCTCCCACACCATACCCCTCCCCCCCCAAAAAAAACCTTATTCTATGTTCTCTCTATAGAGTCTCCTAGCCTGGGTTTCAGGTACACCTAGAAAAACGCATAACAAAAATTCTAGAAGGCTGCCAACCATGACAAAGTACAACAGAGACAAACACCGTTAGAAAGCAAAACTAGAAAATATTAAAACCATACCAAGCACAGAGGCAACAGAGGTGTCAACATTTTAACCATTTAAGTGAGATCTATCATTTTAACCGATCAAATGAAAAGGTTTAACCCCTTGAGGCAGAGTTATCATTTTAATCTGCTGTTCTACTCTAGCCGTTTTCCAATACTCTCTGTCTAAAAACCAGGTTATGCCCATCCCTCAATTATGGTTACAGGAAACTCGCCAGAGGCCTCATGCCTGTGTAGATCCTGCAAATATATGTTGAGCATCCACAGTCATCCATAGCCTTCTGCACATCAGAATCTCACAGTTTAGCCTCCGATACTATTCCGTCCTTCGGATTGGGTGTTTATCATTTACAGTCCTAGGATCACGGAGGTTGGTGGGCTTCTTCCATGTGGCCCTAATTGATGTCTCCCTTAGATGGTTGCTTGCTTGGAAACAAGCCTTTGAGATCCCAGACTCTATTCTTTCTGATAGCCAGGCACCATCTAATCTCTTCACCGCACTGGTTATTGCATGCACATCTTCTGTGTCCCCTTCCTGAGGGCAAGGATTGAGCAGAACCATGTTGTAAGAACTAATTGGTCATAGTTTGGAGTTGGGATTCAGTGTGAGCCTAAAATCCATTCCTGAATCTATGTTTTGTTTTGTTTTGTTTTATCAGCCTGGTTCACCTTAGAGACCTCCTTGTTATTTTATGGTAAAGAATCTTATTCATCATCTCCCCGGAGCATAAGGACCTTCTGTTTATAGTGTCATTGATTAGCCCATGGTACTAATTTTTTTTAATATGGAATACCTTCTTATGACTCAGTGGAAATTACCCAGGCCTTCTCTGCTCCTACCTCCTCCAGGAAGCCATCCAGATATCCCATCTCTCTTCTGAGCTTCATAAGTAAGCCTATCTATCCCATGGTTTGCCGCATGTTTCTCTGGGGTCAGATGTTCTTTCTGGGCCTGACACAGGTATAGCACCAACAGCACTTCAGCAGTCATGGCCCCGCCCCCGGGTCAAACTCCACAAACATTCTGGTCGGAAGTGTTTCTCATCAGAAATGGGGATGATAGTTCCTGCCCACACTCAGGTCGGTTCAAGCTGCTAGGAAGACAGCTTGGTGTATCCCTGCAGGAACTGGGTCCACCTAGTCTTGGAAGTTGCCATGCTAGATGCCAACTTACAGATTACTGAGCCTGCCACCACAGTCAGCTTTCCTTCCTCGTGCCTCCTCTAACTGCGCTGTGATGGAATGAGTGCGTCAGGCAGTAAAATATCCCATTGACCTGGATTCTAATTCCAGCTCTCTGATCGTCATACCATGAAACCTACAATGGGGCAGTCTTCTACCCCTCTAAATCTCCCTTTCATAAAATATGGCTTCTCACAGGAGTTTGGAAACACTAGTGAACGCTGAATGCTTTGTTTACCCAATGCCAAGCGCATACCTAGCCCATGCGAGGCACTCGGTAAAGGTTTGTTGAATGCATGCACAATGTTCCCCATTCCAAGCTTTCCCGCCCAATTGTCACATCTGAAGAGCAGCAGCCCACCGTGCAGAGCACCGAATCCACGGGCCAGGCTGGCTCACCTCTCTTACAGGAATTTTCTCTTGTCCGGCAGAACACACGCTTCCCATCAGTTTTTATTTCTGCGATGGCTTGCTTATGAGCAGGGCATTCTGTTCTTGGAATTTCTTGTTAAAATATTTCATTTAATTAAGTTTTTACAACCGGCTCTGCTTTGTGTCTGTCAGGAGGTAGGAGCAGCGCAGCCCTACCCTCAGCATTCTGGGAGACCAGGTCACAGAGACTGCAGAGAGAGCAAACTCACGCCCCGGGGCCTCATCGCGGGGTCTCCAGGCACTACGGCCCACGCGCAAGAGCTGTATTTGTCAGAGGGTGGAATCCCACAGCAGTCCTCCGGGAGACTCACGTGACACCTGAAAGAAACTTCTGTCCATCCAGAAACATCCCTGTGTGAACTGCAAACGCAGACTGTAGCTCATCCAACCAATACTTGCACATGTCTGAGTGGACGTGTGCTTCATAGGGTTTTCAGTGGTCCTCTTCTCGGGCGTAGAAGCAGAAGAAGATTGACAATACCGTGGACTTCCAGAAGAACCACCACCAAATCAGCTTCGGAAGAAGTGCTGCCAGAAGGCTCCTTAGAAACCAAGGCGGCAAGACTCAGTCTCCTGTGCTTTGCCCGTGTTATCAGGAGAGACTGATCCCTGCTAAAGGACGGTGGAGGGCTGCCCAAAAAGAAGACCCTTGCTGGGCTGAAGGGACACGGTGGCCACACCAATGGGCTCAGACATAACCACAAACATGGTGAGGATGGCCCGGGATGAGAGGCTGCTTCATTCGGCTATACCTGGGGGCAGGGGGTGGGCACTATGAGTGGAACTGACTAGATAGCACCTAACGACCTAGCAACAGTTCACCAGACCTTCCGTCAGAGGTGCCTCTGGTGGACTCCAGCCTCCGCTGTTTCAGTGTGGAGCTGATGGGGCGAACAATTGGCATCACGGAGGGAGGGATGTGTCCGTGGTGGGTACTACTCATAGCTGCTGGATCCTATCCCTGGGAAGCTCTCATCAATGGCCACACCGTAGCCCCTGGCCAGGCCCTTCTTTATCTAGCCCCCTGGCCTGATCGAGCCTCGCTCAACACCCTGTCCTCCAAGACACCCTGCCTTGGTGGTGTTGGGTGCAGCCCGCTGCACAGCTCCTCCCATGCAGATGGGCAGCCCAGGACCCATGTAGTGGGAGGACTTGCCTCCTGCCTCCTTCCCAGCTCAGCAGCAGCTGCAGCTGTGCCCTGACCTGTCACAGGGTGGCACTGGAGGCCAAGGCTCAGCCTCTCCCCTCCCAGCCTGCAGCCCCTTGACCCCACCAGATACCTGGCCTAAGGGAACCACCGTGGCCCCTGGATAATTCCAGGCTCCTCGTGGCGTTGCTAAGAGCCGGGCTGCCACCTGTCAGGAATGTGTGGTCAGGGATGTGACAGAATGCGCTGTTTTTCCCACACTCATGTTTTAAAAGGTTACAGACCATGTGTGCATAATAGGCAGAACATTAGGTCACTTGTCTCACTTAGAACAATAATCCGTTTTGCTAGGGGTCAGGTTGACACAAAGAATCTGTCCAGACCAGGTCTCTTGATGGGACTTAGGCCTCCCCTCAAACTAATGAAATTTTCAACTCGTGGGTACTTGAGTTAATAAAGTGTGCCACACATCTGCCCTGGTCGCTGGCAGAAGAAAGCCCTGGGGTTCAATTTTGAGATCACTGACATAATGTTTGAGTGGCCCCCCACTGGCCCTCCGCGGGTCACCAAATTAAGAAATGCAGCACAGTGAATGTGAGAACAAAAACATTAGTGTATAAACACAGGGGCCAAGGGTCCCCGAGGGTAGTATGAGCCAGGGGAGGCTGTGGAATTATGGAGGGAGGGCCCACGGGGGCTACTGCTGCGATTTCCCACCAGTGGCCTCCAGGTAATGAATTATTTTCTAGGAAATTGGCACCAACGTGATCTGAGGTTAAAAGATGAAAAGGGAAAGATACAGCGCGCACGTTTTGATGGCTGCTGAATGAGACACCAAAAGATAACGGAAGCGGTGCTGAAGAACCGTGAAAGCTTGCGGGGAACCCCTAAGGCAGCCCCAGGGGAGGTTCAGATCGAAGCCACTCAGACTCATGAGCACCCAGCACACTGCCACTCACTACCCACAGCCACCGCGCTGGCTGGGGCCCTGAGGGGAGACTGAGACTTGCTCCAGACGGGAAGAAGGCAGGAAGACAGGGACTCTGCACGGGCTTTCTCGGAAAGCACAAGTCCAAACTAAAACTGAAAATTCCTCCAAGCCCAAGACCAAACCAGTAGCTGTGGCTTGACGTCCAGCTCACGGCAATTTCAGGTGTGCAAAGGAGGACAGTCGTTCAGAGTAGTCAAGGCTGCAGGCTTCCAGGAGCAGAAGGGTTAGGTCTTCTCCCAAGCACCGTGGGGTATGTTTGCTTCCAGGATCCCGTACCTTAGCGGGATGAGTTGAAAACAAGGTGCCTTTACAGCAGCTCAAGAAGGAGGACCTTGGACCCGGGCAGCAACCCCATCCTGACACGTCCCTCCATCTTGCCCAGTTCTGCTGACGGGAGGGTGTGAGAGCGAGGGGACAAAACACCAGCAGCCCAGGGCGAGTCTGGGAGAGGTGCACACTGCAGCTGCCACAGCCCCACCACCGTCAGTCAGCTCCCCCCGACAAGAATCCCAGGTGTCCCAGAGCCTGGGAAGCCCCCTTCACCCTAGCCAGGCCCAAGGGCCAGGTCCCTTCTCATTGCCCTTCTGCTTCCGAGGGGGCTCTGCGGTGGGGAGCCACCAGGGTCTTTGTCCTCATTTCTTTAATTCCTACAACTCCTCTACCTCAACTACCTGCCATGGGCTTCAGGGTGGCCTGGGGACTGGCGTAAGGTGAACTCAAGGATCAGTAACTGACCAAACCCCACTCACACCTCTAAGAGTGGGCTGTGCAATCCAGTAGCAGGAGGGGGGCTTCCCCCCCGCTCACTAGTTCCTGGGAAGCATCA
This sequence comes from Tenrec ecaudatus, assembly GCF_050624435.1. Lineage (NCBI taxonomy): Eukaryota > Metazoa > Chordata > Mammalia > Afrosoricida > Tenrecidae > Tenrec > Tenrec ecaudatus. Next base: position 150,001,817 of record NC_134537.1, read on the forward strand.
AACCTCTTCCCTGAGCCCTGGGCTCAGCAGGCAAGGCTCCAGAGGCTTTGCCATTGGCCTCCTGTCCCTTCCCTCCCCTTTGCTAGTGAAGTACCGCCTCTTCCAAAACTCTCTAGGCAAGCCTTCTCTGGCCGCCAACCCCAAAACCCAGAAGGCGCTTCCTCTCCTCTCAACTATCAGCTCTCATTTCTCCTGTTACTGTGACCTGCGGCCTCACTGCAACTGGACCTGGGGCTCACACAGCTCATCCCCATTAAGTCCCATGACTAAGGCCTCGACGCTGGTCCAAACCCAAGCCACACCCATTGCCACCGAGTCTGTTCCAATCCATAGAGACCATGTATGGCAGGCGTTCTCAACCTTCCTCAGGCCACGACCCTTTCATAGAGTCCCTCATGTGGTGGTGACCCCCAACCATAGAATTATTTTCATTGCTACATCATCACTGCTATTTTGCTACTGTTATGAACCGGGCGACACCTGTGAGAGGGTCATTCGAACCCCCAAGGGGTCGCAACCCACAGGTAAGAACCGCTTCTCTATGGTGTTCTCAAGGCTGTAAAGGTCTAGGGAAGTAGACCGTCTCCTCTTTCTCCCTGGGAGTGGCTGAGGGGTTTGAACCACCAGCCTTGCAGTGAGTAGCCAATGCTTACCCGACAGTGCCCGCCGGGCCCTGCAAGGCACTAGGCAAACCATGCTTCGCCCCGGCCGGCCTGATCTCAGCGAGAACTCCACAGGGTGAGAGCAAAGGAAGTGGGGTGGAGAGCGGAGGGGAGGTGGGGCCACTCCACACCAGGACCCCCTTGATTAATGACACCCCCAGAGGCCTTCAGAAGCTCTCCAAGCAACTATGCGTGGCTGCAGTGGAATGCAGCTATGCTGCCTTTCAGAGTGGTCCGGCCCTTCCATAGAACTCCGGGGCTTTGCTCGTTGCTAGAAGAGATGTCAACGCTACGATTTCCCAACAATCAGCCCAAGTCTTACCAAAGGGCAAGCAGCCTCTTTGTCATCCCCCCCCCCGCCCCCATCTTCTAACAGAGGACACCGAGGGGACAGGAGCCCACCTGGGTTCAAGTTCTAGCTTTTTCTGTTCAAGGGTACAACTTTAGACAGGGGACTGAACCTTTCTGCACCGCCATTCCTACAAACATCATAAGGGGGTATAACAAATAAGAGCTGCCTCAGAGGGTCCTTGTGAGGATTATAGACATTTCTAAGTGCAAATTATTTATAGTGCTCTTGGAGGCAATGAGATTGTTATATAAATGCTTTCTCTTCTTATATTTGACTCCAGAAACCTACCCTCCAAAACACCTGTCTCTATCAACCTCTCTCTCTCCTCAGTGAGCAATGGGTTTCTGAGATGCTGGGGACCTGAGGTTCTGGGAGATGGGATGTCTGGACTAAGTTCTCGCCTCAGTCACAACTTGAAGGCAGCATCGAAGCCGGCTTCACAGGGTGGAGAAGGCCTTCTCGGGTCACTGGGCCAGCAGGGCCAGGACTCTGGGCTAAGCCAGCCAACCTGTGGCTCCAGGAATGGAAATGCAGCCCAGCGGTCTGCTCGCTCTCTCCTCTCCCCACAAGGCACTAAATACCCAGATTCCATCGAGGCAGATGTATGAAGAAGGAGTCCAACACATACATGCATGCATGCATGCATGTATGAAGAATGAGAAGCAAGATATTGGTGAACAGTCACAACTTCACCGAGGGTAATGGAAGGTGTGGCTGGCACCGATGTCTCATGACATTAGCTGTGACCCCTGACTCAGCAAAGTGGGGGGAACCCCCCAGCTGGAGATCCACGGGTCTTCTTATGCCTGGGCAGGGTCCTCCAAGTCCCAGCCTTAGGGAGGCCTAAGGTCAGGCCCAGACACACCTCTTCAGATGGTGGTCATCTCATCCATGTGATGAAATGTTGGACCAGGTGGTCCTAAATGTTGGTCCAGGTTCTGACTGTCTGTGGGAAAAACTCTTGCATTGCCATCACCATCAGCAGGTATAATAATAACAGAAGCCTCCCAGAGGTCACTTACTGAGTGCAAGGACTGCTCATGGTGTTGCAGCAAAGCCATGGTAATATACTGTGGGGTCCATGTTATAGATGGGGAAACTGAAGCTCAGCGAAGCGACCTCATTTCACTTTTACAATATCTGTGACAGAAACCTGGCTTTAAAATGCAGATCTGCATCATCTCCAAAACCAATACCTATAAACACACACTGTACCCTTTTTATCATAAAAAAAACTATGACACAATAAGAATAGCAAGATTCACCTGGTAGATACCTCACATGGATGTTAGCTCACCGCATCTGTACCCAGAATTTACATAAAACTGAGTGTAATCAGACCATTGTTACAAGAAATTAAACCTGTCTATAGCTGATTCCATATTCTTTCTAACATAGACATCATCTCCCTCTGTAGAAAATGTCACCCACTTAGCTAGAACTGATTTTCCTCATTTCTCACTTGTCTGTTTTTGGTGACAGCAAAAACTGGTGTTCACCAGCATGGGGAGCAGAGCAAGGAAGTCCCGAGGGAGTGCCAAAAATAGACTTTGGGGTCAGGGCGTGGCATACCATCAGACTCGACCTGAAAACACTCCTAAAGGTCAACAAACCGTCCTTGAACTATTTGCAGGCTTTTCTTTTTTCCTGGTCATTGGTTTTGTTGCTATTGTTTTCTTTTCTTTTTGTTGCTTTGTTTTGCTGTGTCTCACTTTGTACATATTATTATCTCTGCAGGTTTATCTAGACAAGATAGGCAGGATAAACAATCTGGAGAGGAAAACAATGGGACCAACAGTTCTGGGGGGAAATGGAAGCGGTGGATATGAGGAAAGGAAGTGGTGTTAACAAACCCAGGGACAAGGGAACAACAAGTGATCCAAAATCAGTGGTGAGGAGGGTGTGGGAGGCCTGGTAGAGCGGGATCAAGGGCAATGTCACTGAGAGGAGTTACTGAGAACCAAATGAAGGCTGAGCTTGATAGTGGGACAAGAGGAAAGTAAAAGGAAATAGAGGAAAGAACTATGAGGGAAAGGGCATTTATAGAGATCTAAATGCAGGCATGTACATATGTAAATATATATTTTATATGACGATGGGGAAATAGATCTATGTGCATATGTCTTTAAGTTTAGTATTAAGGTAGCAGATGGACATTGGGCCTCTAGTCAAGTACTCCCTCAATGCAAGAACACTTTGTTCTATTGAACTGGCATTCCATGATGCCCATCTTCCCAACACGATCACTGAAGACAAATGGGTGCATAAGCAAATGTGTTGAAGAAAGCTGATGGTGCCCAGCTATCCAAAGATATAGAGTCTAGGGTCTTAAAGGCTTGAAGGTAAACAAGCAGCCATCTAGCTCAGAAGCAACAAAGCCGACAAGGTAGAAGTACACCAGCCTTTGTGATCCCAAGGGATCCGAAGTGATCAGGAATCAGGCATCAAAGAACAACAACCCAAAAAAATCATATAATTAGAAATGAGGGGGAGTGTGGAGTGGGGACCCAAAGCCCATCTGTAGGCAACTGGACATCCCCTTACAGAAGGGTTAGTGGGAGGAGATGAGCCAGTCAGGGTACAGGGTAGCAACAATGAAACATAATAACTTTCCTCTAGGTCTTAAATGCTTCCTCCCCTCCACTATCATGATCCCAATTCTGCCTTACAAACCCAGCTAGACCAGAGGATGTACACTGGTACAGATAGGAACTGGAAACACAGGGAATCCAGGACAGATGATCCCTTCAGGACCAGTGGTAAAAGTGGCGATACTAGAAGGGTGGAGGGAAGGAGGGGTAGAAAGAGGTAACTGATTGCAAGCATCTACATATAACCCCCTCCCTGGGGGATGGACAACAAAAAAGTGAGTTATGGGAGATGTTGGACTGTGTAAGACATGACAAAATTATAATAATTTATAAATTATCAAGGGTTTATGGGGGGTTAGGAGGAAGGAGGGGGGGAATGAGAAGCTGATACCAAGGGCTCACGTAGCAAGTAAATGTTTTAAGAATGATGATGGCAACAAATGTATAAATGTTCTTGACACAATGGATGTGTGTTTGCATTGTGATAAGAGTTGTATGAGCCCCCAATAAAAAGATTTTTAAAACCCCTGGTGTTCCCATATTGGCATAAGGGAGGCCCCCAGCTATTAAAATATTAAAGCACATCCACGCCAATACACTGGATATTTTGAAATACATCCAGCTGCTTCCCCAAGTTCCCCTGATGTCGCCCACCTCTCCCCACTGCCTGAGTTGTCCTGGCACCTCCCATGGAGCCTCTGTGTCCCACAGACATGACCCCAGTAACCACGTGGTTACTGAGAGTGTCGGTTCCTGAGCCAAGGCACTTACAAAATGTAATGAGCATCACTCCTGGGGGAGGGTAACCTATGCCCATAACAGGCATGTGGGCACACACATAATATTCATTCCTGGGAATACTTCTTCACACAGAACACAGATGCATGCCTATACACAGATACGTGTGCTTGTGTGTGTGCACAAAATGAATAAACACACACACACACACACACTAGCTTATCTTCCTCTTGGCACTTCCAGGAGACCTGTCACCGCAGGCTTAGGTGCAGCCTCTGCTTCTGAACATCTCTTTCATAGGCTGCCCGGTGCTCTTTTAGCCTGAAAACCAAAGGCTGGGCCTTCAGATTAGCTGGCAACAGAGAGATTAGTAGCAATGGTCAGATGGTTGGTCATTCAAAGGAGGAGCCCAAAGCAAGTCCTTTGTCATTGTATCCTGGATGGCTCCTATCCAGGACTGCCCCAGGTTGGTGGTTGGCTCATCGTGACCCTGTAGGACAAAGGACACCTGCCCCTTTGGGTTTTCAAGGCTGTCCATCTTTATGGGAGACAAAGCTTCATCTTCCTTCCACAATCAGCTGGTGGGTTAAACCCCCGGCTGTTATGGTTAGGAGCCCACCACCCCACAGGGCTCCCACTGGGAAACAGGCCAATACAATGGCCGGCAGTTGCCTCAGGGTGTCTACAAAGTTCAGCCTCTGGTCAGAGCTTATTATAGCAGAAGTCTTTTGTGTTCTACCAATCCTGGGTGAGCCCCAGCTTGGCATTCCCAGGGCTGGGGCTGGGGTATTCCCACTGGCTCTTGCTCCTGGAGTCCTCCGAGAACTTGCCATCTAGAGAGGGTGAGGGAAGCTACCTCCCAGAGAGGATCACAGCACTTTGCTCGCAAATTAACTCAACCCACCTTCCTGGCCACAAACGGAGCATTCTCTCAGTCCCCACCTTCGACTCAGTCCAGCCTCCCCCGGTGCTGAGAGGGTAAATCGTCTATGGAATACCTGCTCCCAGCCACATGCTTTTTCAGTTACTGGGGAAAACAGCGAACAAAATGAGCACAGGCCTCTTGATTCTGCCCAGAACAGCTCTGCCAACAGAGGCCTGGCCTGCTCCCGCAATCACACTGCGGTGCTCAGTTTCTCCTATTGCAGCCACAACTTCCCTTTTAAAGTGGAAGGCATTGGGCCTCAGGTTCACTCACTAGAGTCAGAGTGTCAGAGTCACTTCCAGAGACACCCAGGCAAACTTTCGGAAAAGATCCGAGCAGCCGAAACTAGTGGGTACAGGGCAGTGACCCACAGGTTTCTGTGGAGGGAGAGTCCCATCCTCAGGACAGGCCCAGGCTGAAGCTCCTCCAGAAAGCGTGTCTCACTTGAGTGAGACCCAAAAAAAATCAAATTCACTGCCATGGAGTGGATACTGATTCAGCAATCCTACCAGACAGGGTAGAATTGCCCCTTGTGAGTTTCCAAGAGGTAACTTTACAGGAGCAGAAAGCCCTGTCTTTGTCCGGCAGAGCAGCAAGTGGTTTCTAATTGCTGGCCTTGCAGTTGAGTCCAAGGCTGCACCACGATGCCACCGGGACCCCTTCATACTCTAGCAAGAGGCCCTGACATAAAACCCATCCCATCCAAAAGCTCCATCCTGGGGCCAGCCGGCACCCCGCTGCGCGGGAAGTGTGCTTCCAGACCCATGAGTCCTCTCTTTGCTTCGATGACTGGAAGAGCAGCCTCTGGAATTCCAGAAGTGACACTGACAAAAAGTCACACAAGCCTAGCTGCCAAGACTAACATATCTCCTTGGAAACTCTTCCAGCCAAACCTCGGAGCTTCAAGAGTCATTTGCCAGAGCTGCCGTTCCTGGACCAGGCCGCGCTCAGCCAGGACCACCCGCCTACTGGGAGCCTGAGAAAAGCCCCAGCCCTCCTGGAGGGCAGGGATCACGTCTCATAACATCACACACACGGCCTAGTGCAGGGCCAGGCACAGCGCCCGTGACCCCAGAAATACGCAGCCTGTTTTGCCTCTGGAAGCATCAGCTAGGCAAAGGCAGGAACTCTCTTCTGGATCCTGTGCTGAATTTCATGCATCCTGCCTATCGCCCTACCTCTCCACCACCCATCGCCTCTCTACCTGCAGCCACCTAGCTGTCTGGGTCAGAATCAGCTGAAGGGAGCCAATTCCCTGAGCAGCTGCTGTCTCTGAGGAGCTGATAAAGCGTTTCCTCCCTGTTCACGGGTATGTCCCCTTTGCACACGCACCAGCTCTGGGCAAAAGAGGCAGCGTCTGCGCACTGTCTCTTCCCCGGGGAGCTGGACGTTTTATACACAACCTTGAATTTCAGGGCAAGGCTCCTGATTGGCTCCAAACCAACTTCCGAATCTGACAGAAATGCTCCACCTAAGGTAGGAACTTACAGGGCATTGCCTGTCTCGTGGGTGCTAAGCTGACTGTCATGAGCCCACACGAGTGGAGGTCTAGTGTGACAGTAACCTTGGAGTTAGCCCTCGCATCTCCAGGCCTTCTCTAGAATGGGATCGTCTCTCGTTGGCTTGCCATTGACTTTCGCAGTCCAGTGGGTTCCCGGATGTGCTGATGCCTAGCTGAGTACCAGAGAGCCGGCTGCAAGGCAAGTGGGAAAGGGCAGGCTGTCCCACAGTCTGATCCAAACTGCATTCTTACCCTCTCCCTTTCTTCCACTGGGAGAAGAACAAGGACAGAGACAAGAAACACCCCCCTCCCCCCAAAAAATCTTACTTTGGTTAACTTTGGAAAAACTACTGTTTTCTCAATGAGCTTCCTTTCCTGGACCTCCTACTCTGGAAAATCCTATCTCACACCGTAACATCAATCATCTACAAAATATACAGTGTGTCCCTCAAAATGACAACCACATAAAGTCCCCAACTTGGGGCTCTCTGACCTCAGTTGGTTATTCGGCATTTTACTGCCTGTGTCTAGAGCGCACCCTCGGTGATCATTTATAAATATCACTGTACTGCGGTTCATGGCGTCTCGTCATCCTCTGTCTTAGGGGCGGGGACTGTCTAGCCTGCAGACCATAGAAGGCCCTCACAATCATCAATTTCAGCTAACATCACACACCTCACCAAAGGGAAGGAGCAGGTCCAGCCATCACATTCGGGGTGAATTAAATATTGGATGGGCCATAGCTGGCTAATTTTTAAGTTGACCATTTTGGATGGCCTGAAAATGGTGGGATAAGGATCCAAACGGCTCACAGCAGGGAGGAAATATTCCCCACCTCTGCGTTGGCTTATGGGTCCCAAGTTCAATGGCACAAAAGACTGCCTAGTCCCGAGTTCTTGTCATGATTGGTGCGTCTTCAATACATTATTGCCCAGACTTTGGAAGGAGTTTTTTGTAAAAAGCTGGAAACTAGTTGAACTTGAACTCTATAAAGCTGAGGTCACAGAAATGACCAGCACAAAGTATCTTCTGAAGACAAAGGAAATAATGATCATGCCCCATAGGAGATTAGGGAGCATGGGCTTTTCAGTCCGGGTCTGCTTACTCCTGTGGATTTCTATCAAATTCCCAGAAGTTCTCCAGCCTCATGGCCCGACCTGGAGCCCGAGGGCTTTCTCTGGGTGGCATCAGTATCAACATAGTGCATCCAGTAAGAGGGGGAGCTGTACCAAACACAGCATACACACAACCACAACAAACTCCTGTCACTAATGCAAATGAGTTATGTGTTAACTGCTAACTGCGTTGGGCGATATGAAGCTACCACCCACCCTCCTCAGGAGAAAGGCTTTCTCCTTCAGGAAAGATTTCCATTCTTGGAAACCCCCAGGGCTGTTCCGCTCTGCTCTACAGGGTCTCGATGAGTCAGAGCCCTCAATGGCCATGAGTGAGAGTGGTGCGTGGGGCCATTCGGCAGCCACCACCCATATGGCAATGAAAGTGTGTATGCTGCTCTGAGGCTACGTAAGTTTCCAGGGAGATTCCACTCTAAGAGAGACCATGGAGAAAGAGCTGGCTATCTTCTTTCAAACTTCAGTCAATGGAAACCCTATGGATCACAACAGCCCTATTCCATTGGGCATGAAGCTTTGATGAGTTCAAATACTAACTCCAAAGCAGCTACTAACAAGAACAAGCCACAGAGAAACGGATTCTTGGCTATCCATGCAGAAGGGTAGAGCATGCGGAGCATTCTCTGGTGTTCAAACTAACAGAAAGAAGAGCCTCTCCACCCACCCACCCCCTGCCCCCTCCTCCAAGCAGAACCTCCTTGAAAGCCCATGCTGCATGCAGTGAGCATGGCTGCTCTCAGTAAGCCCCATCCCCTCTACGTTTCTACAGCTGCATCCCAAGACAGGAAGAGCTTCCCTAGGGACTGGGGATTCAGAAGGCAGACGTTTAAGGGGTGTGGTGCACTAAAGGGACCGCATGTGGGTCCAGCTCTGCGGCTGTGACTTATTATGTGGGCGTGTGCCTGTCAAAGTCATGCAACTTTAGACTTAAAAAGGCGCCGGGTTCCCCTTTATCTCCAAAAGAGTGAGAAGGGATGGCGATTCCCACTTCTCAGCATCCACATGGTGTTTCTGTGACAGATGCCCACACAGTAACAGGAACATGTTCTTCCTCCCTGCCTGGCCTTCACTCTGCGAAACAGCCCAGTGGGACACAATCTTGGTGTGTTTCAGGAATCAAGCAATACACACGAGGGCTTCAGAAAAACAGACTGAGGGTGGGCAGGGGAGCATGTGCACCACACTGAACACAAACCAAACCGCCGCCTCGCCAAATTGACCTCTTTGGTCCCTTTCGCCCAAAGAAAAGTCCCGACCATGAGGATTCAAGAATATGCCTCCCAGGCATCCCAGGATCCTAGGTCCTTAGTAAACATTTCCATACTCATTTGGGCACAATCAGAATTTTTAATCATCTTCCTGTGCATCAATTTATGGAGGTAGATCATTTCCAGATGTTAGTCAACACACCAAAAAAAAAAAAAAGGAAAAGAAAAAGAAAGTGCATTCATTGATTAACAAATGATTTCTAGATGGAAAACACGAGCCTATGTGACTAGTGGTCCTCAGCTGAGGTGTGCCTTGAACTCTGCCTGCGTGGCAAAGCCAGGGCATCCCCCTTGTCTAATCTGCCTCTTTGGAGTGGAGCTTTCTTCCCCCGCCTGTGTGCAGACCTGTCTGTTTCTAGACCGATCAAACAGGAGCCAGAAGATGAGTGCTGGCCGTTTCCAGCCTTTCTCTGCTCCTTTTGTTGATGATTTCCCCACTCTTGGAGCCAAAGGCAAAAGCAAGCAACTCAAAGGGGGAGAAACTAGAACCACTTTCGGATCCCTACGCGGCAGCCAACTGCCCCCGTGACCTGCAGCAGGTGACATCACCAATCATACATGTGTCTGGCTCTTTGGTCTGAACATATTTGTAAATCATTTCCTGTGGCCTAGTGCCTGCTTGGAGCACTAGTGGTTACTGCTGGTTAAGAATCGGGCTGCTAACTGCAAGCTCCGCAGGTGGGAACCACCAGCTGCTCCACACGAGAAAAATGGAGCATTCTAGTCTCGGAAAGCATGGCGGTCTTAGAAACCCACAGGGACAGATCTACTCTGTATGATTGGGTCTCTGTGAGTCCGGATTGACTGGATAGCAGTGAGTGAGAGCCTGGTTAGCCTATACTTTATGTACCTCTCAAAGTGATCCTAAAGGAGAGAGTAAAGCTACCATGGTGGGTTTCTGAGAGTAGAAAGCCCCATCGTTCTCTCTCGTGCCTGGCGATTACCCTCTCCATGTGTAACCAATGAATCCAATGGAGCCATGAGTTGGACTGAACCAGAAGGCAGTGGGTTTTGCCTCTGAGGATGGCAACTGAGTTCCGCACAGTTTCCCAACAACCCCGCACTTGGTGCTTTTCAGGTACCCACTAAAAAGTGACTATACTCCCTGGGGAAGTATGCACAGCCAGTGAGATTGCTCACCAAAAGGTGGGTGGATCGAGTACACCTCGAGGCACCTTGGAAGAATGGCCTGGTGATCTAATTCTGAAAAGTCAGCTACAGAGCACAATTCTCCTCGGAGACTCTGTTGCGAGCCCCATGGGCTGGAATTGATTCAGTAACAACCGGGTCAAAATCCACGAGGACTCAAATCCAGATATGACTTGGTACCTCTGCGAGATTGGCAATGTGTCCAAGGAGGCAGACCCAGACACATTTATCCCAGGAGCCACACAAGAAAAAGAAGCCATGAGTGTGTTGGGATGTGCAATGCAAGAAAAAGAATTGGGCTCCGAGCCTGAATTCTGGTGTAGAAAACATACCGGCAGAGAGAAAGACCTGCCTGAAAACCCGGGTCCTGGGAACACTCATTCGAGCTGTCCGTGCTGGCCAAAGGCAGCGCGGGCAGCAGCCTCCTGGCCACGTGGGGGCCCACGCGGCTGCTCTCCTTGGCCTTTCAGAGCCCCCGCCGTTTCCCTAGATGCTCCACATTCCATTCGTTAATTGGTTTGTTCCTTCTACTCTGTGCACAGCCTTTATCACATGACATTTGCATGATTTCAACCCTCTTTCAAAGGGTATCAATTCCTCAATGACCGTAAGTGATTCTCAGTTCCTGTGTGTTTCACGGGGCCACTGGAAGGGCGGACGCGCCTATCAAAAAGGAAAATGTCTGCATTTTGGGCTGTAACCAAGTCACAACTTAATTTCCTCCGCTGGCTGGACTTCTGGGGAAGTAAATATGAAATCTGGGGCTGAGGTGACTTCGTCTCGATAAATAAGACATACTCTGGTGCTGGACAAACAAGGTGTTTGGCTGGAAATGGATGTTCTTTGGCTGGCACCTCCAGATTCCTCCCAGAGGCTATTTAAAGCTTGCCGCGTGTTTTCCCAGCCTCGATTCACTGTCCTCCACTGGACTTTCGAAGCCGAGCAGAGTGCAAATGTCCAACCATTAATACTGACATCATTAAAGCTACTCCTTTTTGACTACATATTAGGCAGGCGACGCTGGAAAGTGATGGCTCCCAATGGTGCGATGCAGGTTCGAGCCCTGTCCGTTGCACTTCCAGCACGGCCAACACTCACCTGTCAGCAGAGATTCCCAGGTTTCCATAATCCAGAACAGATTTCAGCAGAGCTTCCCAGCTAAGATTAGCAAGAAGAAAGGCCTGCTGAGCCTCTTCCAAAGAATCAGCCAGTGGAAACCTTAGGGGTCCAAAGAGTCCACACCCATTGCGCACAGGATGGCCATGAGGTAGGAGGCTAAGAAGCCTAAATAGTGACTAGGAAAAGCATTCTGCCCTCATTTTCTCAGTTAGACCTCATCCTAACCCCTGGATATTATTGCCCTAATTTTATAAATCAGAGGACCAGGGTTCAAAATGATAAGCAAGTTGCCCAGAGGCACAAAGCTTGTCAACAATGGAGTAAGGCTTTGAGTCTAAGTCTACTTCCAAACTCTGCTGCCTCAATTGCTCCAGGGTGTGCCTATAGACTTTGTTCCTCCCTCCTGGTGCCCACCCCATGCCCAGAGGCTCCTAGCTAAGCTTGCTGTCATGACAATAAGTGTGCAATTGTGTCAGGGAAGTTCTAATGTGCTGAACAAATTAGAATTGCTGTCAGTCCTGCTCCCAAGAAGCTTGTGAGGTCATAGGGGGCTCCACCTGCCAGGAAAGCAGAAGGGCTTGAGTTCCAGGTTTGTGCCTAGGAAGTGTGGTCACGGTTCTGCTAGAAGACCGAGACTGTTTCTGACCAGCATGGAGAGGGCAGAGAGGAGGTACAAGGCTAGTTACTGCTTCACCATGGGACGGAAATGCAGTGTGAAGGCTCAAACACAGACACCTGGCAATGTGTCACTTTCCTTGCCAAAGTGACTTTTTTAGGCAAAGCAGACATTCTCTATTGAATTTCTGTCACAGCCCAGGATCATGGCTTTCAAATTCAAACATATAATAACAACACAGAGAAATGTGTCCTGGGTCTCAGTGAGTGATTCACTTTCCCCCTCCAGATATGTCCATTAGCATTGGCAGGCACCCACCACTTGTCTCTCAACCTGTCACACAGCGGTGGCTTGTGTGTTGCTGTGACACTGGCAGCTCTGCCAACAGGGTCACTCAAAAGAAACACATTTTAGCAGACCTTCCAGACTAAGAACAGACCACCGAGACGGAATCGGCTGTCCATGTCAGAGGAATTTGCCACGGAGCCACAGTGGATCGCCTCAAAACATTGTCAGGTCCTTAAATCCAAATGAGTCGAAGCAGAACGTAGGCAGAAATATTGCCAGAAGATGGTTCCCTCGGGTCAGAAGCACTCAAAATATGACCGAGGAAGGGCTGCCTTCTCAAAGTAAAGTCAACAAAAATGACCCGGACGAAGTAAAGTCTGGGGGAGCAATGCCTTCTGGGCCTTCATTTGCTGCTGGTGTGCCACTCAGTGTGAGAAGAAACAGCTGAAAGCATCCAGGAATCATTGAAACTTGGAATATAGAAAATATAAGTCAAGGGAAATTGGAAGTTGTTAAAAACGCAATGGGATGCATACAGATAGATATTCTAGGCATTAGTGAGCTAAAATGAACTAGTATTGGCCATTTTGAATCAACAAATCTTATTGTTGTCTATGCTGGGAATGACAAAATGAAGAGAAATGGGGTTGTGTTTATGGTCCTAAAGGACATCTCAAGATCTATCTTGACATCTAAGACTATCTGTGATAGGACAATGTCTATCTGCATATAGGGAAATCTAACCAATACAAATATTAATCAAATTTATGCACCAAGCACTAAAGCTAGTGATATAGTTATTGACGAATGCCACCGACATCTTCAGTCTGAAATTGATCAGTCAAGATACTTTTGATATTATTGGCAATTGGAATGCAAAATTTAGAAACAGAGAGGAAGGAACTGCAGTAGTTGGAAAACATGGTCTTGGGGAGAAAAATGAAGCAGGAGAAAGTGTGAATTTTGCAAGACCAACACCTTCTTTGTTCATCGCAAATACCCTTTTTTGAACCACACAAAAGGTGGCTACACACATGGACCTCTTCATATGAAATACACAGAAATCGAATGGACTTGACCTGTGGGAAGAGGGGATGGGAACACTCAACATCAGCGGTTAAAACCATGTCAGGGCCTGACTGTGGAACAGACTGCCAATTGCTCCTCCGTAAGGTCAGGCTGAAGGCAAAGAAAACAAAAAGAAGTCTAGAAGAGTGAAAATCCAACCTTCAATCGGTCGCTCCAGAATTTCAAGAAGGTGATGGAAGACCTAATAATCCAGAGGGTGGCATCATGAACATCAAGCACAAAGGAAGCAAAATATCATTAAAAAGACAGGAAAGAACAAAAAGATCAAAGTGGGTGTCAGAAAACTCTCCGAAATTTGCTTTTAATGGTAAAGTAGCTAAAGCAAAAGGAATGAAGTCAAAGTTAAAGAGGACATTTCAAAGTCAGCTCGAGAAGACCAAGCAAAATATTTGAATGAAATGTGCAAAGAGCTAGAGTTAGAAGATCATAAAGGAGGAGCACATTCAGCATGCGTTCAAATGAAATAATTAAAAAAAATGGAGCCTCAAGGTGCAGTATTGAAAGATTCTCTGGGTAAAATATTGAATGATGCAGGAAGTAGGAAAAGGAGATGGAAAGAGTACATAGTGACCGTACCTAAATGGACTAGTTGACGTACAGCCATTTCAGGAGGCAGCCTATGAGCAAGAGCCAAAGGTGCTGGAGGAAGAAGTCCAAGCTGCACTGACAGCATTAGCCAAAAACAAGGCTCCAGGAATTGATGGAAAACCCAAGAAGCGCTAGACTGGCTTCACTATCTTTGCTGCTTTATTACTGTCACCTGAACCGGATGGTTTTTCCATGGGAACACACAGCTTCTAAACTTAGTGAATCTAAAGTTGATTTCCTCATCATCCCCAAACCGTAATGAGGAAGCCTAGCTAACTTGTCATTATCTTCAAACTCTCCAGCTTATAGGCTCGAGACCTCAGAGTCCTCTCAAGATGCCATCAGACAGTCAAAACTCTTGGGAATTTCCCTTATTCATTCTAAACACATTTGTATCCTTTCTTTGCTTAAATATCTCCATGGCTCCCTTTCCGCTTTAAACAAATTTCCCTTTCACCCCAACAAAGTGACTGGGGCTATGAGAACTTGTTCCAAGCTCAACCAATCACATAGTGGCTCTCTCACTCCTTTTTCTCTTCTTTTTTTTTTTTGCATAAGATTAAATGATTTTTTTAACAATTTATTGGGGCTCATACAATTCTTATCACAGTTCATACATATACATACATCAATTGTATAAAGCACATCTGTACAGTCTTTGGCCTAATCATTTTTTTCTCCTCTTTTCTTTTTTTACATTTTTTTAGGGACTCATACAACTCTTATCACCATCCATACATATACATACATCAGTTGTATAAAGCACATCCATACATTCCCTGCCCCAAACATTCTCAAGGCATTTGCTCTCCACTTAAGCCCCTTGCATCAGGTCCTCTTTTTTTTCCCCTCCCTCCCCTCTCCCCCCTCCCTCATGTGCCCTTGGTAATTTATACATCGTCATTTTGTCATATCTTGCCCTATCCGGAGTCTCCCTTCCCCCCTTCTCTGCTGTCCCTCTCCCAGGGAAGAGGTCATATGTGGATCCTTGTAATCAGTTCCCCCTTTCCAACCCACTCACCCTCCACTCTCTTCTTTCTAGCATTTGAGCTAAGAGATACAAAACCACAGAAAAAAAACAGCTTGGGACACTGGCACTTCAAGACCAGACTGGGTGTCAGAAGCACGTGCTCAGAGAGAGCCAAAGACAGACAGGTACCAGCTTGACTCCGTGATTCCAGAAGAGCTGACAGAACTGCAGAGACAAAGTCTCTTTGTTCTTAGGATTTATCTTCCACTTTGCTTCTGTTCATTTGAGCTGTTTATATATATAAACTACAGTTTTTGTTTCCATACAAATATAATCAAATGATCCTTACCTGAGCCCAAAGATTAGTGTGGCCTTTAACATTTTATGTCTATATGACCTGACTTCTAAACTAAAGTGTTCACCTCCCAAGGACAGATAACATGCCATGCTTACATCTGTCCTTCAACCAGGCCAGACTGGATGCTGGAGATAAATCAGTCATCCATGTCATAGTCCTCCAAGAAGACTCACTTCTTTTGATTTTTTTTATTACCCCAGCTTCACGGAAAGGTGGCCATGGCCCAGCATAGTTCTTCTGTTCTCTCTCTCTCTGACACATCTTCTGGCTTAATTCAACCCTTCTCTCTCCAGAGATACTCCTGGTACAGAGCTATCCAGAACATGTGTCAGAGAGAGGGCATAAGGACTATTCTGGGCTCTGTGCAGGTGACTGAAAAGTAGTTCTGTAAAATTGTTGCTTGTTCATTCCTTCATTATTCCATCCATCTATCCATTCACTGATCTATCCACTCAACTACCTACCTACTCATCCATCTATCCATCCTTCTATTCATGCATCCATTCCTCCATGCTACAGAGCACCACCCTTAGCCTCACGGCAGGTGGGGATAGAGAGATAAATACTACTAAGTCCCTGCCTAGTATTCAGCTTATAGTCTAAGCCCACATCATATTCCTCAAAGGTGATCACAAATGTGCTCACCCCAGAAGCACAAACAGAAACAGAAGAGGAAAGACGTACTGGTGTCTTTCTCAGGAATCTCTATACTAACACTGACCTTCCTAAAATAGGGGGCAGGTTGCAGGGAGCAGGGAGCAGGGCAGATGCTGGCTCAGGGGCTGCCTGAATCTCTGACCTTGTATGAGAATGTGGCAGCCATCATTGTAGGCATAAGGTCAAGCCTAGAGATGGAAGATTAGCCTTTACTAAAACCAGCCTGTGGCCCTCGGTGACTTTATGTGGATGGGAAAGAGAGAAGGAGCTGAATTGTCCTGGATACGATGGGACTGTCTACTGTGGAGAACCTGCTCAGCCAGGATCTGAGATTTGGGACCATAAGCTGCAGGGCCAGTATTTCCATCAAGCAGTCAAACCCCAATCCCCATATAGTCACCTGCCTTCCACCCCCCCCCCCCAAAAAAAGAACACTCTCATCAAATCAATTAACAGACTATAGTAGAGCTATCTCTTTGGGTTTCTGAGTCTGTAAACCTTTACAGGTATAGAAAATCTTGTTTTTCTCCTGAGGAGGGACAGGTGGATTCGAACTGCTGATCTTGTGATTAGCAGCCCAATGAGTAACTCACTGTACCACAAGGGTGCCTTATAAACCTTCCAACTCCTGCCAAATATCTAAATTTTTGTAAAGTGGTGCTGGGTGTCATCCTTTTCAGTCACTCTACTTTTGAATGAGGTGCAAGCTCTGGAAGTCAACTCCTTCAGCCACAATCAGATCCCAAGCCTGCATTTGATGATGGCTTTAGTGGGACTTTACTACACTCCTGCCTCTAATTTACCCAGAGTGGTGAGACCCATGTCACTTCCAGCTGGATTTCCTGGAGGTTGTGAGTAAAGATAAAGGGATTTATAAAAAGCAAACAGTTCTGATAAAAACTTCTTTGCCTGGTTTACTTCTTGGGTATGTTGTCTCCAATTTTCAAAGCTGGTCATTCAATTAGGTTGTCCTAGGACCCTGGATTTTGGTAGCAGACAGTCCTTCCCGTCCCCTAATTCGGGGTAGGTGACAACTCTGTTGTTCTGTGCATTAAAGGGTGTTTATTGGCCTGATAAAACTGATGGATGGGTGGTAATAAGAGCTGTAAGAGCCCTCAATGAAATGATTGGAAGAAAGAAAGAAAGAAAGAAAGAAAGAAAGAAAGAAAGAAAGAAAGAAAGAAAGAAAGAAAGAGTGTTGAGCAGTATCCCTGGCCTTGTTACCAACAGCGTCCACTTCCCATTAATGAGAAATGAAAACATTGTCAAATGCTTACATTTCTCTAGGAAAACTCAATGACAAGACGTTGAACATGTCATTTCCAAAAGGACTTGACCCAAGTCCCTTCTTGGAATAGTCTCTGTGATCTCTGTTACCAATACCCTAATGAGGTTCAAACCCTGAGCAATCACAGGGAAGCCTTCAATCCCCATGATCTTCTTGGGTTCCAGTCTCATTATTCCTGGTCTTTTCCTCAATACTCTGCCATCCCAGATTTTTCCAAGATAGCAGAAATTCAAACTTCCTGTCATGTTGGCCCTATCAGTGAACATCAATGTGTCACTCCTTTTGTGACCCAGGAAAATGGCTTCCCTACCCAATGAATGCCTAAACAATTGGAAATGTTGGATGTGAAGGTTCCTGGTGCTGTTTGGTCTTTTCCACTAGCAAAACTGACCGTATAGATTCCAGATCTCCAATACCCTCCCAGAAGAACAGGTTTTGAAAACTCACTCCATCACATGCTTGGGGAATTGCTAGCCCAACTTCTGAAAGTTCTATTGCTGCAGAACGATAAAGGTGAGGGGCAGACGAGCAGACAAGGTGCCCTCCATATCATCTGACATTTCTCAGGATGGTGCAAGCTTCGGAGTGAGAGTTCATGGACTCCCTGGTGGTGATACCCTTACTGATGATGGTGTGGATGATTCGGTGCAGATGGGGATGGAAAGGGTAGCTGTGGTGGTATGAGGGACAATGGGTATAGATATTCTGGCAGAGAGTAAACATGCAGTCACTCCCTGTAGATGGATCTACTGATTCAGCACAATGCACAAGGATAACAGCAGGCTATGTAGAGCAGGTTCTGACCTTGCCGGTTGTTATTGGCATTGCCTGATTCCCAGGCACTTCCTGGATTAAATCAAGCTTGAAATTAGGATTCTTCATCCAAAGCAGTCTCTTGGGAGGAAATATGAACTCTGAAATGCATTCTTGGAGGAAATGTTAAAGTTTCTTCTGCATCCCAGTTTAAAAAGAGAAGTGATTGTTACAGGCCACTCCATAACTTACTGCATATAGTCAAAAACAGCCAAAACATAGGAGCCTGATTAGTGGCTGTGGCCTTAGAAGTGAGTGTTAGGATTGAATTGTTCACACGCACACACAACACACACCACTAATATGTACTGAAATCCTAACTCCTAGAGCTGTGGATAAAATCTCATTTGGGAATAGGGTCTTCTTTGTGAATTATCAATGATAATTTACAATTAAAAGTTTCAATAGATAAAAATAGAGCTCTTCAACAAGGCGGCCTGAGTGGCGATCGCAGAGATGCAGATCTCTGTGAGACCCTGATGGGCAAGACCATGCCCCTGGAGGCTTTGTCCAGAGACACCACCGAGAACATCAAAGCTAAAATCCAAAACAAGGAAGGCCTCCCCTGGGACCAGCAGGGTCTTATTTTTGCTGGTAAACAGCTGGGGAATGGCCACACTCTCTTGAACTATGGCATGCAGGAAGAGTCACTCTTAACGTAGAGCTGCATCGGCATGGTGGCATCATGGAACTGTCCCTGCACCAGGTGGCTCAGAAGTCCCACTGCGACAAGCTGACCTGCTGCAAATGCGACACTCGCCTTCACCCCCGTGTGATTAACTGCCGCCACAAGTGTGGCCCCACACAATCCATGTCACAAAGAGGTCAAATAAGGACTGCTGGCTTTCCAGTCTCCTGCTGGTGGGGTTCTCCTCCAAGTGATAGCCCCATAGCCAAGGCCCTCAATATAATCTCCCTTTCAGGAAAAGAAGAAGAAAAAGGAGGGGGGAGGGGAGGGGGAGGGAGTGGAGAGTGCAGGAGAAGAAGAAGGAGAAGAAGGAGGAGGAGGGGGAGAGGGAGAGGAAGGAGGAACAGGAGGAGGAGAAAGAGGAGGAGGAGGAGGAGGAGGAAGAGGTGGAAGAGGAGGAGAAGAAGAAGAAGAAGAAGAAGAAGAAGAAGAAGAAGAAGAAGAAGAAGAAGAAGAAGAAGAAGAAGAAGAAGAAGAAGAAGAAGAAGAAGAAGAATGGCAGTAGTAATAGTTTAGACATAGACAGAAGCAAGCACAAATGTGGGAAAGCTCAGATGCCAGGTGGATATCTCCAAGGAACCAAAGAAGGCCAGAGGTGTAGAAGCTGAGGCTAGCCGTTTCCCAAATCCAATTGAGAGAGTTTCCCTTGGAGAGCTGATATCCTGGGATCAGATTTCTAGGTTCTTGATCTGTGAGGTGACAAATGTCTACTATTCAAAACCACCAACTTACAGTATTTCTCTTACTGTAGTTAGTGCTCAGTAGCTAGGACAGTGCGACTCTCTGAAAAGAACCGGACAAGACACGTTTCTTCAAGTTTCATGGAAACGGAGTGCATCTTGAAAGTAAGATTGGCGAGGTAGGGACGTGCTTTTGAAGGATCCCAGCCCATATTTCCACCCTAAATATAATAACAAGCCTGGTCAAGCACACAGTTAAATGATGCCCATAATTTAGCATAGAACGATTTGTACTTTTTTCCCATTCTTGTTGCTTGTAAAGCAAGTGAAGGCTGGGGAAAGGAGCGAGGGGACAAAAGGGGGCAAGGTGAAAGTCCTTTGTTCAGTACACCTATTTCCACTCTGAGGAGTTTTGAAATCTGCTTTTCTTTCAACGTAGAGAATATTTGTTAGGGATGCTTTCCAAGATCTTGGGTTTTTTTCCGGTAGTGATGGACACCATTTGATAACATGCCTTTGCTGAGAATGTGGGCAAAGCAATGGCACCCATGCAACTTTCCTTCATTCGTCAGCCAAGAGCATGGAGCAAGCGTGGAGAGGTTCTCTGAGCACAGGTACATGGCTCTGCCTGCCTGGCAGCACTGTGGGACAGCGCTGGACTGTTAACCACAAGGTCAGTTGTTCGAACCCTCCAGTCGCATTCATTCTTAGGGAGAAAGATGGAGTGGGCTATTCCTACAAAGGTTCACAGTCTTGGACTCGGGTCGCCAGGGGTTGGAAGTGACTTGCTGGCAGTTATGAGGCCCCACCCTCCCCTCTCCAGCTCCATCTCTCAGAGCAATCAAACACTCCCACGCCCCAAAGCCCTGAATGCCATGACATACATATTGAAGCCACCAGATCGTGACCCAGGTAAATAGCAAAGGAACATGCACTGATTTGTTCAGTGAATGGGTCTTAAAACCACTGAAAGTGCAAGCAAAAGAATGCCTCTCAAACTAGCATAAATCCAAGCGGGGGTGGGATTATGTGTCCTGAGACAACTCATAACATCAAAGGGCGTAAGTTTAGTCAAGCCTCCAAAACCCCAAAGAAGAAATCACCCAAGAATGACTGTGTTAGTCTGGGTAGACTAGGGAAACAAATTCATAGACACTCACCTGTGTTTAAGAAAGAACTTTATATACAAGAGAGATTGAATATTGAGAAAACATCCCAGCACAAGCCAGATCAAGTCCATAAATCCAGAATTAGCCCATATGTCCAATACCAATCTATAAATTCCTCTTAAGATTCATGAAACACATGCAATGATGTGGAATCCAGGATGATCACAGGTCAGTAGGTGGAAAGTCTTGTGGGTTCAGTGGTGGTATAAGCGGCTCAGCATTGGCAGGGGTCTCCACATGGCTTATTCAGTTCTGAGTCTCTGGCTGCCATCAGTCTGTCTCCATGTGGCCTGTCAGCTGCAATGTCTCCCAAGGAGTGAGCCTTGTCAGTCGACAGTCTCCAAGGGAGTGAGCGCGTGTCTGACCTCCAGCAAGCTATGTATCTCCTTCTTGCATCCAAAAAAGGTCATCAAGTTATAACCTGACTGACAGGCTAGACTCCACCCCTTCACTCTTAATCCTCTCAAATTGACAACAGATTATGCAACTTCCACAGTGACCCTACTCAGTTCTCTACTGCTCCCCTCCCTCCCTCCTTGCCTCTGCTTTCCTCTATGTATCTGCTACGGCTCATTGAGTGGGACCGACTCTTCTAAACCAAAGGATAAAATAGATAACTGTGGTTAGATTCTGCCCCTTACCAGTTGTCACTAGGCCCCCATTGAGATGCCCTGTACTAGAATTTCAGGTTTCTAGTATATTAAACCTACAATCAAAAGACCCAAAGATGAGGCAGGAGATTCCATCAGTCATTGAAAGGTTTTTCCAACTGAGGAG
This sequence comes from Tenrec ecaudatus, assembly GCF_050624435.1. Lineage (NCBI taxonomy): Eukaryota > Metazoa > Chordata > Mammalia > Afrosoricida > Tenrecidae > Tenrec > Tenrec ecaudatus. The sequence goes on from NC_134537.1 coordinate 150,023,236, forward strand.
GTAGCTGGGCCGTCTCTGGGAGAGTAGGCCACACACAGAGGGGTGAGGTGGGGTAAGGAGAGTAAATGGAAAAATGAGAGAGAAATTAAGGAGGATGAGTTTTTAATTCAAGATGTCCTAGAAAGACAACCTCCTCTCCATTCATTTCAATATGGAGCTACCTAATTCAGAAGACAGAAGCCCAGAAAAGAGGCGAGCATTTCTAATGACCCACTGCTGTTTAACAGCAGTGCACAGTCTGGAACCCTGATCCCCATCTGGCTCCCACCTGCCATGCATGACAGCAGGAGACTGTAGAGTGAACCAATCAATGATACTGACTACACACTATTCCCCCCACCACACCCTCCGCCCACAGGGTATTTGCATTTTAACTCTGGGAAGAGTGGCCTTGGGCATGACTTTTCAATGATAGAACTTCAGACCTTATTGATTGGCTTAACAGGAAGATGATTTAGGGGGCAGGTAGTAGAAATAAGGGGTCTACAAAAGTTTCTTATATAGTTTTTCAATAAATGATAGCTCTCACTAGCATCAAGCTGGTGCTGACTCATAGTGACCCTATAGGACAGAGTATAAATCTTTACTGGAGTAAAAAGCCCAGGCTTCTCCCAGATGGAGGTGATGGCGGTGGTGGTTGTCAGGGGCCACAAACTCAGTTCGAACTCATAGCCACGTATGGACCACAGAAGGAAACATTTCCCAGTCCTGCATTGTCCTAACAATTATTCCTGTGTTTGAGCCCATTGGTGTGGTCATTGTGCCAAGCCAACCCACCTTGTTGAGGCCCTTCCCCTTTTTCACTGCCCCTCTACCACACAAGCACAGTGTCCTGACAACAATTCAGAATTCTGTGCATCAAAGTCTGGCATCCTTGCTTCCCTGGAGCATTCTGGCTGTACTGCTTCCAAGCCAGATTGTTTTATTCTTTTGGCAGTCCATGGTATTTTTTAAAAAATTATTATTAAATACTTTTATTGGGAGTTCTTACATCTCTTACCACAATCCATACATTCATCCAGTGTGTCAAGCACATTTGCACGTATGCTGCCATCATCATTTTCAAGGCATTTTCTTTCTACTTCAGCCCTTGATATCAGCTCCTCATTTTTCCCTCCCTCCCCTGCCCTCCCTCCCTCCTGAACCCTTGATAAGGTATAGCTTATTATTTTCATATCTTACATCATCCTCTGTCACCCTTCACCCACTTTTCCATTGTTCATCCCCCTGGGAGGGAAGTTACATGTTGATCATTGTGATCAAGTACTTTTGATATTCTTCAGCAGCACCAGAATTCAAATGCATTGATTCTTCTTCAGTCTTCCCGATTCGGTGTCCAACTTTCACATCCATATGAGGTGGTTGCAAACGCCATGGTGTGCGTCAGGCACACCTCAGTCCTCAGAGTAGTAGCCTTGCTTTTCCACGCTTTAAAGAGGTCTTGTGCAGCAGATTTGCCGGATGCAATGTGTCTTTTTGATTTCTTGACTGCTGTTTCCATAAGCATTGATTGTGAATCCAAGCAAGATGCAATCCTTTATGATAATATGTATGAGTATATATGTACACATATGCAAACACATACATGTAAATATATACACATCCATACATCAGGTCAAGGAGAAGATGGGCAGAATTTTGCTAATGTAACATTTGGCTTAGAACAATGCTCATCATCACATTGTCTTTGGATCTTTGTCAGATATCAGAGCGATTAAAAAGGACCCATTAGACTGTCCTCACATTAAACAATGTCTATATTCTTAATAGAAAGCCCTGGTGCCACTCTCAGGGAAGCATTGGACTGCTAGCACAAGGTCAATGGTTCAAACCCACCAGTTACATTTAGAAAGAAGATGGGGATATCTGTTCCCATAAATGTGTACAACCTCTGGGTTAGAATAAACTCAATGTCAGCGAGACATTTTAAGAGTCTCAAAAGACTCCATATAAACTTTAACTACTTTTAAATGCATATTGATGTTCCTATGTGTAAAAAATACAAGTTTATTTTGAAGGCTTCTCAAACTTGTAAAAAGAACTTTTGGTTACTAAGTAATTTGTCAAACCCTGTTTGGGTCCATCTACAATTCTATGAGTCATTTGAAACTTTTTATATTAAAATTGAATCTTTATCATCTCCCTAGCATTGAGGGACTTCTCCGTTTTTCTTCCATGAATGACTGGGTGGATTTCAATGGACTGGATTCAAATTTTTAAACTAAAAAAAGCACAGAAGACAACTGTGATCAGTTGTAAAATTGGCCATAATTCATTACAGCTTCTCGCACCAAGGAGTAGAATCAATCTCTTCACCTCTTAAATAAGGCTGGGCCACAGATTTGAGTTGGAGCCAGAATGCCAAGAGTATGCTGTCATGCGAGCTCTGAGCCTAGTCCTCAAGAAGCTTTGCACAGTGCCACTCACTCTCCTGGGATCCTGCCTCCACAACAAAGTGAAGACATCTAGGCTTACCTGATGGAGGATGAAAGATCATGTGGAACTGAACTGTCTCCCTGAGCCATTCTAGATTATCTGCCTCTAGCAAACCTAGGACTGACCACAGACGTATTAGAGAGCCCAAGCAATATCAGCCAAGCCTGGCTCTGCCCAGCCAAACCTAGCCATAATTGTTGATCCTTAAAAAAAATTTTTAAAGCATCTTTATAATTAAAGTGCTTAGTATGGATTGAATTATGATCCTCCAAAATATGTATTGGCATGCTTCCTCTTGTTCTAAGAAGGGAGGATAGAAGACTTTGCCTTACATAATTTAGACATGTCATCAACAGAGACCTATCCTTAGCAAAGGATATCATCCTTGATAAAGTAGAGAGTCAGAGAAATAATGAAAGACTTTTGAATAGATGAGCCGACACAGTGGTTTCCACAATGGACGAAGGGATGAGGCATGCCCTGGCATCTTCCTTTTGTTGTACATAATGTTGTTGAAAGTGGAATCAACAGAACAGCACCTAACAATAACAACATACCTGTGGAAGTCATCGACATAAAATTTATGTTTTCATTGTTATGCTAATAAGGCTGTGCCAATGCATACAGGACCTAAGTAATAGACATATACATAGGGTATGCAGACATGCAGAGGAAAAGACATGTGCATCAGGATGATAAACAATAAGCTAAGGAACTCAGGAACTAAGGAACGCCCGGAGCAATCATCAAGAAAGCAATCTAGATGGCCAAGACACTCACTCAGTCATTTGGCCACCAAAACTGTGTAAGAAAACAAATTTCTGTTCTTTAAAGACACCCACTTACAGTATTTGTGCCAAAGCAACACAAAGAATTAACACACTTGTGAACCTCTGGGATAAGACCTTTCTCCCTTGCTTCTTCTCCAGGCACTAGTGATGACCACTCTCCAATGTATGTACATCTTCCTGCTACCAAGAGAAACCTGCTATTCGAGCAAAGGGATTGTTGATCACCAAAAAATAGCACTGTCACTCAACCCTAAACCATCAGAGCGCAGGTTGTGGGAATCTATCACACTGGAACACTTTATGCTTGAGCCTGGCAGTCAGTGACCCCTGAAGGCAGACTCTTGAAGATTGACAAAAGAGGAGAGCCCAAGATTTCAAAGCAAGGTTCTCCCATCCAATACTGGACACCTTCTACCTATTACTGTCTAACTGCATCCACGGTGAATTCACCCTTTCCAGACCAAAGATAATCATTTAGAAAAGTCAGTCAGATTGATGGAATCCCTGAGACGATGGCCTTAGTCACCCCATAGGTTTGGAAATAAGCTCACAGCTGTGGCTCAATTTTCAGCCAAATAATAGGCTGGTCTTTAAAGGAAACAATAGTACTAATGCACCTTCAGAATAATCACCCATTTAAGATCAAAAGGGTAGCATCTACCCAAAGATAAGATTCAGAAGGGCTAGGAGAGAGGGAGGAATGGCAGCAAAGAATAGGGAGAAATGTTGAAATGACCTTACACTGTGGGAATTGCAGCCAATGATATGAAATCGCACACACATGAATGACTGAATGAAAAACTGATCTGCCTTGTTAACTTTCACCAAATTAACAATAAAAAGGTTTTCTTAAAGTTAAAAATTAGGAAATACTTACCTGGCGGGGGAGATACCATGATCACGAAGGTGGTTTTCCCAGGGAGAGGCTTATGCATTGCACTCCGGATGTGCTGACCCTGCGATTTCCCCAAATGTGGGAAACTCGACTGCAGAATTTGTGGTAGTGGGGGACTGCGTTCACACTCTCCCCTAAAAATAAATAAATAAATAAATAAATAAATTTTAAAAAAAGAGGACATCAATCTTCACCCTCGCATCATACATATCCCATGATGCCTTTCTCGCAGATGAGCGTTTTCATTCCCTCTCCCTCTTCCTGCGACTTGCTTTGGGTCTATTTATAACAAAGGTAAGATTGCCTCCAGCCATTCCCAGCAATGTGCTTAGTTCTTCTTTCCACTGAAGACAAATTCCTAGTATGATTATGAGGAGGGTGTTGGGTGGGGTGGGGTGTTTCCAATATTCTGGCTCTAGTGTCCCAGGGAGGTGCCCCGGTGATGTAGTGGGTCACCTGTTGGGCTGCTAACCACAAGTTCAGCAGTTTGAAACCACCTGCTGCTCCACAGGGGAAAAAGATGAGGATTTCTACTCCCATAAAGAGTTACAGTCTTAGAAACCCACAAGAGGCATTCTATTGTGCCCTAGAAGGTCACTAGGAGTCAGAATCATCTTGATAGCAAGGAGTTTGGAGAACCGCAGGGCTCTGTAGTGCCGCTATGACAAAATGGACTCGATGACAGTGAGATGAGATCGTTTTGTTGCTCCTAGAGGGTCAGGGTCAACACGACACTTGAGACCACCCCACAGTAAGTTCTGCCTTAGCAAGAAGGCACACGTGCCCATATTGTACCTGAGACCAGCTCCTCTCAAGATCAGCTCTTTAAGGCTGAGAATCAGAAGACGGCCTTATGGGGTCAAAAGTGGTGGAGGCAGCTTGTCCTTGAATTGCAGTGTTCAGCCCTCCGGCCCATGTTTTAATCTAAAGCCTTCTCTTTTGTCTGTTCCAAATATTCCTCGTTTCACCATGACGTCACTGTCCATCTGATAAACCCGGAAGTCAAAGAAGCACAACTCTTAAGGACAGGCAGCTGAAGAAGAAAATCAGAATTTAGATCAAACTTTCTTTGGTCTCATCTGTATCCAATTAGAATCGCCATTCCCTTGTTGCACAAAGATATCTCCAAAGGAGCCAGACAGAACCATTCCCGAGGAAAGGAATCAAGTCTTCTTAAAACCGAGCACCATCTCTTGAGATCTTAAAGTGACCCTGAAAATCATTGTTTGATTCATGAGCAGTTCTGAGTCAACAGGACCTGGGTTACACGTTGCCAAGGAAAAACCCCACCCTGGGTGAAATGCTTATTAAATAAATGGTAAGTGCTAGGTTTTGTGAACTCCCAAAAGTTACACCTAATTCTGGAAAAAGAAATTAACATCCTCATGATGGCTACATTTTATTCAGGAATAAATGCATGCGATAGTTACATAATCTTGTGTAAACTTGATAAATAGAGTGACCAGGTGGAGTCTAACCTATCAATTGGGTCACAGCCTAATGATGTCTTCTTGTATGTGTGTGTGTGTGTGGGGCCAGACACTGAGACTTTTAGTGACCCTGAGCCTGGCTCGAGCTTGTCTTGATGGAATTCCTTATCCTAGATTTCATATCCAGAAGAACATACAAAATCCAATCAAAGAATAATCCAGCAACAGTGATAGAATACCACAGAGAAAATCCTCAGTGAAAGGAAAGCAGAGGCTTGGCCAAGATGGCGACCAGATCGGTAGCTCACACCCAGACCTCCATGGAGATTGGTGAGTTGGGATATTTGGGGGCTGAGTAGGGGTATCAAGTCTGTCTGTTGATTCCCAAACCAATGCAGAGCACTTCTCAGAACCAGAAACTGACTTCGACCCCATCCCATTGCCTGTACTCTCTGAAGATACCTCTGGTTTCAAGTCCACCAAGATCAGAGAACAATATTTCTGCTCAGAGCAGCCAATGCAAAGGGAGGACCATAGGGCCGGTCCCACCTCAAGACACAACATCCCTCACTAACTCATAGCACCATAGGGGAAAACACTGAAGACACAAGATGGAAGTTGTGCCCACTCTGACCCCATCACACTGAGGCGAGACGCTGGGGGCGTGCAACAGAGCAGCAAGGGGAGAAGAGCAATGAAGTCCCCAGGGAACACCAAAAATAGACTGTGGGGCCAGGGTATAACGCCCAATCAGACTCCACTAGAAAACACTTGTAAAGGACAACAAATAGACCTTGAACTATTTATAGGCTTTTCTTTCTTTTTGTTGTTGGTTTTTTTGTTGTTGTTGGAGCTGTTATCTTATTTTCTAGTGTTGCTTTGTTTTGCTCAGTCTTGTGTTTGTGCATATTATTGTCTCTGAGTGTTCATCTGGATGGGATAGGTGGGATAAACAAGCTGGAAGAATGATGGGATGACAGTTCTGGGGGGACACCAGAGAGAGGGAAGCAGGGGAAAGAGGGTGTTAACAAGCCCAGGGACAAGGGGACAACAAGTGACTGAAAATTGATGGTGAGGAGGGTGTAGGATGTCTGGTAGGGCTTGATAAAAGGCGATGTAACCAAGAGGAATTACTGAAATGCAAATGAAGGCTGAACATGATGGTGGGACAAAAGGAAAGTAAAAGGAAATAGAGGAAAGAGCTAGGAGGCAAAGGGCATTTATAGAGATCTAAATATAGGCATGTACATATGTAGATATATTATATATGACAAAGGAGAAATATATCTATGTACAGAAATTTATAGGTTTAGTATTAACGAAGCAGATGGACATTGGGTCTCTACTCAAGTACTCCCTCGACACAAGAAGACTGTCCTAATAATCCGATCACCTTTCCGACATGATTGCTGAAGACAAAGCGGATGCATAAGCAAATGTGGTGAAGAAAGCTGATGATGCCCAGCAATCAAAAGAAATAGCATCTGGGGTCTTAAAGGCTTGAAGATAAACAAGCGGCTACCTAGCTGAGAAGCAACAAAATCCACTTGAAAAAGCACACCAGCCTGTGTGATCATGAGGTGTCAATGGGATCAGGTATCAGGTATCAAAGACCCTGAGCAAACAATCATAATGTGAATGATAGGGGGACTGTGGAGTGGAGGGCCAAAGCCAACCTGTAAGCAATTGGTTACCCCCTTACAGAAGGGTCATGGGGAGAAGACTGGTCAGTCAAGGTGCAGTATAGCACCAATGAAACATACAGCCTTACTCTGGTTCTTTAATGCTTCTCACCCCTGCCCCCACCATCATGACCCCAGTTCTACTTTACAAATCTGACTAGACCAGAGCATGTACATGGGTACAGATAAGAGCTGGAAATACAGGTGATACAGAACAGATAAACTCTCAATATTGAGAGTAGCCATACCAGGAGGGGAAGGAGAAGGAGGGGGGAGAAAGGGAGAACAGATCACAATGACCTATCTATAATCCCCTCCCAGGGGGGTGGACAACAGTCAAAGGGGTAAAGGGAGACACCGTACAGTGCAAGACATGAAAAAATAATAATAATTTATAAATTATCAAGGGTTCATGAGGGAGGGACGGAGGAGGGAGTGGAAAAAATGAGTAGTTGATACCAAGGGCTCAAATAGAAAGAAAATGCTTTGGAAATGATGATGGCAACATATGTACAAACGTGCTTGACACATGGATGTATGTATGGATTGTGATAAGAGTTGTACGAGCCCCCAGTTAAATGATTTTTTTTAAAAGAAGAAGGGTCCTGGGAACCTC